>NC_022031.1:39977795-40006761 GCF_000317375.1 Microtus ochrogaster
ACTAGCTCTGTAGACCAGGCTGGTCTCGAACTCACAGAGATCCGCCTGCCTCTGCCTCCCAAGTGCTGGGATTAAAGGCGTGTGCCACCATCGCCAGGCTACACTGCCCATATTAAAATGTCATATACTAAGGAAACATTAAAAAGGGGACAAGATTTAGAAGGATGAGGTTTGCTGTGAGATGTTGAGTTTGAGGCACTTAGATACTTAGTTTGTGGGAGTGGTCAGCCTAAGAAGGGTCTAGTTTAGATTTCATAGTGTATATCTTTGTTGCTTAATGTGATAGACTTTCACCCCATGTGGCAGTTGGGCACATAGAAATTGTCTAGTCTGCATTGGAATGTGCTATAGTCTAAAGGCAGTATGAAAAAAACGTAAAGTCATTAATTTTATGTTGATTACATGCTACATTACATTTTAGATTGTGTGGTATTTTAGAAAATACCAAGTTTCTAAAACTTTAAATTATTGCTATTTAATGGAGCTACTGGAAGAGAGAGAGACAGAGTGTGGTATGCGTATTCGTGCAGGCACAATTGTTGGTACAGAAGTTAATGTCAGGATATCTTCAGTCGTTTCTCTACATCATTTGTTTTGAAACAGAATCTGTCACTGAGTCTAGAGCTAGCCATTTCAGCTTTAATGGATGGCCAGTGAAGCCTAAGAATCCTCTTGTCTTCTCCCCAAGTACTGGGGTTACAGATACCTGCTGCCATACCAAGAGAGTTTTTTTGTTGGTGTTGTTTAAGTGTGGGTTCTGGAGAATCTGACCAAAGTCAGGTCCTCTAACTTTTGCAGCAAACACTTCATCCATTGCCCCAGCCCAGCTTCTAGAAATTTTAAAATTTCCAATCTCACATTTAGGATTACATGTATTTCTTTTATGTGTTGCTGTTATTAAAATTTTAAGATTGAACCTTGTGGTGGTTTGAATTAGAATGGCCCCCATAGGCTCATAGATTTGGATGCTTAGGCATCAGGGTGTGGTACTACTTGATAGGGATTAGACATGGCCTTGTTTGAGGAACTGTGTCACTGTGGGTGGTCTGTGGGGTTTCAAAAGCCCAGGCCCAGAGTCTCTATCTTCCTGCTGCCTCTGGATCCGTACAGAGAGCTCTCGGCTACCTTCACTTCCACCATGCTCCTTGCCATGATGGTTATGGACTAACCCTCTGAAAGCAAGTCCCCAATTAAATATTTTATAAAAATTGTCATGGCCATGGTGTCTCTCCACAGTGATAGAACCAAGACAGACCTTGAAAACAAATCCCAACATTTATTTGTTTTGTGTTGCCAGAATCGTCAACATTAGATTACTTCATTAGATTACTTTGGACACACTGCATACTTATAAAGTGTCAGTTCTAAAAGAAACCTCTTAAATAATTTTACTTGCTTAAAAATGTAAGACATTTTCTTCCCCACCTCCTTTCTAAGGAGACACCACTAAAAACAGTTCATTGAGAGAGGAGCTGTCTTCATTTCTACTTGGTTCCAAAGAGCAGAGATAACACTGGGTGGCTTGAATTGAAGATATCTTCAGCTACAGTGTCAATTTTAGGGAACATAGCAAGGAGATATTTGATGGGCGTAGTTGACCGGTAAGCTAGAATTAACCAGACCAGCTCAATACAACAGATCTAGTTTAATAATTGGAAAATGGGGAAACTTACATGACCAGGGTCCAGCGAACACCAGGCGGGGCAGAGAAGACAAAGAGCATCTGGATTCCCAGTGCTTTCTTCCCTGGCCCCAGGCAGCCACACCCTAGCCAAATGTGATTAGCTGAACTTCCCCATCAGATATTAGTTTCCTTAAATCAGAACATTTCTCTTCAAGGGAGGATGGAAGCTAAAGCATGAACAAAGAATAATTTTTATCACAACATTTTATAACTCTTAATGAAATAACAAGTGAAAGATCACCAGTGACTGCTAGCTTGGCCAGAAAGGGGTAACCTATACAGCATGGCTCTTCAAAAAGTAAAACTCAGATCTAAATATAGTCGTGTCTCGATTTCCTTGGTTTCTAAGAAATTCACTATAAAATTATGATCAGCAAAATCCAGAATGTGATAGAAATATCTCTTTAACAAATCATTTCAAAGAACGGGGGAAGTAGTTTGAAGAGAAATATGGAAAAAGAAAATCCATAAATTCAAAGACATAAATACTAGTTTAATCACAGTGGAACTTTTGCAATCTTATAAGCTATATATTTGTGAGGCAATTAGAGACCTTTCAATATGGATATATATCAACTGATTGTTAGAATTTAATTTTAAAATAAATAAAAAACATGATTTAGATAACATGGTTACTTACATCCAAAGGAATTTTAACTATTTGGGATAACACTGCATTTTTTACAGATGATGTAATAGTATAGATCTAGGTAACATCTATAGGAATAATGGATGTGGTAAGATTGTTAGCGAAGCTAAATCTGTGGAAATTCTTTTTACCATTTTCTCTGTTTTTATATGTTTGAGATTTTCCAAAACAGTGAAAAGAGTAAGCATGGGCTCTATATGGAAAACATGCAAGGGAAAAAAAATCTTTGTATCAGAAGTTCTAGGAATAGGAAACCAAAATTTCAAGATTTATTAGATTTGTTTCCATGATTTATCCCCTTGACTTTGATAAGGATCTACAGAGTCTGGTGTTTTGACTAATAAATAGGGTTTATACTTTTCCTCTCTTAGTCACTTAGTCTTCCCTTGTAAATTGTGTAACTTTTGTATTTATCTTTTCTATAAATGTCATTACCATGAATGTTCAAAAATTACTTGAAATATATATGTAAGGAAAGTTGTGAACAGCCCTGTAACCGTCACTGAAGCCAACAACTGAGGCCTTGAAAGTACCCCTGGAACACATGCCTTCCATACCACAGATTCATCCTTCTCCCTGACCCTGCCAGTGCTCTGACAGTTGTGGAAATCACTTCCTTGATGCTATTTAACATCTCAGAAATATTCAGAAATATATTTATCTTTACTCCAACAGATTATTTTCTTTACTAGACACTTAAGCATGTATTATTTTGCATATTTTCAAACATTATCTAAATTGCCACCACCTTGTAAGCAGTCTTCTCAAGTTTTCTTCAGTCTGCATCCAGTTTAACCTCATTCAGGTTAATAGTAGTAACTGTGGTTTCTTTTTCTTTATTTTTTTTCCTTGAGGTATGGGATCTGTTTCAGGCCAGGCTGGTATCTAGCACTATATAGCCAAGAGTGATACTGAACTCTTGATGTGTGTGTCTGGGGAGGAGGTGTATATCCAACTGCTATCTCATTCCCATCATGAGAAGGCCAAATGGCCTATATAACCTGTGTTTGAATAAGTACACTCCATTATATTCACACCACAGTGAACTCACTAATGTCTCAATGCATTCTTATTGTACGACCCTTCTGTCAGTGAATCCATTCTTTCATTAGTAGATTTTTAGATTATTAGAAAGTTTTTCAGTTATAAACAAAGCTTCCTTGTACATGTCTCTTGGTGTACACATATTAGTGTTTCTGTAGAGCAAAGCTTGGTAGAGCATGGCTAATAGGCAGGTATTCCTGTTTTTGTTAGTAAAACTTTCACAAAATAACTACACCCAGTTGTGTGTACTGTCTGTGAGTACTTTCACTCCACAGGGGCAGAACCAGTCTAAAGTGTTTACTACCCGCGCTTTAATAAAAACTTGCTGATTGCAATTCCTGCCTTTGTTATATTTACATACATATTAGAATTATTAAGTTCCAGGATAATCCTCAGAATCACTCAATGATAGGAACTAATAGGAGTTTGTATTCATATATTTCCCACCTACTCAATGTTTTTTCCTGTTTTGTCTTTTTTTCTTAACAAAAAATGTTAGTTTATTGTATGTATGTGTGTGTGTAACAGAGTCTGTGGAAGAATTTATAGAACAACCTTTTGTGTAGGTTTCTGCCTTGTTTGAGACAGGACCTCTTTCTTCATAAGCTAGGATAGCTGGCCTTCAAGTGTTAGGACATTGTCCTGTCTCCACACCTCATATCCCCATAGGTACATGCTGAATTGCAGACTTATGAGGCTACTGCACTCAACTTCTCCATAAATTCTGAGGATCTGACCTTAAGTAATCAGGTTTGCACAAAAAAACACTTTGTCCCACTGACCCATTTCCCTATGGCATTGTATGCAGTCTTTTAGTTGTAAATGCTGTAATGTATATGTCTTGTTATGTAATAAGACAGCTGTCAACTTCATATATTTATATTAATGTAACTTTAAACTATAAAGCAATTTCTAAATGATGTCTTCATGTATAACTTTGAATGTGTATATGTATATGGTGGGGGTCCACAAGTATACAGGAGGATGGAGGCCAAAAGTTGACACCAGGTTTCCTCTGAATCGGATTTTTCTTTGGGCCGCCAGCTCACAAATAGGCAACATGGAGACTTACTATTAATTATGAAAACTCGGCCTTAGCTTAGACTTGTCACACTAGCTCTTATAACTTAAATTAACCTGTTTTTATTCTACAATTTATCATGTGGCTTTTTACCTTTCTTTCATTCTGTATGTCTGACTCCCTCCGTGTCTTATTAGGGTCTCTGCCTCATGATTATCTCCGTGTACTTCCTCTCTCTGCCTCAAAGTCCTGCCTAGACCCCCAGCCTAGCTGTTTATTAAACTCATCACAGCCACATATCTTCACAGAGCATATAAATATCCTACAACATTTCCCCTTTTAACTAAATAAAAAGTAAAATTTTTAATGCTAACATAGTAAAACTGTATCGAAAAGAACAATTATCAGGCAAAGAATTACATCCACAATGCCCAGTCCATTTATATTTGCCCTATTAGGAAAATTACTTTATTTATCTTATCTCGATGAATTTATAATTTTATATCTAAACCATTTTCTATCATAACTTGTATTGCCATTCTAAAGCTATTATTTTAGACCTCAAAACATTTTCTTAGGTAAACAATTTAAATTTAATGTTTCTCAACCATATAAACTTAAATCTCTCATGTAAATTTCTTTTCTGAATTTGGTAACAAGGAATACTATAACTATATCTTGTCTTTAATTCCATCAGAGACCCAAGAAGGATATATTAACTGAGTAAACAGGAAGTGTAGAACAAACAGCTTCCAAAACTATAGAAATGACAGAGACAACTGACTGCCTGGCCAGTCACCCAGTGTTCCTCTGCAACATTGGAGCATCCATCCTCAGCCTACAGGCTTAGAATGTCTGACAGACTTTTCTGTAAAGCAGGAATTTTAAAGGACTATTATACCTTGTCTTGGTAAAGTTAGGTATTTACTTTCTTTTGTGTCCTGTTTATCCAGTTTGTACAGCATACTGTCAGCAGTCAAGGCAAGGGCAGTTTCTTGCTCAAATGGCTAGCTTTGCCTCATTGAAAATAAACTACATATGGAATTTCTTTGATACCCATTATCCTTTTTTGAAGTAAATTGGTACTGCTAGGAGCAGACATATCTCATTGTCACGAAAAGCCTTATGTTATTAAAACATTTTAAATGCCATGTTCTGTAGGTCTTTGAAAACCATCTGTCTAAATCATATCTCTGTTTAACCTTGAAAACATACATAACATGACTATAGGTTTGATTGTAATAGATAACTACTTACCTGTCTTTCTTTATTATCCTTAATAGCTTTCAAGGACTAAAACTTTACATTACATTTTTAAATGAACTGCACAGGTACAATGTCTTAAACAAGAGTAGGATAATATATACAGTATAATACAAATAACCTTAAATTCATATCAGTATATAAAACTTCATCCCAATGTAAAATATTTAAGATTAGTGGTTTTTATTTAGTTTAAAAGTATATTCAACACTCTACCCTCTTATCCTATCAATTCTATATTCTCCCTTTTGTTTCTTTTCAGAAAGAGATTTCTGAATTCAACCCTTTTTGTTTAGTTTTTTTTTCTGACCATGACCAGTAACAAATTATAACGAATCACCCTAAACAATGACAAGCATTCATAACTCTCCAAATGACCAAAAAACTATCCACCCCACCTCTTGGGAGTGTGGGTATTGTATTTTCTAGTCTGCTTCTTTTTGTCTGGGGGAAATGGCATCTTTAAGGGACAATGAGAAAATTGAGATAATGGTAAAGTCCTTGGAGTGTTAGCTGTATTTTTTGTTTAGTCTCTGTGTGATGGGAAAGTGTAGAGCTTATCTGAAGTCTAGGCTGAAGAGTCTGTGAGGCTAGACCATCTCATCTAGCAACTTTGAAATTGTTTTAGATGCAGAATTTTGAGGAAACTGCAACAGAGACATTCTGAGAGGTTGGATCACTGGGCAACATGTCTTTATTGATATTTTGGTCCTTTTGTTCTGAATACACACAAACTTCTAAAGGTAACATACATATCTGTATTAACACAAGTATGGAATGTGTGGTGTGCACAAGTCAGTTAAAGCAAATTTTGTTGTTTTATGTTTGAATAGGTAAAAGACATCTGCCAACTTTATACTTTTTTGAACTGTAAATCCAAACCTCTATCCTTGCCATATGAAAGGATGGCATATAATAGTAAGTCATGAGGACTCTGTACCAACAAGATTTATCATGTCTCATCCATTCTCAGAGCTGTGTTTGTAGCAGAGAGATCAGCATATATGTCACCCATCCTATCGTCTTTCTCAGTTTCTTTCTTCATGTCTGTAGCCAAGATTTTCAGGAGGTATCCCCCAATCAAATCTGGTCTTTATTAATTTTGAAAAGAATCATAACTTTTTGTTTTCCTGTGGAAACAAAGACGTAACCTCTTCCCCAATACAACTTATTTTCTGACTTCCATTTTGAAGTTAAGACATTTCTGAAATATAGGTTGGTTTGATTTAGCAGTTTCCATAGTCTCTCAGCAACCATTGTTTTTTGTACATTAGCGTTTTAAAAATTCAAAGTCAGCAAAGTACCATACAGGATCCAGACATGCTGTGTATTTTCCATCTTTATCCGGCTTATTCTTTTTATATTACTTTATTTTTTAAAGACTTTATATTTTTAACTATTTTTTCTATGATCACCTATATCCTTATTTTTTACTTCTTTAGCATCTAAAGCACATTTTTAAGCATATTATATCTGTTCAGAGGTTTTATTTGATCTTAATCTTACTTTCTGTTCCTGTGAAACCTCCTCTGACCACTTGTGCTGTGCAATTCTGATTAGCAAGTGGTACACCAGCAACTGGCTCCACCCACCTGCTGTTCCTTTAGAGCCTAGCCTCATGCCAGCTGGTACTGACTTTGGAGCTACATTTACTCACCCCAGCTCTGGGAATGTTGTGTCTTCTTGTGACAGGCATTTGGACCCTGTGCCAGCTGCTGAGGTGCTTAGTTGCACAGCAGAACGTCTTAAAAGAGCCATGCCTCTGTGCCCCCCATACTGCCTAGCCAAGAGACCCAGGGTTTGCTATTCAGAACACGGCCTTAATCTAGGCTTGTCCCACTGGCTCTTATAACTTAAATTAACTTGTTTTTATTCATCTGTTTTACTATGTGGCTTTTAGCCTTTTATTCTGTATATCTATCTCCCTCCATGCCTCATTGATTTCTTTCTATCTCTTAATTATCGCCACCTACTTCTGTGCCCAAAAGTCTTGCCTATACCTCCTGCCTAGTTATTGGTGACTGTTCAGATCTTTACAGCAATATATGCTTATACAGTGTATAAATATTCCACAGCACCCACCAAACTCTCTCTCTATTTATTGAGGCAGGATCTCTCAAAGAATTGAGAACTTGTTAATTCTAGCTGCTCTAGCTAGATAACTTACCTCAGAGACTCCACATCAGTGCCTCCTGAATGTTGTGATTCCAGAAGACCAGCACACCTGCACAGCTTTTTATGTGGATGCTGGGGTCTGAACTCTGATGCTCACACTTGAATGGAAAGCACTTTACCCAATGAACCATCTTCCCAACCTAATGTATATATTTATTATTAATAGAATCTAAATAGAATAGATAGTTTCAAAGTTGTCTGTTTTTATATAAAATTTTATATAAAATATTATATAAAATTTTTATATAAAATATTATACTTTGTTCCTGTGAGAATCTATGATTCTATGACTGTACAGTTTTTTCATTTTTCTATAATTGGACGTTTTCCTTTGCTAGTGGTATTCCTCTTAACATGCATGTTTTGTGCTTTTAGATGCACACTAAGGAGTAGAATTGCTTTTCATGCCAATCCTCCATTTTAATCTACCATGACAATGCTTTTTCCAAAGCGTTTGTGCCAATTTGTAGCATACACAGTGTACAGAGTTCCCATTATTTGCATCCTTGCCAACACTTGGTCTAGATAATGTTCTTAGTTATGTTTTGGTAGATGGGCAGCAGTGTTTTACTATGGCTTTAATATTCATTTGCCAGATAACTAAAGGAAGTCAAGTACCATTTATATTTTTGTAGGTCACATCAGTATTTTTTCTTAAGGACCTGAGCTTAGCAGTTTTATATTTATCTTACTAACCTGTATGGATGACTCAAGTGTTCTTGACATGAGCATTATATGTCGATAAAGATAAAGATCTCCCACTCTGAGGCTTGCTTTTTTCAGTCTTAATGGCATTTGTTTTGTTTTCTTTGATGAAAATAAATTATAGCTACTTAACTTCAGTGTTGTTGAAACTATGAAAATAGATAAAGGACTCTTTGGGAAGGTGAAGGATATTGATAGACTGGACAACAGAGGGCAATGTATGAAAGATGGTAACAATAATCAAAGTATATTGTAAACATGTCAGTGAAATCCATTTTTTATACAACTTAATATATGCTAATAAAAGTAAATTAAAATACAAGATGAGAAGTGTACTGATTTCTGTCTTTGAAAAAGGTTTGAGTATTTTCATGTTTCACACTTACCCTACTGTGTGACCTTGGCCAGCTTTTGAGCTTCTCTTTACTTATCTGTAAATAGATAGTAATAATATCCATGTCATGGAGTAATTGAGAAGATTAGGCAAGAGAAAGCACTTGCTATAGAGCCATTCACCTAGCAATCCCTCAGTGATGT
Source organism: Microtus ochrogaster (assembly GCF_000317375.1). NCBI lineage: Eukaryota > Metazoa > Chordata > Mammalia > Rodentia > Cricetidae > Microtus > Microtus ochrogaster. The sequence goes on from NC_022031.1 coordinate 39,986,874, forward strand.
TAATTGCCTCCCCCATCATTTAGGGTGCTCATTTGCATACTGCCTTTTGGGAAATTGGGTAGTATTCATGAGCTATTTGCAAATGAATGTTTTGGAAATTAGAATCTCATATAATTATCCTAGGAATTTAGAAAGTGGCCTAAAATAGTAAACCATAATTAATTTGCCCAGAGAAATAAATTGTAAAATTTTCTCTGATGAAAAGAAATCTTAGTCAATATGGGATCCTCGAATAATAAAAATCATGACTAGAGTATCCAGGACATGAGAAGTGTTGTTTAGAGCAATTCTGAACCCTATACATAATGCATCACAGTCTAAACCCAGGGTAGATCTCTTTGCCTCCAAGAAGAAAGCGAGGTTTCTTAGGATGAGAAATGGCTAAGCTCTCTAGTCCAAAGCACCTCCTCTCTCCACCTCTTTGGAACTTTCTGGTGTTTGTTGATTTTTCATTTTTCCCTTTTCCATTATTCATTCATTTGACAATAATTGTGCAAAATTCATTACATATAATGTTCTAGCACCAAAACACAGCAGGAAAACATGGTGTGAGCCTTATAAGATACAATGCAGGGGATTATCAAAGTTCTTTAGAAGGGGAAAATAGGGGGACTGACTGAAAGGAACTGTCAACCCAGAATTCTACATTCAAGAATCTGTCAAATAAAGATTGTCTTAGACTTTTTAAAAGATGGCCTAGTCTGGTGGTGCATGTTTTTATCCCAGCACTAAGGAGGCAGAGACTAGTGGGTCACTGAGTTTAAGGCTGCCTTGGTTTAACAGGATAGTCAGGGCTAGAGAGAGAGAGAGAGAGAGAGAGAGACCCTGTCTCAAAAAAGAAATTTTTAAAAGAAAAAAACAAACAAACAATATAATTCCTAAAACAACAAGTACTAGTGTTTTACAAAGAAAGTGCAAAGTGATGAAATACCAACAGTTGTCTGTGTTCAGATGAAAGATCATTGGCGCTTTAGTAAGGCGCCTCCACCACTGTCTTGTTTCCACCATTTATTGTTACATAAAAATTGAATGAAAGAAACAACTGTCCTTCGTCTTACGTCCATTTTCCCATGTTGTCTTAATCCATATTTTTAAAAGGTACAGGTTATTAGCTTTTAATTTGTAACATCTTTAAGTTGTGTCTTATTTGGAGTCAGCATTTCCTATATATGACTGAACCCAGCACTGGAATAAATGTTGTTTGTGACTCTTTCTGAGTAGTGCTGCAGCTCCTTTCTTGTGCTCTCTTTATGCCAGTGTCCTCCACCATTCCCACTCTTGTCTCATCTTCTTTATCCCACCTTTCTCCCTCCCTGCCTTGGCCTGTTGATAGGGCAGAATTTAGGTGGGGGGCGGGGATGGAACTGAATTCTGGGAGGAAGAAGGCAGAGTTAGAGAGATGCCATCATCTGCGGCTGGAGATAGATGCACAGAAACTTTGCTGGTAGGCCACGACCTCGTGGTGATACACAGATTAATAGAAATGGGCTAAATTAAGATGTAAGAGTTAGCCAATAAGAAGCTCGAGCTAATGGGCCAAGCAGTGTTTTAATTAATGTAGTTTCTGTGTGATTGTTTTGGTTCTGGGCGGCCAGGATGAACAAGCGGGCCCTACCCCAACAGCCTTGGCCTGGGCATGTCGTTGGAAACTGTTTTCAGTTCACATTATTTGTTATAGTTTGATCTTCTAAACTACTTGAACGTCATGGCTTACATATCATTAAATTAACATTTGTTCAGTCTTAGTAAGAAATCTTTGCTTACATCTGTGAGTTCATATCAGTTCTAACTTAGATACTTTTTATTGTGTTTTTTTTTTTCCCATCATATTTGTGGGGAATTTTTGGTGTTTTTGTTTCTGTGGTGCTGGGATCAAACCCAGTCCTTCACAGGTGTTGTTAATTTGTTCATTTCAGAAGCTTTCCCATTATAAATCATAATACAGATAAAACAGATGTTATTCTTGTGTTTCTAAGAAGAACAATAGATTCTTTAAAATTTTATACAACTGTGTCCTTTGTATATAATACCTAGCTTGTACAAAAAGGAAATTTTTAGGAAATGAACAGAAAATACTTCCCAGGTATCTGTAAGTACGTCCTTCACCACAAATAATTGTGCTTAATTAGTCTAATTTTTTTAATAGCATGCTTAATTCTCACCGTTTGGCATGCTCTTTTACAATATAAAGTGTTTTGTTTGTTTTGTGTTGCTGAAAACCAAACACAGGGTCCTACACATACTAGACAAGCACTTTGCCCCTGAGCCATACACCCAATCATGAGAATGCTTTTGAGTACTAAGAAGTGCTAAGGGAAAGAAATGCTATGAGCACTACCTTCAGCAGGTACATATTTAATAAATTCCAGCCTGAAGGCATCTTCTTTCCCTAAGTCAGGTTGACCTGCTAGGGCAGAAACATCTCACTTCCCTTCTGTGTAAAGAATGATGTTACCGCCGGGCGGTGGTGGCGCACGCCTTTAATCCCAGCACTTGGGAGGCAGAGGCAGGCGGATCTCTGTGAGTTCGAGACCAGCCTGGTCTACAAGAGCTAGTTCCAGGACAGGCTCCAAAACCACAGAGAAACCCTGTCTCGAAAAACCAAAAAAAAAAAAAAAAAAAAAAAGAATGATGTTACCGGGGCTGGAGATATGGCTCAGTGGTTAAGAGCACTGACTGCTCTTCCAGAGGACCCGGGTTCAATTCCCAGCACCCACATAGCAGCTCACAACTCTCTGAAGATCCAGTTGCAGGGGATCTGACACCTTCACACCAATGCACATAAAATAAAGTTAAATAAAGCATAAAATATTAAAAAACAAAAAGAATGATGTTACCAACACCATCTTCACTGTCAGGACCCTTAGGCCTGGTCAGCAGAAAAGAATATATACTCTCTAAGCTCTCCTACTATTAAGTACAGAATTTCAGTTTTTCAAGATGAAAGTTCTAGAGATGAATGGCATTGATGGTTATCATTGATAATAGGAGACACAGCTGCCCAGTAATGTGGCTTAAAGAGTTATTTCCAAAGAATGCTCAGGTGAAGCTAGGAGTCAGGAAACTCTCTTGGTATAAGTCAGAATGAAGCAAAATTGCCATATATTAAGTAAAAGTACACACCAAAGGAATGTGGATGGGCTTCGTGAGAGAATCAAGCTTAAGTGTCTTTGTAATACCGATTTATATGATTTTTGAAGTTAGACTGTTTAAAGTATATAATTTATAGCCAAGTTCAAAGATAAATAAGTTTAGTACTTTAAGTAAAATGAACTGGCTTATTTCTTTCGTTTTGTTTGTTTGTTCTTTGAGACAGGATTTCCCTGTGTAGCTTTGGAGCCTGTCCTGGCTGGCACTCTATCTGTAGACCAGGACTGGCCTGCGAACTCACAGAAATCTGCCTGCCTCTGCCTCCCAGGTGCTGGGATTAAAGGCATGCACCGCCTCTGCCCAGCATCACTTATTTCTTTTAAGGAGAGAATCCTTCTGAAAATGAAACTGTAAGGTAGTTTATGAGGGCCATTGTTCAGTTTTGTAGAGAAGAGTCAAACTTAAGCTCATCATTGAGCCATCTCACTGGGCCTCATTAACTGTTTAACACTCTGGTTCAGGTTGTCTTTCAAAGGGGGGTTATTGTCTTTCTGTAACAGGCTTTATAGAGTATTTGTCAGTCTGTTGGTTATGTGGAACTTATTCTTATCTAGCAAGCAATGCAACTAGAGGGAATGGCCGTCAGGGACTACTTTCCATTCCTGTATCCCGCTTTCTTTTCTGTCTCAGTTGAATGACAGTTATGAATGGACTTAGTGCATTGGAACTGAGCACTTCCCTGGTTGGTAGCAAATAATGTTTTATTTCATTTTTGCCCCCAAAAGAAAATTTTAAAAGTTACCTTTGTAACTAGGTTAGAGGTATGATCCATACTAGAGCATTCTTCTAACATGCATAAGACCCTGGGTTCAATCCCCAACACTGACAAAAAGAAGAAAAATAGAACCGTTGGCTTTTTATAATAGCTATTCTAACTGGGATGAGCTGACATTCCCTTATCATTTTGATTTGCATTTCCCTCATCATCAGTGACATGAAGTCATGTTATCTGTTGTTTTGCTGTTGAGTTGTGGAGTTCATTATGTGTTCTGGGTATTAGTCTAGAAGAATAATCTAGATGAATAATTTGCAAATACTTTTCTTATTTGGCTGTTTGTCTCTACTTGTTCATCTTTTTTCCTAAGCAGAAGCCTCTTAGTTTGTGAGAGTTTCATTTGTATGCTGTTACTTTTGTTGCCTTCACTTTTGACTTGTTCTTTAGAAAATCATTGCATCTAACATAAAGACCAAGAGTGGTTGCAGATGCTGGTGTTGTTGTAAACTAGTATATAGCCATCGTGGGTGTTCGAGGTTCCTTAGAAAATTAAAGTGCCCACCAGGCAGTGTCTCTGTCACCAGCCTTGCTGCTGTCACTGTGACCATAGCCCATAACTCCAAATCTGAGTAGTTTCAGAGGCACTTGGAGAAGTAAGGGGTCCTGGACACTACCAAAGTGTTTAGCCTTATATGAAGAGTCAGAGGAGTCACTAATGTTTCTCTGTTACCCTGAAAAACCGGAGAAGAAAATGGGCAGAAATGAAAAAGAAACATATAACTACTGTTGAAGAAAATAAAAATTGAAAATAAGAAGCTGAAATCAAAGCTTGTTTGCTATAAACTACCTCAGGAGAATATGATTTTGTGTAACTGGAATAACTTGTATAATATATAATCTTTTCTGAACAGATGCTATAAAACTTTTAGTATGTTAAATTCACTCATCACACTTTAACTGTTAAAAACAGATATACTTAGAATCACCAATAAACCCTCAATATAACTTTCTTTGGGTCTTAAAGCAGGAAAATTCAAAGTAGATCTTGCAGTAAAGCTAAAGAGCCATATATAACTCAGTATCTTTAAAAAAAGAAAGGAAAGGGAAAAGGGCATTTCATTCATCGTCCATTTAGGAAATATAGTAGTGGTTGTATTTTAACCTAGGAGGTGTAGCATGGAGCTACCCTTAGTTTAGGACATAAGCATAGATAGTTACACTCATTCTTGACAATGTGTATTTCTTGTACATGACTGAAGAGGTCTATTTGTACAGTACTTCTGCTTGGATTCCCATGCATCTTCTGCTCTTGTTTATATAATCCAGAACCCTTCTTTGGCACCTCTTTGCCTTAGATAACTGTGTGTGTGCCAGTGTGAACTCTGACACTATGTTTTCCTTCTATGCAATCACACCCATCTGATAATGCTGCCTTGCTGTGCAACATGCTTTAGTGTGTACTGGTTGCACATTTGTCTATGTTGTTTTCAGTTTGCTTAATGATGCAATTTCCCTGATTATAGTTTATATAGCTTCCAGTAGGACCACACTCTTACTCTGACTTACTTAATTACATAATTGGGCACATATAGAGGTAATACAGAATTCTGGGTTTGTGCACAATCTCAGGTGGGAATGGAAATGTCATAGATGATTATAGTATATAATTATATAGTCCTTTTCCACATTAAAAAAGCTAACAGTATAATCCGACAATTTTATTACTTGGAGATATCGTTGAGTGTGTGTGTGTGTGTGTGTGTGTGTGTGTGTGTGTGTGTGTGTGTAGTCAGACTGGTAGCTGTGCTCTGTTTTGGCACTCCTTGTTGACAAAGGAAACTAATGAGATGTACATTGACAGCTGAATGGATAAAGAAAATGTGTCCTGTATACACTATAGAATATTATTTGGTCACAAAGATTGAAATCTGGTCATTTGCAGCAACATGGGTGGAAATGCAGGCCATTGTGTTATGTGAAATAAGCCTAGCACAGAATGGCAGATTTTGTGAGTTTTCTCATAGGTACAAACTAAAGAAGTTTGCCTTAGGAGTAGGCGAAACAGCAGCCAGGAAGGATAAAGCTGGATTGACAGCGGTTGAATAACTAGTACCAAAATACAAATTCATGGGATAGTGTTCTATAGCAGAATGAGGTAACAGATTCCAACAGTCACAGTCTCATATAACTGGGTAGGGTTTGAGGTTCCTAAACTCAAGAAACTAATTATTCTGACTCAGCCATTCACATTATAGATGGACATAAAGTTATTATGTTATTCCATGAATGTAAAGCATGCCGACTAAAAATAGAAAATGTTCATATACAGATGAGAAAATTTAAGCAAAAATGTCTTGAATCCTATTTTTGTTATTGTTACAAAAATGGCATTGGTCTTGTTTTTTATTTAGAGAGCTTTCCCCCAATAGCTTACAGTTAATATATTGTAATTACAGTATGTTAAGTATATAAAAGATATTGGCAGCACCATAGCTTTTCTGCCTCACTGTGTTCAGGAATAATTTGGTAAAAGTAGGTATCCAATATATATGCACCCACCATATCTCAACATTTATACTCATGTTTTTAATTGTATATAATATAAATTATCTTAGTCTCGTGGAAAAGCAGTTTAACTTATGTTTTCTCTGTGTTCACCCTTCACCCCATGATTTCTCACAGCTGTAGAGCAACTTCAGCCTCTCAGGGAACTCCTACTGCTTCAGAAAAGGGACTCCACATATCCCTCCTCTCTTGGATTTTTTTTATTTTGAAAGGGATAATAGGAGAGAGTTCAACAGGATTCTCATTTATTTGATTCCTTTTTCTTGTCTGGCACACTGTTACTGCTCAAATTTAACAAGTTAGCTATATTTGGAAATATTTTTAAGAGTCTCTCTCAAAGAAGATTGAGGATACAGTTTTTGGTTAGAGACACTCATAACAGTTTAGTGACTTAGTGATACAAGAAAAATCTGATTCACAAGATTATCAGAAGGAAGATTTCAAATTTATTTAGCAGGAAGGACAGTTAGTTTGGTTTAGTTATGAAAATAAAATCTGGTCTACTGGATACCCTGTGTTAGGCTTGAATTTCCACTGGGAATGCAACATTCGCTGTCCCTTTTTGCTGTTTAACTTAAGCTGCAGTGAGCACTAAGAGAACAGCCGTGGGGCTGAGCAGCTTATTTTTTTTTTTTTAATCTATTCATTTTATACTTTCAGACAGATTTTTCCCTGGGGTGAAACAAAGGTTAACTGAAATTTCCTCTGTTGTGTACCTGAACGAATCAGCAGTTCGGGGAGGAAATCCCATTGATGGGCCAAGAGAGTGACAGGCTCTATTTAAAGAATTCCCCCGACTGTGTGGTAGACCAGCCATGCCATGAATTTAACTGTTCCTGTGGTCCCCATCCTTGTACCCACCAAAGAGAGAGGGAGAGAGAGAGAGAAAGCGACTTTGTTCTGCTAACGTTGCCCTAAGCTTTGAAAACCATGAACCATTGAGTTTTGTGAATTCAAGTTAGACAGCAACAGAGGCCAAAGCTCTGGGGACAATATCTGAAAGGGAGTACACAAAACAGGTAGAAGCTGTTTAACTGTTTATTCTCTGTGTGTGCACACTAGTGCTGTGTTTACACGCACCAGTACCATACTTTATACTTTCTTGTGTTCACCCTAGTTTTATATATATATCAGCATGGCTTTATTAAATATTTCTAAGTGCATGACAAACAGGGTTTTCATTTGTGCGGTGTTCTGTTCCACGAAATATTTTGCTTTTAACATTATAAAAATGTACATATAAGAAATGAGAGTAAACACAATGTGAGTCTAAGTAATTTTTTAAAAATGTTTATATTAGCCTGGAGAAACTTTATTTTCAGGGGTAGCTCATGTATTTTGTATTTTTCCTGTTTAGTGGAAACTGCTTTAAATATGAAAAGATGGTATCTTAAGTTGGATTAAACATCCTTAATTCATGTGTATTTAACCTCAGGACTTGTGAGCCTTGTTGAAAAAAACAGCTTTAAACCCTGCCTAGTTGGCCTTGCTGCAAACGGATTATAAATAGACATTGTCTTTTCTGAAGTGGAAGTTAGTATGTGTTCCCAGGGGGCATGAACTGAATATCTGACAAATATTTCACATGTATTTCTATGCACAAAATTAAAATATAATTCAAAATATTTTCATTGTAATTTGAAGGTTCTGTTGTCAGATTTTTCTTACATGTGCCATCTGGTGTGAATAGGAACTTAAAGAGATTTTAAAAGATACTAAAATTAATAGAAAAAATTATCTCAATCTGGAGTGATTGATTGATTTTTGTCTGGGGACTTTGGGGAAGAGGATACTTTTTAAATTGGTTTGGGGGGACTCATCTTAGAGATTATGTGGTGGCTAGATTTCATGCTCACAGATAGGAAGAGAAAATCTCGAGAGAAAATGTTTAGTATACAATCATTCAATGTGTTTTGAAAAAGCTGTTGTTTCTTTGCACAATAATCTTGCCCCTCTTTTATTCTGAGATACTTAAAAATAGTTTCTCTTACTCTGTTTTGTGATCTTTTCTTTTTTTTTATGATTTATTTATCTTTATTTTATGTGCATTGGTGTGAAGGTGTCAGATCCCCTGGAACTGGATTTTCAGACAGTTGTGAGCTGCCATGTGGGTGCTGGGAATTGAACCGGGGTCCTCTGGAAGAGCAGTCAGTCAGTGCTCTTAACCGCTGAGCCATTTCTCCAGCCCTCTTTTCTTTTTTTGTACTTTTTCTTTTACATTTTGGTGTGATTGTCAGTAGGCTATAGCACTGTAAGGAAAAGGCTGGTAGTAGTAGATCTGTCTATTTCCTGTGCTCCAGAAAGGGCTACATTGCTCTTTTTGAATGCTATTCAAAAGAGAAATTGTATTTACTCTCATATTTTAGCAAGTTATAAACTGAGCACACAGTTGTCATGGCTACTCATGTAAGAGTAGCCAGTGCCCTGGAAGATCTGTAAAGATCAGTACAGGACCAGCTGCATGACTCAACAGGTGAAGGCACCTACTGACAGGCCCCAGGATTCATGTGGAGAGAGGGAACCAGCTCCTACAAGTCACCCTTGGACCTATACCCGCATATGCATGCCCCCCCAAAATTAATAAATATGTGAAATTAAATTTTTAATTAAATTGACAAGATTTTAGAAGTCATTTGGTTCTCCAAAAATCATTAAATAGTATTTGTGGAACCGCTACTGGACACTAATCAAGTGATAAGAGTTGTAAGAGAGTAAGATGGAACTTGTCTCTGCCCCATGCAAGCTGATGTGATGGTTCACCTGAAGAACCACAGCTGATGTGATGGTTCACCTGAAGAACCACAGCTGATGTGATGGTTCACCTGAAGAACCACAGCTGATGTGATGGTTCACCTGAGGAACCACAGCTGATGTGATGGTTCACCTGAGGAACCACAGCTGCAAATGTGAGGCCTATTTTTACAACACCTGTCAGAGTTGTCTCATTAGAAGACTGGCATTGCACCTGACACACCATTCAGATCCACATCTAGTACAATTCTACTTTAAAGGTGGCATTGTGCTCACATTAGACTTGAATGTGCTATGTGATAAAAAGATAATCTTGTAGCGGTGAATGTTAGCAACTTGTATTTTGGTTTGGTTTTGGGTTTTTTTGAGACAAGATTTCCCTGTGTAACAACTCTCAGTGTCCTGGAACTCATTTTATAGACAAAGGTTGCCTCAAACTCACAGAACCCACCTGCCTCTGCCTCCTAAGTGCTGGGATTAAAGCATGAGCCATCACTGCCCAGTGCAACTTGTGTTTTTATGTATTGTGTCCCATTTCAATTTTGACTTTCTACCTGGGAAGAGGGTCTGTTAGTGGGGATTTGAAAAGGCTTCTTCTTTAGGTCTGTGCATATTTTCTCTGACATGTTGTACAGTTATATAAAACATTTTACAGTTCTCTTTTGAACACAGTTTTAAATAATTTTAACATCATACCTTTTGCTTACTTTCTGGCAATCTCAGCTTATGTAAGCATTAATTATCATGGGCACATTGAATAAAGAACAAAGGCCTAAGTCTATACACTGCCTACAAGGCTCTTCATAATGTGTACTCCTGTACCTCCCTGACTTTACCCTGCTCCCCACATTTACTCTACTCTAGCCACACTGGGCACTGCTGTTTTGTAAACACTTGGCCATGGCACTTGCTACTGCTTGGAATGTTTTTATCCATGAGTACATGTCTTGATTCTCTTATCTTCCATAAGTTTTGCTTGAATGCCATGAAACCTACTCTCTATTCTACATAAAATTGTAATCCGTACCCAGCATGCTTACTTTCTACTGCATGCTGGACTGTTCTTTTTCCAAAGCATCATCATTTGTGTATTACTTTTTGTTGTGTGTTGTTTTCCTCCCCCACTGGAGTATAGGGCTGCTTTCAAACTGTGTCGTTGAGGATTACAGGCCTGAGTCACCACGCCCAGCTTGAATTTCTAAATAAGAATCACTTAGCCTGGTAGCTCACTAATGAAATCTTGGGGCATAAGAATTGGAGGGTATGTGATAACTGTTCTTATATCCTTTCCCTCTGGCAATAGACTTTTATATAACTGATAAACTTTGCAAGAACTCTTCGTAGCCCCAAGCTAAGCACCTGCTCTTATTTCCTCTTTCTTCTTCTTCCCCTATCTCTAAAAAAAGAAAAGTCAAATCCTCACTTATCTTTTACACATAATTTTAAATATAAGCTGTTTCTGGTAATTTTAATATGATTAAAAATAAGATGAACATTTTTCTTTCTTATAAATTCTTGTGTTAAAATTTCTTTTATTTATGCTATTACCAGTTATGTAGCACAAAATTAAAATGACTAAATTAGTTTTCTGGCCTGATGTTAAAATGAAAAACTGTAAATATGAGGGAAAAACGAGAGAAAGAGAAAGCACACGCTTCTGCAGTTTGAGAAGAATGCAAGTGAATAAAATGGCTGAACCCTTAGGGATTTTAATGTGGCATTGTGTGTTTCTCAAAAGTTTCCGTTGCAGTAACAGATGCTGCTGATGAAGTTGGGAATCGCAAGTTCACTTGTGGCTGTTTCTGTTGCTTATTAAAAGTGAGAAGATCCCAGGGGGGATCTGGTATAGTAGAGTTAGGCTCAGGAAAGGATATGACAAATAAATTATAGCAATTATCTATAAATGCACCATTATCTTACATTTTATGTAGATCCTAGGCCTGTCAGGGTATTCATTATTCAATAATAGTGATTTAAATTTTTTTTTAGGTTCTTAAAGTTCCTCCTTAACCATAATAATACTGTCTTGCTAAACATTTACTATACATCAACAGCCAGTTAAATTATATAATAGCTTATGTGTCCCAGTTCGGAATAGTGCTTTTCATACAAGACTACATATATTTAAATGTGATTTTTTTTTTGTTTCTACTTTCAATTTTGCAAGATGGTCAACAAATATGTAGATAAAAACAGAGGTAGTCGTAGTCCATATACAGTTTTGACATAGAAAGGGATAAATTACTTATTACTGTAACTCTTAATACAGGGCTATTAGATGCCCAGTAACCTAAAAGATGCAGGTAATGTGCTTTTATACTGCCATTGAGGGAGAAAAGACTAAAGGGAAATCAATGGAGGTAGAAATGTTACTTAGTTTACATACTGACTTATTTTTTACTTTAGTTATGTGTACATGTGAGTGTTATGTGTACATGTGAGTGTGTGCATGTGTGAGTGCAGATGCCGCAGGGATCCAGAAGAGTAACGCATACTCTAAACCACTGAGCCATCTCACCAGCCCCTGAACATCAGTACCCCTGATAACTCGGCAGTCATCCTTTGTGAGTGCAGATGCCCAGGGATCCAGAAGAGTAACGCACACTCTAAACCACTGAGTCATCTCACCAGACCTTTAGTTGATTTATTACGTGAACATCAGTACCCCTGATAACTCGGCAGTCATCCTTTGATGTTGGGAAGCTACAAAGAGAAACACCACAGTTTAAGTCCAGAGTGTTACACAGTTGTGAGTGATCTTCTCTAATTGGATCAGTAACAGATGACAGTTGTTGATCCGAATACTGGATACCCAAATGTGGGGTGTCTTCAGATGTTCTGGAGAATACATGTGTAAGCATACCTGCAGAGTATCATAGGATAGGGAAATTAATGAGTATAACTAAAGCAGTGGGGCCAGAAAAAGGAAGGACTAAATCCTGGGCAGTGTTGTGTGATGCTGTGTTCTACCACTTGCCATGGCAGCAAGGGACCTTCCAGGAAGAAGGTGTTCACATTTCTGTTTTAGTCCAATAACAGTGGAATAGGATGGAATTTGAGAGAATGAAGTGAAATTATTTTAATAATGTATGTCAGAAATTCAGTGGTCTAGAGCTAAAGTAATAGCATTAAAGCTATTTGAGACAGACAACTTAGGATCTGATGAGCAGTCTTATGCCAGCTAAGAGATAAGATTTAAGGGTTTCTACCTGGAAAACAGACTATGGCACAAGTTGTTGGGGTTGATGATATCAGGAGAAAACGAAAACTGTAGTTTTATATGTCTGATTATTTTTTTAATTCGTTTACAGTACTGAAGTTCATTAAGCCTGGTGCTGAGTACCTTGGCAAGCACTCCACCGCAGAGTCATCAGTAGCAAGGAAGAAAGAACTTTGAGTGTTAGGAACTTGAGTTACCTATAGAGATATACCCATAGAGATTTAGATTGCATAAGGAACTAAATAAACAACCTATCTTGGAAGGACAGATTTGCTAGTTTCCATTATGGGCAGATTGGCATACATTGGGAGAAAGGAGGCAAACATAGAGCAGACAAGATACTGAATTGGGGGAAGAGACCACAAAGGAAGATGAGACCAGAACGAGAAAAGTGAGTCATCAAAGAAAAGTAAGAAAAGGCATTAAATATCTACCTATTTATATTGACTCTGATGACCTCAGACATAAGGATAATCAGAACAGGTAGGTTATAGAGGTAAGATTTGAGCTTGATAGGAATGAACAAAGAGGGGTAGTGTGGAAGTCATCCTGGGCTACATGTGGAGCTACATCCACAACCTGGGCCAACATGATGGAAGGAGACAACCAACTTTCACAAGTTGACCTCTGACCTTCACATAGAGATGTGTGTGCATGCATGTGTGTATAAATGAATAAAAATTTAAAGAAGGAAGTAAAACTATCTTTACTTACAGGTGGTGGGATGTGTATGTTGAAAATTGGCAGAAGCATACAACACAAACTTTTAAAACTTAAGTGATTGCATCAGATTTACACAATGTAATATGAATGTATAAAGTCAGTTATATTTTATAAACTTATAATCAAAAATTGGAAAAACTTTACCATGAAAACTTAAAGTAAACTAAGAGATCTATTCATTTATAAGGACCCTTGATATGACCTGTTCTGTAGATTCAACACAGTGTCAATCAAAATCCCAGCAAATGTTTTATAGAAATTTGCATGTTTATTCTAAAATTTATACCCAAAATAAAGGGCCTAGGATAGCCAAAACAGTCTTGAAAAGAATGAAAGTCAAGGGTGTGTGTGTGTGTGTGTGTGTGTGTGTGTGTACCCTTACATTTCATTTTTTGTTGTCTTTTTTTTTGTTGTTGTTGTTGTTTTGTTTGAGGCTTGAATTGTAGCTGTGGCTGCCCTGAAACTCACAAAGATCTGCCAGCTTTTGCTTTCCAAGTGCTAGGATTAAGGGCATTCCCCACTATCCCCAGCCTTGCATTTTTTAAGAACAAAATTAAATCAGCTTTGTGGAGTTGGGAGAATGGTTTAGTCAGCAGAGGTCTTGCTGTCCAAGCATAAGGACCCATGTGAGAACCTGGGTACAACATACATCTCAGTCCCTGCACTGGGGAATGGAGATGGGCAGACCCCAGAGTCTCCATGGTGGACTACTCTAGTCAAATTGGGGGCCCTCGGTTCAGTGGGAAACCTGGTGTTTAAAAAAGTACTGTGGAGAGCTGTCAAAGACACAAGATGGGGCTGGAGAGATGGCTCAGAGGTTAAGAGCACTGGTTGCTCTTCCAAAAGTCCTGAGTTCAATTCCCAGCAACCACATGGTGGCTCACAACCACCTGTAATGAGATCTGGTGCCCTCTTCTGGACTGCAGACATACATGTGGGCAGAACACTGTGTATATAATAAATAAATAAATAAATCTTTAAAAAAAAAAAAAAGACACAAGATGATGCCTATACACATGCATTCACACCCAAAAGAAAAAAAAATTAAACGAGTTTTATAATTCAAGTAATTACAGGGAGTCATTAAATTTTAATGATAAATGTTGGTGATACACAGAGCAGCTCTGAAAATTGCAGTCCACCTGTTCCTTGCCTGTATCTTTCGAATGAAAGAATAATAATATGGTGGGATGAAGGAATGAAGCCGCCGCTATTTAATATATTCTCACTCTCAGTACATGTATGCAGCCTCCAAACTCCACAAAGAAAATCAGCAGCAGTACAGCATCTCTGCTTTCCTATGGATTGGTCTTTTTGTAAAGCAGCCTCATGATTTTCTTAGTACAGGTATTTTATTTTAAAATATGTCCCTAGACACTTGCCCCTGGTAGGCCTGAAAACATGTAGATTACTGCATTTCCCTTCAAAATCCTTTTCAGAGAAGCGAGTCAAGCTTGATTTGTGTTTTTAAGATAGGTGAAAGTAGTAAGTTTGGATGGAGGAGGAAATCATAACTTGGCTTTTAGTCCTTTGTTGACACCTCCTTAGCTTCTGCATTAGTCATAGGTCCCTTCCTTGTCCGGAGAGGGACTAAAGGAATGGGAAGCATTTGCAAGTTTGTAAAAGGCCAATGCAAAGAAAAGAAAGTAGCTGACACAGGAAAATCCTGTCCTCCTCCAGTCTTACAGCTGTACTTTTAGGTTAATGCTTAGTGGTTTATGGATATTTGGAAGTTTGTGTTTTGTTTTTGGTTTTTGTTTTGAGATAGAGTTTTACTGTGTGGCTGTGGCTAGCCTAAGCTCATTTATGCAGGATGTGTTGCAACAATCCTCCTTCTTCTGCCTTCTGCATAGATTATCCCACCCAGAAGTTTCTCGATATTTGACCTCTTGTTTTTCTCCTTTATGTCATTGTTTTTTATATTGTAAATGGCATGCAAAATTCCTAACCTACGAAGTGAACTAGTTTTCAAGGTCTAGTGTTTTTAAAATGTTAAAGTGGAGGCCAGCAAGATGGAGAGACAAGTGAAGGTGTTTGTTTACACGAGTATATAGATGGAGATAGTGGCCAGAGTTTATATACCAACTCACAGAAAGCCAAGTCTAAAAGGTTAAGACAAGATTCTGGGGTTTGTTCACAAAAAAGTTTTTACAATATCCTAGTGTTTGGGGTCTCGAAACCTAAAAAGGGTGGTAGGTTCATTGAGACACATCTATAGTTAAAGCTCTGCATGGTCAGGTAAAGAAATTGAAATGAGTTTCTTCCAGCATCTGCTGTTGGGTATTTGGGCCCTTTGCCTATCTTTTGTATTTGTATAGAGCTTGATATACAAAGCATTTTCTACAGGTCTCATTTGATCCTACAGAAGATTGTGGGTAGGCAGAGCAAATACTATAAATACTATTATCCCATTTCACAGACAGAAACTATGGATGAGGCCTAGAGTGGTCAACTAATGAAAGTCACACAGCTGTTAAGTAAAGTGCAGAGTAGATAGCTCAGCTGGGTGAGATTGCTGAGTGCAAATCCTCAGCACCCGTGTGTAAAGTGGGCATGAGCACACATGTACCCATCACCTCAGCATTCTAGTAGGCAGTGACAGAGTTTGCTGCCAGACTAGTTAAAAGACACAAGCTCCAGGTTCAGTGAGAGCCACTGTCTCATGTGAGTAAGGTAGAGTGCTGGAGAATAGTGCACCCAACATCCTCTTCTCCCCCATGGATGTCTCCTCACATGTGCTGGTGCACATACAGACACACAGAAACCTGACTTGTGAAAGCTCACATGTATCTCTAGTGGTAGAGTGCTTGGGTGGCAGGCACAAAGTCCTGAGTTCAATCCCTGTCACCACAAAAATAATAATGACTAGAGAGACGGCTCAGCAGTTACGAGCATGTGTTGCCCTTGCAGAGGACCAGAGTTCATTTCCCAGAACCCATATGGGGAGGCTCATAACCACCTATAACTCCTGGTCCAAGATGATCTAACACCCTCTTCTGGCCTCCATGGGTACCCACACTCATGCACACAATTTTTAAAAAATAAAATAAGTCTGAAAATTAACATTTTAGACTTGCATAAGAATTTAAGATATTTAGCATTTTTCCATTGTACCTTTAAGTTCCAGTTTGAGCACTAACAAGTTGAAGAACCGTTATGTGTCTGTATGGTTTTAGGCACTAAGAGTAAGTAACATTTTTTGTTTGTTTGTTTTATAGGAGAAGGTGATGCAAACTGGTTCATCATTGACAAAGACATCGAGGTAAAGCCAGTTTTTTAAAAATTCTGAACAATAGTTTAATATTGTCCTTTGATCCATAGCTTTCCATTTGTTTTAATACAATAATTTTTGGAAAAGTAATAAGCTTTTTAAAAAAAACATGGTCCCTATAACTTAGAAGAGAAAGTTTGATTATTTTAGTTTATGTATGATTTAGTACTATTTAACTTGCCAGAAATTATCTCAGCTTTGATTTTTGTCAGCTGATGGGTAGCTATAATAATCATTTGATACCCTTCTGCTTGTTTCTTCTTTGCCATGATGATTCGTTTTAGCCCCTATGGCTGCTACTACTAAGCTCAACAGCGGAAATAACTGTTTCTTCAGTATAAGGAAATGGTCAGGCTATATTTAGAATGTGGCAGGTGCTTGTGTCAATTATTAGCCTTATTGTAGCAAATACTTAAAAATAAACTTTTAAAAAGTTGTTTTCAACTTGATGTCAAGTTTTAAGATATCTGTAGATTGGAGACAACTGTCAACCAGTTCAAGAGAATAACAGGTAAAAACTGAAGCTTTTTCAAAAATGGAATTTATTTATGTATGTATTTTTCTTTTTTTGAGACAGGGTTTCCAACATAGCCTAGGCTGGCCTCAAACTCGAGATCCTCCTGCCCCAGCCTCCCAAGTGTTGGGATTATCGTCATGAACCACCATGCCTGGCTTTAAAGATAGAATTCTGCCAAACAAAATAAGTGCATGGTTGGGATTTGCATATTCCTCTTTAGGTATTCCATATGATGTGTTTTGCTCGTGTTCTTTCATAGATAATAGAATTTAACTAGAATATAAGACAGCTAGAATTAGGTCACTGTAGCAGAACGTACAAGGACTATAGTGGAAAAATATTATCTCATACTCTTAGAAAGTATGATTAGTTTTATAGGCAAAAGAAGTAGCCCTCAGCTTTTCAAAAGAAAAGTTATAAAAGTTGGTAGTTTTTGTTTTTTAATGTTTTAAAGCACAAAATTATAAAAATACCATTCCCTACCTAAAATTTTAAGCAAGTCTCTCATTCATCAATAAATGATATATGTTTAGATATAAAAGTTAGCAACAACTAAGTGAAGCATAGCAGTATTCCTGCTAGACCTGACCCCCTAAGTGGAGAATAATAAATGGGAGGGAGTCATGTGGGCAAGTGTAAAAGAAATAGGACTATCCTTGTCCCCACCTTTACAGGGTTGAGTCCACATCCAGGAGTTTGGTTGGACACAGGTGTCTGTCAATTCTTGTGTCTTACCAAAGTAATCCAACTGACCTAAAATACAATTCTTACTTGTTAATAGTTTTAAGAGGAAGAATAGGTAGGTTTCCTTAAACTGACTGAAGTAATTTTAATTCTTGATTTTTTTTTTCCTCCTACTCTTAGGCCAAGATAGGCAATAGCAGATCATCTGGAAGATGGACCAACCGATACTATTCAGCCGACAAAAATGTCATATGTAGAAATTGTGATAAACGTGGCCATTTGTCAAAAAACTGCCCCTTACCACAAGTACGTGAAATGCATGATGCTTCTTTCTTGTTAAGATGGGACTGTTTGGCTTAGAAACCTATGACTTAGACTCAGCTCTTGTTCAAGTGTGTTGGATTACAGGTGGCTCATGAGCCTGGCACAGGGGTGAGCAGTAAGTGCAGCATCTGGAAACCCTGGGATCTCTTTCAGCTTCCCTATTATGAGGTGTGTGACTGTGTGCAAATCACTTCCTATCCTATGCCTAGAAGACTGAGCACAGTGATTCCCTTTCCTTTCAAAGCTATCTCCTCTTTAAGCAACATATTTCATTGTGGGATAATTCTCACTGTTTTCTTTTGTAAGTGTGTACTAACACAAATTATGCAAAGCAAGTGCATCTACCTTTGGAGCACCACAGAACTGGAACTCTTGGATGTTGTGGCATGTAGTAGTAACCCGGTACACACGTTCCTTCCTTACCTAGTACCTTTCCTAAACAAGTCTTTGCAGGCTTACTTCTGCTTCTTTCTCTGTTCCTCCCATGGCTTAGTTTCCAGATGTCCTCATTCTGTTTTCTGAGATATTTCTGCTCTATGACTGTTCCTCTGTAAGATAGATATGCTAAGTAGGTGCCAGCTGGGCATATATCCAGACCTAAGACTTTGGGGCAGCAACATACTGATAGCTGTGTTCAAGCTCTGAGTCCAGACATTTGTCTGATTTACAATTCTGCTCAAGGTTGAACCTTCACTGGATTTTGAGTTAGAAATGGGATTATATAGGAAAGGAGTAACCAATGTTCTACCATTTGAAACTGATACTAAAGAAAGTTTGTGTTTGTCTGCCACATAGAAAGTCCGGCCTTGTTGCCTCTGCTCGGAGAGAGGACACTTTCAGCATGCCTGTCCGGCCCGTTTCTGTTCAGACTGCTCTTTGCCCGTGCCTTCCATGCACAGATGTCTTGAAAAATCTCCCTGGAGAAAGCGATGTGGCCGATGTGATATGACAGGCCACTATGCTGACGTAAGTATCCTTACTGTAATTACTCTCTGCCGAGACTTTGGACAGTATACCCATTATACCAATTATAGCTGTCACCAGTCTTCTTGAAAGAATGGCTGTTTTTGTTTGTTTGACACAGATTTTCTCCTGAAACTCAATCTGTAGACCAAGTTGGCCTCAAACTGTGAGAGCCACCTGTCTCTGCCTCCCAAGTGTTTGGATTAAAACTTCTAGGGGACCAGGGTTCAATTTCCAGCACCTACATGGCAACACACAACTGTCTGTAACACCCAATTCCTGGGGATCCAACACCTGCACATAGACATACATGCAAGCGAAACACCAATGCACATAAAATGAAAAATAAAACAAAAAAGTGTGTGCTGCCACACACTAGAACGTTTATTGTTCCTTAAACTTGGTTGTCACAGCCTACTAACCACTTGCCATGCAAAGCGGTGCTCTAAATGTCAGGCATAGTCCTACTAAAGAATCCATCAGGAGGGACACCAGCCGCGGTTTCAAGCCCATGCTAGTATCTTTACTTTATTTACTTACTAAATAAAGATTAACTTTCAAGAGATACATAATATAACATGGAAATTTTGCATATGAATTCGTGTATGTTTAAATGAAAATAGATGTGCACTTTACACATTTTATACAGTTGTGCATGTGAAACCTGGCCTGATATTCTTGATGGTGATTTTTACTAGTGGTAAAATAATGCTAGTCTAAGACAATAAGTATACACCTCCCAGGACTTTAAATATGCCATTTTATTGGGTCTTTTGTATATTTAAAAAGTAATTCAGGCATTGTAGTGTGGCCTATAATTCTAGCTCCTAAGAGTCCTAGGCACAAAGATCTCAAGTTTTGAGGCCTGCAAAACCCTTTCTCAAAAAAGTACTTTTTAAAAAAAATAGTAAGAGCCAGGCGGTGGTGGCGCACGCCTTTAATCCCAGCACTTGGGAGGCAGAGGCAGGCGGATCTCTGTGAGTTCGAGACCAGCCTGGTCTACAA
>NC_022031.1:40006861-40011580 GCF_000317375.1 Microtus ochrogaster
TTGGGAGGCAGAGGCAGGCGGATCTCTGTGAGTTCGAGACCAGCCTGGTCTACAAGAGCTAGTTCCAGGACAGGCTCCAAAACCACATAGAAACCTTGCCTAAAAAAAAAAAAAAAAGAAAGAAAAGAAAGTACAAGTAATTTAGAAGATGTTTCAGTTATTTGCAGCATAGAACGATGCAATCAATGGACCTTGCTCACCTCCTGTTTTAAATGTGTATGGAGGGAATAGATCAATTCTAAGCACATTAGAGCCCAGAAAGGCTAATGATGATGTCAATCCAGCTTTGATAGGGAATCTGTATCTCCTACACTCAGTTTACTTCTGAAGGATGTGTCACTAAGGTCTATTTCAGCTCTTAGCTGCATACATTTCTACAGATTAACAACAGATGTTTATTTTGTATTTAAGAGTTAATCATTACTAAGTCATTTTCACACTCATTTGGGTGCCAACCCTTGTTGTTTTAGGTTGGTTCTCATTGTCTTTTCAGGGCTAAAGTTGCAGACTTGTGTCAGAAGGCCAGGCCAACTCATAAATGTTACTCTTAACTACTGCACCACATTCCTCCCCTACATGACCTTCAGAACTGATAGTATCCATTTCTTCCTCCTCTGCTGGGGCTCTTTACAAGCCTTCCACTTCCCTCAGTGAGGAACCCTTCAGTTCAAACTCTTAGCCTCTAGTGTCTTCCACCCTTCTTGCCAGTTCCATCTTCTTACCCACTTTTTCACTCTTTCTCAGAAGACTTCTGAAACCTTATTGATAACTGAACGTTTTACAAGTTAAAAAAAAAAATCAAGTGGAACTGACAAGATGGGTTGGTGGGTAAAAGCACTTTCCTACCAAACATGGTCACCTAAGTTGGATCCCCAGACCCCATATAATAGAAAAGAGAACAGACTCCCCAGGCTGTCCTCTGATGTCCACTCCACAGCATGCACTCACGCACATACACACTGAATAAATAAATAGTTTTAAAAATTTAAGTAGATCAACAAAGTTTAACTTTTTCTTCCTATGTTCATACTTGAACATCTGTTTTGCCAGAACCAGATACATAAATGCAAACAAAATTCATAATAAAAAAACTGATGAGTCATGATCAAACTCTTGCTATATTTTAAATCCTTCATTAGTTACCAACAGTGCAAAAACCACTTAAGTAAAATTCCAGTTTTACAATGTGAAGGATACGGTCCAAAATGTAAGTCAGCCCACACCATTGGTTATTGTCCTTCAAATGACAACACACGAATATTGAGTATGAAAAGTCTCCCATCCTGAAACTGCCAGACTGTCCTCTTCTCAATAACTTTTAAATCAGAGTCCTCTTGTATGTATCAAGCTGGTATTAAATTCCGAGTCCTCTTCCCAGCTTCCTGAATGCTGTAATTGCTAATGTTTGTCCTCTACCTGACTTCAACAACTCTTTGATTCTTTTGGTTTTTGTAATGGGGTCTTCTCACTATGTAGACACAGAGAGATACAAAATTGTATTTGAGAAACTTTAGCTATTCTGAATTTTTCTTTCTCGCTCTGTCTGTTCCGATCTTGAAGGATAACAGTATAACGTCCCAGTCAGCACTGTTTTAGCACCAGTGTAAAGGAACAGTTTGCCGCAAGTCTAGAGTCTCAACCACTCTCGTCATACTTGTTACTATCCCGGCATCATCTATGAATATTAACTCTGTACTGTTAGAAACAGTTCCTGCTTTGCCCGTTTGTTTTCTGTTTTCAGTAGACAGCTAATCATTTTTGTTTACTTGTTTTTTGCTCTCTGGTATGTGAGAGGGGGAGGAAAAGATGGGAAGGTCTCACAAGGTAGGCAGCTAGCCGTGTGTACCAGCATAGTCTTCTGCCTCCTGAGTACTGGGATTATAGGCATGTACCACCAATCCTATCTTAGAGTAATCCTTTTTAAACGTGTCCCAGATTACTTCAAAATTCTCGAGTATGTCTTTGTATCTCTTTGAGTCAAAGTTCAGACTCATACAGTCTGCACATGGGCCATGTATGCTCTTGACTTCTTAACTGTTGGTTTCCTGTAGTAATCCCTGTTGCTTACTTTAGACGATTTCCTTGAAAGACCAAATAAACTTTTCTCTGTACCCACCCTCAGTTAGTCTTCCACTAATTCCCCACAAGAGCCTACTTCCTCATCTTTATTACATTTACCCAAATGTCTCCTTTTTGTCTACCCTGGTTAAAACAACATGTCTCTACACCTTCAACTCCCTGCCTCCTTTCCTATTTTTCTCCATAACACTTAGATCTAATACTGAATTCACTTTTCTCTCCTCTACTTTGAACATAAGCTGCATGTCTGTTTTCAGAATGTCATTGTAACTCTGGTTTCTAGGACAGTACTGCACTGTTGGAGCTCAGTAGGATTTTGAATAATGAATTAATGAATGAGTTGGGGGATGACGGATCCTATGCACCCAGCCTCCAGTTAAGTGAGTCAGAGTTGTCAAACCTTGCACACAAGCATACCTGCTAGGACATTCTTAGTTTGAGTGGTAACAAAGTTGACCTAGTAATTTTCCTAGTGCTGTTTAAAATCATGTCGATATGTATGTTTTAAGTGAATGCTATAGCTATTTTGCAGCCCTTTAATTTGGGCCTATCAACTGCCAGGTTCGATAAATAATCTTAATCAGTAACCTTGTGGTGAAATATATATATGTACTATGTCAACTTAAATGACTTAAAAGAGAACAAATTCAAGAAAAGATAAGATCAAGTTCAGGGAGCCTTTACAATTCAAGTGATCAAGAAAAAACTAATTTTCCTGTTAATTTACTTGAAAAGAATGCAAACTACTGACATTAAGACTGGCTTAATGGTGATCGCAAAATAATAAAAAATGAATACAGCTTAAAATGTACTTACTTAGCAAGGGTTTGGGAGATGAAAATATAGTAACTTCTACCTCTCTGGATTATTTTTTCTTGTTTTAGTCATCATTGTTGTTGCTGCAAAACAGTTTGGATGTATAAGAACCCAAATGCTAAGGAAGAAAAAGGCTTATTTTAAAAATAAAGTCATCTCTGAGCCGGTGAGATGGGTCAGTGAGTAAAAGTAGTTGTCACAAGCCTGGCAACCTGAGTTCAATCCCCTGCTCCTACATGGTAGAAGGAGAGAACCAGTTCTTGAAAATTATCTTATGATTTACACACCACACTCATGGTGGCATGGGCATACCCACACAATAAATAAATTAATTAATAAAATTATATATTATAATTGGTTAGTTTATTTAAATAAATGTGTAGTCCTCTTGATAATCATTACACTAATTTGGGGAGTATAGAAGGAAGTCCAACATTTTTCACATGTGTTATTTGAGCATATTAAAGCTAAGAGGCATGACTGGGATGTATTAATTTGTTTAATTAAGATAATCATTAAATGAACGTATAAGTGCTTATTTAGTTGAGGCCAGGATACCAACAAGAAAGTAGACCTCTTCACTTTGTTCTTGTTAATTGATTTGCTGATCAGAGACGTGGGCCCACGTGCCATGATGTGTGAGTGGAAGACAAAGGACAACTTTGGAGAGTCACCTCTCTCCTTCCACCTTGTTGACGGGTCTCATGCTGCTGCTGCTTCTGCTGCTGCTCTGCATACTCCAAAGTAGCTGACCCTCAAGCTTCGGGGGTGATTGATTCTCCTGTCTCCTCTTCCAATCTTGCCACAGAACTTGCCTTGCTTTGATTCTGTGTTGCTGTGACAAAACACTGACCACAGCCAACTTGGAGGCATTTTCTCAGTTGAGAGCCCCCGATGGCTTGAGCACATGTCAAGCTGGTAAAACAGTAGTAGCATAATAGTGCTCAGACTGTAGACGCACGCCATTGCACTCAACTTTCTATCTCTGCTCAGGGCTTGCCCTTGGTCCTAGGATTGTGCAGCTATCATTTTTACTCACTAAGTGTCTCCCCCAGCCCGACTCGGTCCTCATAATCATTTTAGTGAAAATTGCTTATATTTTCATTGTTAAGAAAATAAATCCCAAGCCAAGAATTAGTCATTCATTGGAACTGTTCCTAAGTCTCTTAATTAATAAATGAAAATCTGAACTACTTGTTGTTGCATATACATGTTCTACATTTTAAATTGAAGCTATGACCTTAACACATTGAAAGTTTGAAGGAGAATTCAGCCTTGTTTTGAAATTCTGTTAAAAACAATTTCCTTTCTCAACATCTCTGCTCTGCCCTCTCAAGCTGTCATCTACCACATGTGCCACAGTCTAACGCTTGGCTCTAGAGATGAGCTAGCAGCCAATGGCAGGATTTCTTAGTTGTCTCTGAGAATGTGCTAGTAGAGAATAGAAACGGTTCTTTTCTCCAAGAGCCTACAGTTTGCTTAAGAATTATGTGGCCCTTAGAAATGTGCTTATTCTTAGTATAGTCATGAGACGCTGACAGAGCAGATTGACGCCAGAAATAAGAACAAATTCTGATACAATTGAGTTGTGATTAAGGAAGATAATGATTATTATCTTCATTAATGCCCTGTAAGGTTACAAACATACTAAACACTGCAAACTAAGGTCAACTCTCCTAAACTTCATTGATGCCAGACAACTGTTGCTAAATTCCACAAATCACTTTCAAACCATACAGGCATATACTAACCATACAGGCATATACTAACCATACAGGCATATACTAACCATACAGGCATATACTAACCATACAGGCATATACT
>NC_022031.1:40011680-40049046 GCF_000317375.1 Microtus ochrogaster
TACAGGCATATACTAACCATACAGGCATATACTAACCATACAGGCATATACTAACCATACAGGCATATACTAACCATACAGGCATATACTAACCAACATGCAGTATATCCAACCATTTGTCATCCTCATCATTGTCACTTGTAGAGTCCACAGTTCCCCAGTACCATTGTCATCTACAGAGTCCACAACCTAGAACTACACAATTAAATTAAAATTGGGGTGTAAAAAATCAGTATAATAAGGAATTTTACAGTGTTGTATTAGGCCACATTCACAAATGTCTTTGGCTACACTAAATAGTGTACATAATTTCTCTTGTAACTTTAAAATATCTGTAGAATGATTACTATATATGCTTGTTTATATGTATCTGTTCATGATTAAATAAAATAAAATTACGTACCAGGTTATTAACCTTGATTTTCCTCTGCACACTGAGAATAGAGACAGGCTAGGAGATGTAGTTAGCTTTTCCTCTAATTTTTTTTATCATATTCTTTCATTTGTATAGAAGGAGAGAAAGTGATAATTATTTTTGAAAGAACTCAGTATAATCCAAACTCAGTGTCACAACCTGTAATCCCAGCTACTTGGGAAGCTGAAGCAGAAGGATCACCAAGTTCCATGCCAGTCTGGGCAACTTAGTGAGAACTCCTAGTAAAATATGCCAATTAGAACTGCTGATATAGCTCAATGGTAAGCCATTTGCCCAGGCTGGATGGCAGTGTTACTATGGTTATATCAAGAGTCATAGATGCATTTTTATTTCTCTTGTTCTTTATTGCCTATTTTATGATGAGGTGTATTCATTTTTATCTTACATATTCAAGGTGTAATGAATACTCTTCTATCTATTACATATAAATATTTTGTGTCATAAATACCTTGGGAATAGTATAATCAGCAACCAGCATCTACTACTATCGAGTGTTTTTAGCCATTCTAATAGATGTGTATTACTGCTCTTTTTTGTTTATGTCTGCCTAGTGACTAACATTGTTGAATATCCTTTTGTGTGTTCATTTTTATCCTTGGGTTGTCTTTGATGAAGTGTTAGATCCCTTCCCATTTTTGATTGTGGTGCTTATTGTCTCATTATTATGTTAGATATAACTCTTATTGCCTATATTATTCAGAATATTTTTCCCAATCAACAGCTTATCTTTTTACTCTCTAGGTTGTTCTTTGACTAACAAGTTTGTAAATTTGAAGTGCGACTTATTGGTCTTTCTTTTTGTAGCTTATGTTTCTGGTGCCATTTCTAAGAACTCTTTACCCAACCTCAGAACATAAAAATTTTGTCCTGTAAATTCTTTCATATATTTTACAGTTTAATATTTTATGTACTGGTTGTGGGTTCATTTTGAGTTAGTCTTTACATAGGTGTGAGTTTGTTTTCACCATTCATTGAAGTCCACCCTTTGCATGTTTGTTAAAGATTACATAACCACACTTGTATGAATTGATCCCTAAATTTGATTCAGTGGTACTGATTTATACATTTCCCACAATACTGGTACCCAGCTCTTGATTACTATAGCCCCACAGTCTGAAATCCAGATAGTAAATATGATTTCTGAATGCTTTCTCTAACTACATTTCCTTTCTCTCTCCAAATGATCACTAAATTAGCTTTCTTACCTGTGATAAATCCTGGTTGAATTTTGATTATTGAGCTTAATTTATTGACGACCATAGGGACAGTTGACTCTACTATACTGAGTATTCAAGCCCATAAATACTGTATGTCTTACTACTTTGTTTGGTTTCTTTTTTAAGAGCTTTAAAGATTTCAATATCTACATGTTCCCCTTTTAAATTTACACATATTTTTATTGCAATTGTACCAAATATTTTTTACCAAATTATTCTTCAGTCATTTATTGCTTATGTATAGAAAAATATTTAAGATTAAGTATTTGCAGTAATTCTCAAATGTTGTAACTTATAGTTAGCTTGGTTTTGGTTGCCTGTCTTTTCTGTGTTTACCATGAGTGTTCAGTACTTTTATAATTGTGTGTGCCAAAGGTCAGTGTCAGTTGTCTTCTTCAACCACTTCTTCCCATTAAAGCTAGAGCTTCCCGGTTTGGCTAGACTGTAGCTTGCCAGCAAGGTCCAAAGATCCTCTTTTCTCTGCCTCTCCGACACTAGGATCACAGGCGTGTGCCACCTTGCCCTGCTTTTTACATGAGTGCTAGGAATCAAACTCATGTCTTTATGCAAACACTTTACCAACTAAGCCAACTCCCTAATCCCCATAATGATGTTTTTAAAATTACCTTTTACATTAGAATTGTGAAGGATCAACAGCACAACTCTGGGCCCAACAGCACAACTCTGGGCCAAAACTGTATTTGACATACCCTGGACACTGTGGGAATCTTGAGAGAAAAGGAAAAGAGAATTTCCACAGAAGAATTCCATGATAATTCCATAACTAGATAACTGGAACTGAGTGATAGAGCACAGTCATGAGTGGAAATACTTAATGTAGTTAATAAAGGAACTGATTTGTTTCGTTAGATTTTTGTTACTTGAGATGCAGTTTATATTTTGTAGGGGAATGTGTTACAGTAGTGTTGCAGGGATATCCAGGATACACTTAGAGCAGCAATAGGACAGCTCTGGAGGGGTGGAGCCGCAATGGGACAGCTCTAGGGGGGATAGAGCCACTTTAGGACAGCTCTGGGATGGCAGGGGAGAGGGGTTAGAGCCACAAATGGCAGCTCAGCCCTAAAAGGTGTCCTGACTATCAGGAAGCCAGGCTACCTGAACCTGGGTTGCAGTGGGGGATGGTCTCCCTGCAGGATATAGGGATCCTGCTCTTCTCCTGGAGAGCCTCAACAGCTGAATTCTGCTCTGTTCCCCAGCCCAAGATGTTTCTTCTTTTGCTAACACTCTGTTAAAGGGAAGCCCCTTTCTGCCTGGTCTTGCTTAGCCCCCTTAAGGAGCATCCTAGCAAGGTTCTGTTCTGCTCCACCTTGCTGAGCCCCCTAGGGAGCATCTCAGCAAGATTTTTCAGCTCAGTCCCCGAAGGGGCATCCCAGCCAGGTTCTTCTGCTCTGCACCTGCAAATGAAGGTCCGTCTCCCAAGACTCTTTTGAGAAAGAGATTTATTTGGGAAGGAGGAATCCAGGAGAGTGGCTGCCTCTGCCAGGGAGGGATTAAAGACAGCCTTAGGGCAGCTTTAACTGAAGGGGTAGAGAGGCTTATATAGGGCTTCTAAGGGGCGGAGTTTTCCCAGGGAGAAGTGGGATTGGTTAGTTTTTCCCTGCTCACAAATTGGTCAGTGTAGCTGGTCAGGGGCAGAGATGATGGCTCTGACTTTATGGCCAAACTGTGTTTCTTTTTTTTTTTTTTATTTACTATGTATACAATATTTTATCTGTGTGTATGCCTGGAGGCCAGAAGAGGGCACCAGACATCATTATAGATGATGATGAGCCACCATGTGGTTGCTGGGAATTGAACTCAGGACCTTTGGAAGAGCAGGCAATGCTCTTAACCTCTGAGCCATCTCTCCAGCCCCAAACTATGTTTCTTTCACTGGTCCTTTTTAGCTTTTTTTATGACCAGGGCAAATTTCTTTCACTGGCTCTGATTCTAGGGACAAAGTGTGTTTCTTTGACACTAGTTTCAAAGCCAGGCACATGTCTTTAGTCCTGGGTTCAGGGATAAAGATATTTCTCTCCCTGGCCCAGGTCTCAAATCCAGGGTGTGTTTCTTTACTGACTCTGGGTTCAGAGCTCAGGGATTGGTTGGTTTCCTGCTTCAGTTGTCCCTTTTACCCTACATATTTTATGTATGTAAATATAAATAATGTCAAATTCACTGTTTCTTGGGCACTATCAGAAAGCTTGTGACAGTTAAGAATTAAACATAAGTTTTTGTTGCTGTTCAAGTATAGGAATGTCAGTATTTAGGACATGGAGGCACTAGGCAGGTGAGATGACTTAACAAGTAAGACACTTGCCACAAAGCTATATGGCTTGAGTTTGATTTCCAGAATCTACATGGTAGAAGGGGAAAACCAACTCCAGCAAGTTGTCTTCTAACATCCGCATGCATGCACACATATAAATGTGAATAAGTAAGTGAATAAATGTAAAAGGTTGTCTAGAAAGAAATGTCAGAAATGAAGAGATAGTGCA
This sequence comes from Microtus ochrogaster, assembly GCF_000317375.1. Lineage (NCBI taxonomy): Eukaryota > Metazoa > Chordata > Mammalia > Rodentia > Cricetidae > Microtus > Microtus ochrogaster. The sequence continues at coordinate 40,015,832 of NC_022031.1, forward strand.
GTTGTTAAGAGCACTTATTTTTACAGAAGACCCAGATTCCATTCCCAGCACCTACGTGATTGCTCACAACTGCAGCTCCATGGGGTCATCAGCTGTAGACATAGTGCACACATATGCACCCAAAACACTCATGCACATAAAATAAATAAATGTATAAAAGTTAATTAAAGGAAAGAGAGAAGAAATGAAGGTTCCGGCCATGGTAGCGTGCCATTCAGGAGGCTGGGAGTGGGATTGCCTCTTCAAGGTCAGGCAGGACTACATAGTGAAACTCGGTCTCAAAAACCTAACCAAATAACTAAATCCTTAAGTCAGTGAAAAGATAGATGTTCTGAGTAAGTTGAAAGTTGTAAAGAAATTCAAGATACTGGAGAACTGGAGCCCCTCTTCACCTGTGCACGTTATTGTGTAGTTACTAGCGTACCATCAAGATAGATTTCCAGACGGGGAAACTTCCAAGTTTATCCTTCCCTGCTGGAAATCGCTGGTTACTGTTAAAAAGGAAGTGTTTACAAAATGCTGTGACCATTACTGTTTCGACATTGTAAGGAAAGGAAATCAACTTAGTTTGACAAAATTGAGCAAGAACATGTCACTTTGAAAATGGGGTGGAATGCTACTGGTTTTCACCAGTAGCCAAAAGACTTTGATTTTTATGTTGTCAGAAGTTAGCTGTAAGATACAAAGTCAGATATTATCTGATCCAGTATCCTTTTCTATGTACTTTTGAACAACTGAAAACATTAAGTAGACCTCATCTGAATGTCTTAGGTGCTCATCAGTTCAGTTTTTTCCACTATGAAGAAGGGAGCCACAGTGGCTACATCTAAGTAAAATCTAGTTTACCCTTTCCTTTTTGTTTCTTTGAGTCTTTGCTTTCCTGCTAGGTTTGACCACAAAGAAGAGTTGACCATGATCCAGTGGAATCTTGGCTACCTTATTGATGTCCATTTGTCCATAACCATAAAGCTTCAATAAAAATATACAGAGTGCCAGTCTCGTTACTGTAGTAATAACTATTAACAGTTGAGCACTTGCAGTACTGCAGGCATTGTTCTAAGGAATTAATCTTATTGAGGCTGACCATCCCAGCACCCATTGAGAGAGTTCTGAGAGCCCCTTTTACCAGTAAGAAAGCTGAGACACAGAGGTGTATAATTTGCCCAAGACAGTGAGTACAGGGCCCAGGATTTGAACCCAGCCATTTATTTGGTTCTGGCATGTCAGTTTTAACTCTTGTGTTCTCATGATTCTTTGTCTTCATTTTCTTCTATTGTCTTGCTTGCAGTATCCTTCAATAAAAACAGCGTATGTTAGAAGATTAGCAGCTGTTTGTAAAATGAACTTGTATCAGTCATCTGGAATCATAGATCATCTCCAGAAACATTTGCGATTTCTTATACAAAATTCTTTTTCAAAAGAAAATGTCACTTAAGAGAATTGTGTGTGTGCGCGTGTGCACTTAGTTTTAAATATTTTTCTGTAAAATAAGGAAAATTTCATTTTCTAATAAAACTGAAATGTAATCTGGCAAACTTTATACCCTTACAACTGCACTTAGGATACTACCAAAAAGTCAATATGTTGTACAAAAAAAAATTGCTTGTCAGTTTTCCTGATTGTAGAGGATTATCAGTATAGAGACTGATTAAAAATTGACCTTATATAAAAACCTGGTTCTGTGTAATCTGGTTCATTTTGGAAGCAGCTTTAAAATATTGATCAGTGAATGGCTCTTTATACTGATTGCTGAAAAAATGTAGATTCTGCTTACATTGTCACATATAGGTGATGTACATATGTATAAATGTATTTGTGTTGATGTGTTTTATAGCTTCTGTTTACCAAGAATAGCCAGTTTTTATGCAGAGTAGAAATAAAGCAAGCAATCTTAAAACAGTAACATTTTGAGTTTTAATTATAGATTTCTGTAATTTTAGACCTTCAAGCTGTTTTTCTGTATAATTTTATTTAAAGTAAATGTTAGGATACTCTCTTAAATTTATCCCCTAAGATAAATTCTAGCTCACATATACTCCGTGTATATGCAATAGGAAATGTAAGTACATTGTATGTCAGAGGAACACATACATGCACAGTAATTACCAAGTGTTTGGACAGTTGGGTGACTTGAGAGGAGTATGTTGACCAAGCTCCAGCATAGGGTCCTTGATTTGAAATGAAGGGATCTAAAACGATATAAATGTGTATATGGGAGAAGTTACACTGACAGTTGAATCCAGAAGCTGGAATCTTTTCCATCACTTCTCATTCAACAAATTTTAAACAAAAATTATTCTCTTAAGTTTTTGTTTTATTTAAGCTATTCACCATCGATGAATATTGCTTGTTTTATTAAATCTTTTGTTTTGCTGCGGTGACTTAAGGGGCCATCTCCTAACAGCAGAGGCTCTGACAAAGCACCAGAGGGTTCTGTTAAAAAGTTATGTTCGTAATTGTCGTTGTCGTGTCAGCGCCTAGCTGACTGGGAGCTGAAGGATTTTTGTGAGATGAGTAGCTGTGCCAGCAGGGACCCAAGTCTCCTGGGCTGGCCGCGCTCTCATTAAGATTTGCCGCTAGCAGTGGCGGTGTTCAGCATGTATGTGACGTGCATTCTGTTATTGTATGCTTGGCTTGTCAGCCTGCAGCTTTCTGACACTCACTTATGTCACTCTTTATTCAGAGAGGAAGAAGCTTTTGATAATTTGACAAGACAAGCTCTTAAACGATCTAGGTCATGGCCTTCACTGTCTGTGATTGTGAACATATTTCCTGAAAGCCCTGTCACTCATCACAGCTACATTTTCTCCCGGGGAGCCACAGGCCTGTCCTGGTCTCTTGTCAGCTCATACATTTTGGTTATTCATATACCAAATACAGTACTGAGGGGTTTTTTTCTTCCCTTTTGCAAATGCTAGCATGTTAGTAAGGCTAATCCTTTCTCCTGTGCTGTGTTCCCAGCAGGGCTGCGTTCAAGGGCTCTCTCTAGTACAAGGCAGACAACTGGCCAAGGGGAGCTGAGGAGGAGGAAAGGCCGCTTAGTGCTGTTTTTGTGTTTGTTCATTGTTGTGGAAATATGAGAACTGGTGGCAAGGGCCTTGTCTGTTGAGCACTTGAGTCTTGGTCTGCTGTCAGGGGCTGTTTAAGATTGAGTGTTTTATTTTCTTTGATGTACGCATTTGAGAATAGGGAAGTGGGAATTAAACAACAGATGCCCTAAGCCGTTGTTCTCATAAAACAATAATTAGCACCTGATAAATTTCAATATGGGTCGAAATGCACAATATAAACTCTCAATTCATCTGGCATAGCAAACTGTGTTGATACATCTTTGAATTTTATGAATAATAACAATCAGTTATTCATGTATGTTTATTATCCAAAATACAATAGACAGGAAAACAAGTAGGGCAGAAGTTGGCAAACAGTGTACCACATTGCAGAAACAGATGTACAAGTACGCTCTGTGTGTTCAGTTCTGTGACTTAAGGACACCCTGTGGGTCCGTCTACCTGATGTCAGTAAAGGGAGAGCACCGAGGCAGTAATAATACAGTTGTACTTAAGGTTTATTATATTTTTACTTTCCATGAGCTACACAGCTGACTACTCATTCGGTTTAAAATTTATTTTAAAATAAATTAGACTAAGTTTTCAGTTGCAATAGTTGGCTTTTTCCTTTAGAAATTAATTTACTCCACCTAAATTTTCCATGCAGTAGATATATAAACCCAAATTCTTTGCCATTGTGTTTAGTAAGAAATTTTAAAATATGTGTATGTGAATAATGCTAAGAAATGTTAAAAAAAAAAAAAGAAGAAACACTGTTAAAGCTTTAACATGTAAAAATATAGGATTTTAAATTTTGATTAGGGATTGCGGTTATGTTTCATACTTAAATACTTAAACAACTTCCTGTTGACCCTTCCTTTGAAGTCTCTTTTCTAACCTTGCATAGTGTTATGATTAAAATAGTAAAATGAAGCTGTGCATAGGAATGCTAAATAAAAGTGCATACAAAATAGCCAGGAAGAATTTTTAAATTGTGGTGCTATTGTCTAATAAAAGAAAAGAAGCTTCAGGTCTTTCACTACTAAATTTCTGTATCAGTAATCATCTTCGTGTACAGAGCAATCAAATGATTGTTCAAAAACCAAGTAATTCTTTCTTTTATTACTAAATTGCTACTACACTAGAAAAGGTCACATGGTAGAGTGGCATTCTGCCAGTCTATGACAACTCAGTGATTGTGATTTTTCAACCGTATTATTCTGAGGATACTGTGGTAATCAAGAACTATCCATAGCTAATGTATAAATAACTACTTGCTTATCTCTATAGTAATCCAACTCAAATTATATGTACACAGCAAAAAGCTTATGCTAGAAGGTAGGAAATGAGCATTTAAAGATATATCATACATTAGGTATTTGCATGTAAGTTTTTGTATATTTCATCCTTAAGGACTTTTGTAACCAACAACTTGGTAGCTATTATTTATCTGGTTCTAGCATTGTCTTTGCCTCCTGAGCTACTTTTAATTTTCTATATTTAGTTTTTTTTTGTTTAGTGTTATTTATCCAGAAATCATTGGCGTAAGTAGTGGGTTTTTTATCAGATACTTTATATTTTATTAATATGCCATTAAAACTGGAAAGCTGACCACTGGGCATTCTCACTTATACACTTTCCTACAGAAAATTGCATGGGCTAATTAAAGTGCTTAAGATGTGGTTTTGGGTTTGTTTTTGTTTTTTTTTCAGATGAGTTATATTCTTGTCTAATCATTTAGGTGGTGTTTTTAGTAGAGATTTTGCTATTGATAGTTGCTGTCATCAACATTTTATTTCTGCAAAGATGGTTAACTGATGTGCTAAATAGTGCTGTTAGAGGCAGTGTTTCCTCAGCAAGGTCATAATCTGCCATGAAGAGATGGACGTGTGACTCAGGGAGGGGTCTCTACTGAGTCTGTTGCTGTTGCCGAATATTTTGTTGTTATCTGTTCTGATTTCACTAAGTTCATCTTTGATAGAATTTTTGAGGCTTTGTTTTGTTTTTAGATTATTTCTTTATAAATATGAACATGTAAAATTTTGACACTTAAGAGAAAGGGCTTGGACTTTGATTTTTTTGCTTGTCTTTCTTTTTTTTTTTTTAATTCTCTTGTTCATCAAGTTTTAAATTAGCACCAAATGGTTAAATAAAAGATAGCAACTGTTACACATAACACAATGAGGGCTTCTTAGACACAGTTGCTCTTAAATAATTGTCTTCTGTCCTGCTATCAAAGTTAAGAATGCTCTTCTAAAAGATGTATTTTAGTCTTATAGATTTTGACCACGGCTCTTGGTTTAATAGTTTAACTGAGTTATGACTCTTTATCACACCTTAGTCCCCAAACTTCTAACCTGAGAAGAAAGAGAAGAGGAAAACTTTGTTACTGGCTTCCTGACAATAGCAGGGAGTGTGTTAAACCAGTGTAAAATTCAATTAAACTGTCTAGCCAGGTTTTTGAAGCTGAAATGCAGACCCTTTCTGTTAAGCTTCTTATTTTCCTGTGACCGACACCGGTGGATGCTGGGTTATGCCAAAACCAACAGGCTGTAAAGTACCTTGTTTCATGCTCCCAGCTGATCAATATTTTTATTTTCCAGGCTTGCCCAGAAATCTGGAGGCAGTATCACCTAACGGTGAGTAAAAACACCTTTTTATTTTCCCCAGGACCCAGCCTATTTACCCTTCTCTGAACTGCTGACCATAAAATATAGACAAGCATCTTCTGCAGCAAGATAATAAACATCTACAGAGTTTGTACTGAGAAAGCAATAATACACCTTTCCCTCTCTCCTGCCCACTGCCTGTCCTTTATTTTTCTGTTTTTTAAAGGTTTCAAAGGATTTTTATTATTCACGTCATTGAATGATTATATCATGATAGTCTCAGGCTTAGACTGTATTCATTAAAGGGGAAAGTATGCTAGAAACTGAAGCAGTGTGATAATCCGGTGCTTGTAGAATGTTGTTACCACCGTCCATAAGCATACAGCACGCAATATCATTCATTATCATTTTCCTGCTTTGACTGAGATAAGTCTTAAATGATTAGAAAAAACGTAGTGTGCCGCTCCTAGGACAGTTCAGTTCTTCTGTCCTTAAAACTCTCTTGACTTGTTCATATTTCATAATAATACATGCTTAATAGTCAAATTATTCAATTCTGATTTTTTAAGATTTTAGTCTTAGTAAAAGCAGAAAATAACTGTTGCTATACAATCCAGCTGACTGCTCAGCATTATGAAGTCAGCTTACTTGACGCTCCAGCTGAAACACTGTCAAGCAGTTCTCTGTTGCCTTAGTGTTCATTCTCAGTGTATTAACTGTGCTGAGAGACAACTTTTAATTATACAGTTAAATAACTCAACATTATTAATAATTGTTAAAGTTTAATATATAAATGGTTTTGTGTATAATAAGGCAAGTCAGATAAAGGAAAATCAGTTTTTTAAAAACATACTGCTTTCCTCTTACAGAAATAAAAAGTGAGCCAACAGGTAGACTTTCCCCCATTGTCTGTCCAGGCCACAGTGCCATGGATAGTATCTGTAGGTTTGTTATATTAAATAAAAGTCATATACATGCCTATATATTCTATACATACATGTGACAGATGCAGTCAGTGGATTGTGTGTGGTATTGTAGCAGTTCTTTGGCAACATAATTGTAGTAAAACCCTTACAGCCTAACCTGGGGGGAACAGAATTGTTCTTGTACTTCTCAAGATCAGAGTCTCTGTATAATAGTGCAGCTACATTCATTGTCTTTATTAAATATTATAGTAGGTTTTACTTTTATTCTGTTAGCTTTTCTACTAACAAATTTTATATAACTATTATTGAAGGATAAAAATTAGCTTCAAATGTAACAGAAATACCTAAAGGTTTGTTGGATTTTTTTAGCATTTCAGAAACATTATAAAAAGAATACAGATCTTTTAAAATAAAAATAAAATAAATTCATTTTTATTAGAATATAATATATTCTATCTGTAAGAATAACAAATTCAATTTGAAAACTTTCCATATCTGGAAACCTGGTTGATTTTCTTTCAGAAAATATTAATGTAACCATTGTAATTCACCAAATTTTAATAAACACTGAATTACTATACAAGAATAACTGTAACACTACTATGCTTATAAATGTGTAAATACTTTATCAGTCCATCTAAAATATATCATTTTCTAATTATTAAATTGCCTTATCAGTATATGAACAATATGTGAGTCCCTGCCTGTAATTAAGTGGTATTAATAGTGAGAGCGGGCTGCATGCTGATTTTCGCATCTTCAGCCCTTTACTAGGCGATGGACTGCCATCTATTGACTCAGAGCAGCCCTCACATGTGAACCACACATCCATCACAGCAGTGGTCACAGAAGCAACTAGGTTTGAAATGCTACCATATATTCATTCCAACCAGCCCCCTTAAAACTATGGAATAGTGTGCAGTTCAGTGTGGTGTGTTCCTTTCTTTTCTAACCCCAGGGAACTGTGCTTCAGAATTAAATTTATTTTAAAAAGTTCAGTGTGAAACTGTCTACATAGAGTGCTTTTCCACATGCTGCTGTGTGGTTCCCAGCTGATGAAACTGGAAGCTCATTTCCAGAACAAGCACACTCTGAGCAACTACAAAACCGGGCCTGTCTAGGAAGCCTTTCTTTCACAAGCATGTAAGGATGGCAGTGTTAATTAACATAAGTAGACTTGTGAACTCTCAAAACTTCCTTAAAATATTGCCAAATAAGATTACAAAAGAGAAGTGTTCATTATTTTTAGTAATTTCATCAAAAGTAAAATGAAATCTCTAACAGATTGTGCCTAAAGAGAGCTTTTTTAAAAAACAAACCTGACTTCATTAATAAAAGGCAAGTCCATCATTCCAAAAGATGCATGTTGATAAGATTCTAAACACACACCCAGCATAGCATGTGGCTTCACTGCTCTTCTCTGTGCATCTCAGTGATTAATAAAAGTCATATTAATTATGATATCTCTGTTGATCTGGACACATATGTGAGGGGAAAATTGCTTAACAATTACATAATTTCCTGCAATAGCTAATACTTTTACTTCCTAAAAAGTGTTAGAAGTTTTTAAATGTTTTAATCATATAACCCTATTCTTTACATTGAAACTTCTGCCTTCAGATTGTTAGCAGCCTTGACTTTTTCTTCATTCAAATAACACCCTGTCAAGAAAGAAAGCCCCTTCTCTCATCTCTTCATTCCGCATGCCATAGTAAAAACCCCAGGCTGATATGGCACCAGAAGAGTTCTAACCAAGACCTTCTACCTGTTAGAACTGTAATTGGACATGCAGTAGACATTCTTAACCTGCTTACTTAAAAGTAATCAGGAAATTTTAATTTGGAGGCTCTATGTATTAAGAACCAAAAAGGTTAATGGACCTTTTATGTTTAATTTTGTCCTTGTTCTTTTTGTATGGGCTTAAAATGTATTGCAATCTTACTGCTTATTTTAACGAAAAGTTTCAGAATAAGGAAGGAAATTAATTAAATGTTAAGTTTTAAATGTTTATTCATAATGTTTGGAATGTTAGAATTTACACTTTAAAAATGGAAGTATTTATTAACTGTGCAATAGAGAAGAGAAATGAATTTCCTTGCTTCCTTTCTGGCCCAGGGAAGTTTATGGTCAGGATTTACTGGTAATCAAGACCCTGAACCCAGCGAATGGCAAGTGTATACCCTTACTGACCGCAGTTAACAGCAGTCATTTTGTTCTCCTTATCTGGAAACACCAACTTAGTAGTAGTATATTTTCTGAGTTTCCAGTGTGAATTTTACACCAAATCAGAACTTACCTCCTAAAGAATTCTAAGCCATATGCTACAGAATGTTACCCCAAATAGCAACAGACTAAATGCTAACTTTAGAGCTGTTCTACAGTCCAGGAGCAAAGAATGGGGAAGTGAGTGTAGGTTCTGAAGACACAGCCATTTGATTCTCTTTATCTTGGGACTGAAGTATAAGGAGGGGTAAATAACAATTTTTAACTCCCTAATGCTAAAATGCCATGTTTTTCTTTAAAAATAACTTAAAATAAAAAAGCAAAATATTTTTAAAAGTCAGTCTCAATGGAGAATTTTTTTTTTTTTTAAGAAACTTCCTTTTGGTTGGATGTGTTAGGAGTCTTGGGTGACTTTCTGAAAGCCTCTTAGCTATCTAAGCAGACCTTCCCACCCGTGAGAACACTGTTCGCACACCGCTTAACTGGGAAGGCTTTGTTCTTTTTCTGTGAGTGTTTGCACGTGTTGGTAAGTGAAACAACAGCCCAGGTGTGTGTTTAAGAAAATAGATTGGCTGGGCATTATCTTTAGAACTGTCCATTCCAAAATAGAGTGAGTCAGTGTTTTGATTAACTAAGTTTTGCTATTGAGATACTATATATGTTAAACTTCAAAGATTCAGTTTTATTTAAAATCCCCTTAAACACTGACACAGTGCTAAAGTTAATGTGTGTGTGGTCTGGAGCTTGAGAAAGCATGTGTTCCCCTTTGTAGTACTTAGGTGATTGATGGGCCTTACAGGGCTCTACACAGCCAGACTGCTTCACTTTTTCTTCTAGTCGCTTGGCATCTAAATAACACAATTTGTTTGTTTGTTTGTTTTCTGGTACTGGGTCTGAACCCAGAGCTTTGTGTACGTTAAGTATGAGCTTTGCCACTGAACTTCAATACCTACAGCACCAATAATTTTTTTTAATAAGCTTTGATGACTTCAGTGATAACAGATAGGAAATGCATTTGAACAGTGACAATTTTTGAAGTTTTTTCACATGGACATTTTATCAGAAATAGATTAGTATTCAATATTTTAAGTATTTTCTCTGCACTTAATATCAAGATTATGATAGATTTTTTATGTCAGTTTTACGATTTTTTAACTTAGTATATAAAAGGTATTGACTTTTAAAGAATTAATTTTTTTAAGTATTTTACAGACATGCCAGAACTAATTGTTGAAAGCAATTAGAAAATGCACTTTCAAAGAAGATAGAACCTGGAATTGTCAATCTCAATAAATGAGATTCATTTTTAAATAAATATAATTTGCCAAATCACCAAAAAGCCGTTTTCTAAAGCTGTCCCTATAAAGGGAAGTGGGAAAGTGTGGACACTGTGCACTATTAATGCTTATTGTTTTTCCTTTCGTGTTTCTTCAGGTCATGTACACATTTCATTTTTTAGTTAAGGGTACAATAAAATAATTTATATTTTATTGAAGTAATAATATTTTCTTATTTTTGAAGGAAAATTAGGTATCCATTACTTTAGAGATTTTTCAATATACTTGACTTTTAATATTTTAATTCAAAATAATTTAACTTGGACAGGAAATCAATATGATATGTTTTGTACAGGCTTGTTCTTACATGAGTGTGTTTGAAGACTCGATGGTGGTGATGGTGATGTAGATACACGGCATCTGAAATGGTGAAGCAGTGGGCAGCGTGCACTGCTGTCGGGTGCTTTTACTTAGGAACACCTGTGCTTTGCCACTTTCTGAATGTCTGTAGTCACCTCACCATTAACTTTCATACTTTTGATCATTTTTTAGATAATCTAAAGATTAGTTTAATCTAAAGATCTACTATAGTTTGTAACTACTTTCTTTATTTGATTTTCAAGACGGTCTCTGTTCCCTCTGGCCTGTTCCATAATGGCTGGAGGGAATGACCAGCGTACTGAGGGCTTGTGTATTCACCAGATGAGCTTCAAGTTTGATTCCTTTCCTATACTGTTTTTCCTGAGGATAACAGAAAAGTAGAAAGTTACACTCAGACATTTTGTTACTTTTTTCTTCCCCTCCCATTGTGTGCAGTTTACTAACGAATGAATCATGTTTAATCACTAGAAAAGAGTTATTAATAACTAAACATATAGCAATTAAATTCCATTTCTAGTAGTTCACATTTTAATAAGTGGCACATATATTGATTTTTTTTATGTCTCCTTAGTAAAATACATACATGAGTCATGTCATCCCAAGAAAACTATTCTTTTTTACTGGGAACTCTGCACTTTGAAAGAATGCCACTTTACGATGAATGTGAATATCAACAAAACAAAAACCCTTAAACTAAATTTTCTCAAGTTTACAGTTGCCCACCATATACCATCTAATTCCAGAAATTATTTTCTAATATGAAATGTTAAGCAATTTTTTGCAGGTTATGTACACATCATAACAGAAATGTATAATTTTAGCATATTTGAGTGGCTATTTTTCATATAATAGATGGGTTTTGCATTCCTTAAAAGTATATTATCAAGTAACTGACTCTTGTGTGCTTCTCTGGGTATTTCAGGGCAACAATAAATGTAAATAAGGTATACATACAAACAAAATGGAAGTAACAGAAAGTGTTCCTTCCGTTATTAAGTACAATTAGGATCAGCATAGTCTTGCAGGTCAGTCCTTTGACGACGGAAAGTACGCCTTGAGCTCTCCGCGAGCAGTGCCTTGTCACCACACAGGCTCCTGTAATAAACAAGAGGACTGTGAGGTTTCAGAGTACTCTTTCAAGTGACTAAAGATTTATGAATTTCTACTCGGATTGATCTGACTTGAAGCTTTAAGTTCAGTGGTCACTTAACTCCCTCATGTATTGGAAAGTCAAGGGAATTATATGTGAATTTGTACATTTGTAAGTATTTCTTCCAGATATTTGAGGATTGGCCTTTAAGTAATGTCAGTAATTTATATGAAGAAAAAAGCTACAAAGTCATATGGCATTGAACAATTAAAGCTTGAAGACATATATTTATATGCATGTATGTATATAATCCAAGTATACTTACATATATACATACATACACACATGCATGCATGTACATAAGATTAAGTTGTACCTTCACCTTAACCAGTTTATCAATATATGAATGGATCCTTTTTCAGAAACAAGAATTATTTAATATGAGAATTCAGAAATCTGTATTTGTGGAAATAATCCATACATACAAACACATACTTCAGTTACTGGTAAGGCCACCAGATTTTGAGACAGGCAGTTCCTTCTGCCTTAGCCTCCTAAACTATGCCCAGCTTTCTTTATTTTTTTAAGTGTGTGTGTACATTATTTCTATTATGCATGTACATGTGCACACACATAATTATAACTATCTACTAGATGTATTATAAGAGCATTTTTCTAATTTGTAATCTCTTATAAATACCCACTTGAGGTTTTTGTTTGTTTTCTTTTATGGGGCTAGCCTGGACTGGCCTTGAACTACTGATTGATTCTTTTACTTCAGCCTCCAAAGATCAAGGATTACAGGCATGAACTGTCATTCCCAGCTAAATACCTACTTTCTATGAATATGCTTCTATACAGATACTTGCAACTAGGAGAACTAAGTTTGGGGCTGTGTGTTAACTTTGTTTATAAAATAAAAGTCTCTGTTTTTGTATGTCTTAGATCTCTGACAACTCCTTTGTCTCACAGTTGTACTATACATGTTTTGAAAAATATGCTATGAAATTTGGACCGAAGGGCGGGCATATCAATGAGTTAATGTTCTGTACCACAAGATAAGGAAAAGAATGCTGACTTAGGGCTGTACTCTGGTTCAAGTTTGATTCTATCATGTAGTGTATACAGAGGTTGTTGTTAAAATGTCTGATGCAGAAGAGCCTCAGCTCTTGGCTTCAGGACTGTGTGAGTCTGCACACAGTGAGGTGTCTGCCGGACTTCACAGCTCTGCTCATAGCATGTAAACCAGGTAAGCTCCGCACAGCACCTCACCTAGAGATGGGTCTGGGGTAGCCCAGACTCAGATTGCTGTAGGGTCTCTGCTCAAGGTGAGCAGAGTGTAACAGCTTCTTCTTGGTCTCCTAACAATGTTTCCTTCTTACAGTTACTGGAGTTACAGTACTTACAAGCCGTTCTCCTTTTCTTATTATTTATACTTGTCTTACTTGTTTCAAAAAAATGTAGGTGAGTAACTTCTTTTTTTTTCTTTTTTCCCAAGACAGGGTCTTCCTATGTAGCCCAGGCTGGCCTGGAATCGCTATATACCAAGCTGGCCTGGAACTCGAGATCCTCCTGCCTCAGCCTCATGAGTGCTGAGATTACAGGCGTGCGCCACCACGCCCAGTTTAGGTGAGTAACTCTTAATTAAGTACAGTAAACAAATTGTTTTCTTAATTTGATTTACCTAAAAACCAGCATAAAAACATTTAAGATTTTATCACAAAAGATTTAAGTTACTTCCTTTCCTATAAAAATGACCATGTAAAGTCCGTATCATACATAAAAATGCAGTGCATGTTTAGCGCTGGGTTTCATCCCCAGCATTAAAGAAAACAGAAGAAAGGGAGAGGGGGAAGAGGAGTGATGATATCACTTTGAGATGCATGGATTAAGCTACTGTGTGCATCATTTTTAGCATAACTTCAATGTCCTATGACTCATTACTGTAAGCAAAGTATATACATCTTTATAGTGAGAATAATAGGAGAGCATACAGCTCACAGCAATGATAGTGTCTTATACAAGGAAGAGAGGGGTCCTTTTCATAAGATAATCTACCAGGGTTTAACATTGTCAGAGAACATCACAAAATATGAGAGCTGCCTGAGCTCTGCAGTCTCCCAGTCTCCCAGCTGTGTGTGGGTTCAGAAAAAAATACAATGCCAAATTAGGCACTTTCTTGACGTGTGTGGTATCTGCCCTCCAAAGGGCACTCCTAGTCCATGTTCCTTATTTTAAGACAGGATGCAACATAAAAACAGAAGACCAAAGCTGGGGAGATGACTCAGTGGTCCAGAGGACCTGGGTTTGTTTCCCAGCACCCACATGGTGGCTCAGTTCCAGGAACCCAACACCCTCTTCTGGCTTCTGTGGGCATCAGGCATACAAGTAGTATTCAGACATAAGTGCAGACAAAATACTCACACATATGAAAGAAAATTTAAATTTTTAAAATGTAGCTTAAAAATAAAACAAGACTACCTTGAGCAGGTCCTTGAAGTGGTGAAATTTTCTGTGTGTTACTGATAGCCAACGGGATTCAATAGAATAAGCAGGCTTGGGGGGGAAGTCATATGGATTTACAGTCAAAATCAAAAGCTTGGAATTTGTTTGGGTCCCCATGTATTAACTAATAAATGCAATAGAGCTATGGTTCTAATCTATAATTATCAGTGGAGGTTTATGTAAGCATTTCATATGGTTGAAAAATAGATATTTAACATGACTTACACTCTACTACAGTAAAGCTGGCGATACAATATCTGATTCATACATGTGTGTATTCTTTTCTGTCCCTTCCCAACCCTCCTCAACCCTCCCCTACATCAAAGCTTGTGGTCCTTTCCATCTGTGTACTAAAAGGTTTCTTTGTAAACCAGGCCATTTGTCCGTCATTGTTTGGGGTCCAAACAGTGGTAAGATACCCTGTCACTGATCCCGTGTGCTATGAATGGCAGCTCCTCTCCGGACAATTGGCGGAGGGGCTGAAAAATATTCCTGAGAGGATTATTTAACCTTTCAATTTAGAGGGCACAAAGCCCAGCTGATTAATGAACTTTCTGATGGGTGCCGATAAGCGGATCTATTTCTTTATTTCCCCTAAAAGTGATTCCTTCTCCTATCCATATTACTATAATCTTAAACATAAATGTGGCAAATAGATTAAAAAACTGCACTAAAGAGTTTATCTGACTGGCAAACTGAAGGAGCTAAATTAAAATTGGTAATGGCAGCAGTGGCTCAGCCTCATATATGGTTTTAAATGCACTGTGTATTTTGAAGAGACTTATTCTCTAGCTTGCCTGGTAATGACTGCTTTTGGTGCAGTCTGGGGCTGGCTTCTGTTATCCCCACCTCGTGCCCCCCCCCAAAAAAAATGAGTTGTGTTATCTGGATGGCTGCAGACACATCCGCACCCCCTTTCTCACTGCATGGGCAGACAAGGTCGATAGCATTACAAGGTATTTGTGGCAGTGCTTGTTTCAGTTTTCAGAGCTGCCAGTTTCCAGGCAGATTTGAATTACAAAAGAAGAAGCTGGCATGAAAATTGAAAGGTTTTATCGGCTGGTCTGAAGCCTCATAGCACATTGCTTATTTATGCAGTCCATTTGCACCAGGAAATATAAAAAGGAAATACATTTTTAAAATAAGGCCATAAAGACCCAGATATGTTTAAGATGGCAAATAAAATATAGATACCTATAATATCTTTCCAGGAAACGATTTTCACTTAATGTTGCACATTACTTCAGAAGAGCATTTATGTTGCCGTCATAAATGTGTGTGTCTGTGTCACTATGTAGGTAGTCTCTGGGGATTAAGAAGGAAGCCCTATGCTAACTTACTTTAAAATTAAAATAGACAGAGGGATAGCTCTGCAGTTGGAGAGCTAGCTACATTGGAAATATTTAAATAGGGTGGTAAATTAAACTTAAACTAACATTTTTGCATTCCATGTAAAATTAGCCATGGCCCAGTGAATAAACGCCACTACCTTCAGAGAAAATTGGGATGCTTTTTAAGCCAGGAAGATTGGGGGCACTCAGGGAGTGCTGCTGGGCTCCTTACTGTCTTGCATATGCTCATTGTTCTCCAAGTACTCAGCTTTTTGTTTGGTTTGGTTTTTGTTGGGGTTTTTTAGTGGGAAATGCATCATTTACAGAAGGATTGAAAAGCAGTCAGTTTAGTAGTTTCTTCTTACAAAACTTTTAGGTAAAATCTATTGCTTTCCTAATGGTATGTATATGAAACTCCACCACTAAAATTTATGCCAATATTATACATATTCACTTTACTTGAACAGTTTTTATTTACTGAGAAACAATACACCCATGTAATATCTTAAACTCTTGATTACATAAAATGAAGGCTTAAATACATAAGCATTTGCTAGTGCAAGGCCTTGAGTAACAACTGGCTTTTCCCATTGGTCACTGCATCCTTTTCACCCATGAGTTTGTACAACTTGAGGCTGTCCACACAAGCTGTAGGAAGGAAGTTAGATGTATATTGGAAATATCAAATCAATAAAGCAACACTCTTACTTTGCTGTAATTCAGATGAACATTGTTCAAGAATCTATTTTCCAATATAAAGTAAATTACTCTCAGATAAACCATGAGAGGTATGAGTTTTTTGTAATTTTCTTTTTTGCCAGAGTCTGGTACCAGTCTCATACTGTCCTGACCTCGACTAATTACTTCATGTAGGTTTCTTCTTAAGCAGAAAACTATCAAAAGCATACATGCCTGCTGCATGCTAATGATGTGCTGTACATTTTTTCATGAATTTTCATAAGGATTTTTCTACGTAGCATGTGTGGCTTAATGATGTAATCACCCGATAGACTAGAAAATGCTCCAAAGGAGACGTTCCGGTCTGTTGTGTCCATAATACATGTTTGAAAAATCTGCCTAATTAAGGAATTACCCGATGAATTGGGAGTCTGTTGGGTATATGACATGGTTTTAATACACAAAAAATATATGTGTTTTACTATATATAGTACTTTCAACACTTTTTAAGGGTATAGAAAAATTAATAGTAATGTCTCCTATGATGCAATAGCTATTATTTTCATTAAGAAAAAAATTAAAACCTTCATAAAAGAAACATAATAGCTTGGAGCAAATAATTCTCCCCGTATCCTCAAAGAAAGTAATAGTGTAAATATTTGCCGGAACATGGACCAAGAGAAAGCCTTGTCCAAATCATGAAGGGCACAGGCCTGGAGTTGAGGTCACAGGTGGAGGACCCACCTCCAGAGACATCAACAGCAAAAAGTGTTAGCCTGCACACTGACAGTACATGAAGCTGTGGCTTCATCACAAATTCAACCCTACTCTCCACAAACAAAAAAAAGGGCTTGCCCAACTTTTAAAGTTTTGCCTTCCTTTCTTCTCTGCCCTAGATGATGACAGTGATACTCTTCCTTGTTCTAAAGATTGTTCTTCCCTGCCTACTCACTGTAAGCTAAATAAAACACTAAGAAGGGCCCTCTCCTCATTACTGGGCAGGTAATAAAAGTCAGAATGCTACCAGGAAACAAGTATTTAAATTTATTCAAACTTTTTCTGCTCAAATGTCAAATAGATTCCAGATAATGGACTTTGAATAAGAGTGTCCCTTTGGTTTGGGATAGCATCTTATTGAGAATTTAATTTTGTGGATTAGGTTTTTAAAATATCAGTATTAAGGCAAGGGCTGTAATAATAGTTTGTTGAAAGAATAAAATTATTTGTAAATAGTTGGAATGAATGGTTGTTCTCAAATATGAAAATTATATCAACTTAAGAGATATACATGCAAATGGAACATATTCAGAAAGATTGAACCAATCTCTACTTTTCTCAGTGTTGTATTTGGTTTTGCATATATTTACCGCAGCCATTTAGTATGCATTTTAAAATATGTTCACATGAAAACTGTCTTGATAAATAAAAACATATGGTCTTGTCTTTGAGCATATGTATGATTATAAAATAAATCTATTTTTCAGTCACAAGAGTAGAAAATTCTCTTTAATTAGTAAAATTGATTGCATATCCTGTATAATAATGAGCTTCCACTAGATGTAAGCCCTCATTGGATCAAAGTCAGTTTAGATAAGGGCAGCCCAAGGTCACAGAGGGAGATGCCCAGCAGGCTCATTTGCATAAAAAATTACTGTTAGAAATAGGACACTGAGGCAGCTCTAGCATTTTGATCTCTTGGCCTTTGTCATGGAGATTCTTGGTGGCGAAGGGAGTAAGGCCAGTGTCCCAGATAATGATTAACTGTTTTAATGGCATTCATTCATTCATTCCGCACTAACTATTCATGCAGAAAAAAGGGTTATGTAAAGTGACATTAGAAGAAAATCATTTGTAATCGTTGCATCAGGCTGCACTTTGAGGAGACATTAGGAGTAAATCCATGGCGTGGTAGGCTTATGCTTTATCTTCTGATATTTACTGAGTTCACTGGTGCATGAAAAGCTCTCAGCAAGAATAGCAGATGGGATGGACCTTTCATAGGTAGTGCTATCTACCAGGTTATTACTTCTATATATTGATAGTAAAGTAATCTCCAAGATATCACCCTACAAATTATTTAAATGTCTGTAACCAAAAAAAAAAAAAAAGAAGCCTGCTTTCATAAATAGTTCATTTAGTATCCATGGGGCAGTCTTGAGATCCATTCTGACTTTCAGACAGTCTTAACAAAGCTGTGTTCTCCCTCACATAACCCTTTGTCAGTAGGGCAGGCCCAAATGACAACCCCAGATCTAGAGCTGCTGACACACTTGGCTTTAAATCAGACTTTAGTGTTAATTTAAAATAAAGAAATACTCTAGAAGCAGTGGTACATACCTTTAACCCCAGCACTCAGACCGCAGAGGCAGGTAGATCTCTGGGCATCTGAGGCTAGCCTGGTCTACATAGTTTCAAACAACCATGGCTAAAGAGTAAAACCCTGTGGAGTGGAGGGGGTAGGCAACATGTTCTAAGGCATAAATATTGGGTCAAAATTTTTTATATTTCCAACACTTGAAATAGTTTAAAGATTTTTATTTAATCTTAGTATAAAGACTTGCCCAGTGAACGTCATTATTGAGTTTTCACTACTGTATTCTAGTACAGAAGTGTGCTCTAATTAGGTAAGATCTAGGCTGATTTCATTCCTATTAAGTCCTAGTACATGCTAGTTATTAAAATGAGAGCATGTAGATAGTGTTTGTCAAGTCATTTACTAATTAATTATTGTGAAACAGTGTAGAATTTCATAACAATATATTACTGCTATTTTTATTAGTAATAATGGAAATTTTTAGCTAGTGACATTATTCAGTTGAATGAACATCAAATGTTTGTGCTCCATCCAAAGGCATAGATGAACATTGAGGCTATATTTGATATTATTCCCTAAATAAAATAGCACTTGTCAATATGAAACATGCTTTCAAATCTTGACTTAAGGGGGCTGGAGAGATGACTCAGTGGTAAAGAGCATTGCCTGTTCTTCCAAAGGTCCTGAGTTCAATTCCCAGCAACGACATGGTGGCTCACAACCATCTGTAATGAGGTCTGGTGCCCTCTTCTGGCCTGCAGGCATACACACAGACAGAATATTGTATACATAATAAATAAATAAATAAATAAATAAAATCTTGGCTTAAACATCTCTTCACCTCTGGTACTAGAAGACTGAGTTCCTCTTCTCTCTGCATCACTGATTTCCCCCTGGTTTTCCAAGTATGTACCGTATTGTCAACATGAAGTAGGAGAAACAACAGGAAACCGTATGATTAATTATTCAAGCTTTTTAACTTATGATATAATTTTATAGGTTTGCCCTTAGAGATATAAAAAAATTAATAGTTTCCCAAAGTCTCTATTTTTTATTAATAATATCTAAAATTCATAAGCTTTTTCTGTGAGTTACGTACCATACCTGTGTGGTACCGAAACATTAGCCCATCATTTGCCGTGTGTCCTGAATTCTAACCATCGACTGGCCCTGTCCCAGGAGGTGGATCCAACAGTGGGTAACTTTTTCCCTGCCTGGTGGATAGACAAATAAACTATTTAGTTTATCAGATGTGACATATTTTGAGGGGGATAATTTTTGTTTTGTTTTTCAAAGGGCAGGGATATAGGGAGCATCACCTGGCGGCCTTATCTTGTATCTGGAGAGCAGCTATTCAGGTGTGGAACAGTGGTGCTAAACTCGATGGAAGGATGTTTGTGTAGAGGGTTCAGAGAACACTGAAGAGGCCAGTGAGGTGATGAGACATACCAAGCATGCAGCAAGGTTACAGGGAGGGAAAAATGTGACCCACTGTAAGACTCTTGATCTTTTACTGAGTGAGAAGAGACATTGTTACAGGAGTTTAGATTGAGAAGTGGTCATGTTCCGAGTCACAAGCCAGAAAAACCACCTTGTATTGAAAATAGGCTCCAGAGATAGCAGCCTCGAGGCCAATTATAAGGCTCTACTAATCATCCCTAGGTTATCCAGGTGGAGCTAGAAATGGATACGCCTGTAAAGCCCATCTATTTTAGTGGTAGGATTGCTATATGTCTACATAAACAAGAGCCACTTTTATAGCGTTTACTGTTCTGGAGGTTGATTGCTCCATTTATCATCAAATACGAACCCTGCTAAGTTGCCAACTGGTTGCTGAGTACCTGTCTACCATTAGTTTCCAGTCCTTTGCTGGCTGTCCAGGCCACTTAAGACACAGATAGAACATTTCCCCTTTGGGTTTAGATGACCCTCCTCACTCTTTCACTCGCTCTGCTTCAATATACGGCTATTCTTTAAATCTTCTAAGATGGCAGGCTTGTCCCTTGTCTTGGAACTTGGCAAAGAATAATCAGTCAGTCGGCACATTAAGATGCCTGATTTTTCCCATATTAGGGTTCCTGCCAGCAAATCAGTCTAAGCCGTCAGCAGTGACTCGTTCACTGTCTTGGTCCATATTACTTACACTGCTGGATATTTTGTTTGTGCAAACATATGTCTGTCTGTGAGGGCTGAAGGGGTAGAGTGGGGCTGGAGTGGTTTGGTTTGTCTGTCTTCCCTCGCGGGAATGTAAGCAGTCAGTTTTGTGTTGCCCACCTCTCAGATACCAGATCTTAGGGCATGGGTTCTGCAGTTACTGTTTCTAGTGAACACTGGCCATGCGCTCAGGACTCTGCCAGCCTCACTGGTGGAGTCATCCTCGGACTTGGGTTCTAGTCTACTTGCTCCCTGCCCCTTCCATTCCCAGTCAGATTTCTTTCGCTGTTTTGTGCTTGGGATAAACCCATTGCCGGCTCACGTCTGCCCGTCCACTCAAAGGAAATTGCTTTCAGCAGTTTTCAGTGACCTACAATTTCCTGACTGCTGAGTCCGATGTATTTCATAGGCTTCATCTTGGGTCATACACATCACTAACTTTTCTCTTTTTCTTCCTGGTTTTCTGAGATTGGCATCGTCTAGCCTGGAGCTTGCTGTGTAACTGAAGCTGGCCTTGAACTCCTGATCTTCCTGCCTCTACCTCCTGAGTACTGGGATTACAGGTGTGTGCCACCATGCCCAAACCATGAATAGCTTTTTAACAACTTCTTCCTTTAAAAAGTTACCATATTTCTTTGGGTTTTGTTTTCTTTCTCTATGCTCATTAGCTACAGATTAATTTCATATCAAAACAACCTTTTTTGAGATTAGGAAAAATATTCTATGTAATAATTTACTAACTTCCTGGTGCTCTACTACCTAAAAGAAAAGTCTGAACCACTGCAGTGACACTTGCCTACCTATGTATATCCCTGTTAAAATCTATTAGTTTTTTATAGAATAGTTGTGTTTTTCATATATCCTAGCTGATAATAGCTGAAGTCGTAAATTCCATTTTATGTACCACGGCCCTTTTCAGTAGCAAAGACTGAGATTTTTGTTTTCCTCAAATTTGATGATGACTTATTAGTTTGATTGGATTAATAGCAATTAGGAACTTAGTAAGTCACACCTGGGTGTGTGAAGGTAGCTTTTTAGCTCTGACCCATTGTAGAGTCACAGGTGGAATAGACTGGGAGGTAGTGGGGCTGTAGAAGGGAGAGCATGTTTGGAGAAATGTTTGGAAGGGGTGTGTGTCTGGCTTCCTGTCTACTGTGCTGTGAGCTGCCCCCCACACCCTCCCTTACAGTGATGGACTACAGTCTCTCTGAGCCTGAACAACAAACAGCTTTCCTCCCTTATCTGTCAGCTGCTTGGTCACAGCCCCAGAAAGAGTAACTAGCAACCCGCTTTCCATTTTAAGACATAAGAGCTAAAGTAACGTTCTTAAGGATTTTTATCACCTGTACACTATTTTTCTATATCAAAAGCTCCTCTCTTCCCTACCCTGCACCCCAAGCCACCTGATTGTAGTATTAGGTAAAATGATAGTAGGCAGACTAGCACTCTTTGAACACACTGTTCCCATTTAAAAGACCAACAACTAATTCTTCCTCCTAAACACTTCCCCTTTTATCCCCTTTTATCCTGTTCTTTCCTGCTCATGCTTCTCAAAATAGTAACATACATACACTCTCCCTTCAATTTAGATTCAGTTTCTTAACATTTCTTATTATGAAATACAATGTGCATACTGAAAATGCATAAAATACATGTAGAATTTAATAAATTCCTTATAGAACTCACTTTTTCTCTGCACTCCCCTTCACTCCTCACCCCGCTCTGCCCTCCCGATTCCCCCAGGAAGACTCTTGTGAGTTGGTTGCACTTGTGATGGTGGTGTGTGTCCTGATGTTGCTAGGCTTCTGTTGTGTTAGGCAGTATAGGTCAGACCTTTCTTGAAACTTCTTTAAAGCCCAGGCTTCTGTCCTCCTTTGTCTCCTAAGCCTTGAACCCTCCCATCTCTGTCCTGTTGATGAGCCTCTGTCTGCCCCTTCCATGTTGTTGTTTCCTAGGCTCCAGTATGAGCCAGCTGCCACCACACACTAAACTAAAAAGAAGAATTTCTAAGGCTTCTCTTACCTAAGAACTCTTTTAGAAAGGTTGAGGTTTTGGATTTTCCACTAACATGTATTAAACTCTCACAATTATTTATGTTGCAGACCAAACCTGGACCACCTAGAAGACCAAAGACCCCTTCTGGACAGTCAGCATTAGTGTATTGCTACAACTGTGCACAAGAAGGCCATTATGGACATGTAAGTTTGAATGACATTGGACATAAGGCATTTTGTTGTCAGAGAGTAGTTGCTGAAAAATGAGCTCAAAATGAATAAAATGCCTAACACTTACTTGTTTATAAGCTAACCTTCAGTGGTGAGACTTGACGTCTTTTCAACTAATTTACACCCATCCAATTTCTACCAAGATTAAGTGTCAAAGCGTATTTCTGTAGTTCTTTTAAATATACTAGGGGCTGGAGAGATGGCTGAGAGGTTAAGAGCAGAGATCCTGAGTTCAATTCCCAGCAACCACATGGTGACTCACACCATCTGTAGTGAGATCTTGTGCCCTCTTCTGGCCTACAAGTCTACATAATAAATAAATCTTTTTTAAAAATAAATAAACTAAAAACAAACTTAGCTCATAAAGTCAGTCCGACAAAGTCAGCTGCAGCACAGAAAGTTTTCCCTGTCGTCTTGTATTGACTGTTACAGACTGTTTATTGGGTTTTCAGTTTAGTTCTTGAGCTTTCCCTGATAACACATTCACTTAAGTCGTTGCCGTGCAACCTCTTCCCCAGGTGCCTCAATTGCCTCCTGTCAATACTGTGCTGTCCAAACTGAAAAGTCCAGGTTGCTAGAGGTGTGAGAGCAGAAGAAGCTCCCCACTGTAAGGTGGCGTCTCTAGCCTCATTAAACATGAAACAGCAGCAGCTCGTCCTGGAGCTAAGACTCAGTAGGAATAGGCTTTGTACCCCAACATTGTGAAACTGTAAGGTCAAAGAGGAGAAACAGTGGCACAGGAAGTAGAAATCTTTGTGCATGGGGATTCCCATTCCCCCACAAAGCTCCTTCCAGCCTAGAAACCAAGGTAACATCAGCCAGCTCCCATGTCAGGAAGAAGGCCTACAGAGGCCCAGGACTCCTCAGAGTAGGGGTAGAGAGACAGGTGGGAGAGTGGGCAGTATTGCAGACTACCTCTTACCTCCAACTCTGCCTCCTCTCTAGTCCAGACATTCATTGAAAGTACCGCAAATGCAAGGCCCTGGCAGTGGTGGCGCACGCCTTTTAAGCCCAGCACTGGGGGGGGGGGGGTATGCAGAGGCAGGCACATCTCTGTGAATTTGAGGCCAGTCTGGTCTACAGAGTGAGTTCCAGGCCTGGCTCCATAGCTATTGAGAAAACCTATCTTGAAAAACCAAATCAAAAACAAAACCAGAGAGTACCACAAATTCAGAGAGACAGAAGGGCTGGGAGAAGAAAAGTGCTAGGCAGAGCCTGTGAACAATTGAGTTTATCTTCCATGTTTGTCAGCAGGAACTAGGGTGGGTAACGGGTAGAAGATGAAGCTGGGGTGAAGTTCAGGCGCTCAGTGGTGATTAATCTCCAAAGCACAAAAGTTGTACAGCACTGACATTCAGATGCTGCTTCTAATGTGATCAAACCCACCGATAGGTAGCAAGATCTGACAGTATACTGGACTTCACCTCTGTAGAATTCAGGTTGAAAACCTAACTAGAGAAGATTCTTTTAGGAAATTACTATCTCTCGGTCTTCTATTGCCCTGTGCACACCAACTGTTGCCAACAACTCTTAGGAAACAGACTCATATTCTCCATCCACTGCCGTGCACATCACACAGGTGTTTAATATATATGCTTGCTTATCTCTTTAAAGCAAAAGAGTGTGCTTTTAGTTAGCATTTATGTTTGATCGATTAAAGAAAAACAGTTACAATTGGATGCTTCCTGCTTACTAGTCACTGCCTTTAATGTAGATGGGAATATCAAGAGCATTTGGAATTTATCCCTGAAATCTAGACTTAGACAAATTTCATTTTACAGTAAAACAAATTTGGCAGCCATAGTTGAAGGAACTCTAGATTATCCAACACTAATGAAGAAGATCATTGGTGTGGCTAATCCAGAAAGGAGCATAAATTATATAGCCAGCTATCAATTATCTGTTTTAATAGAGGAGACCAGTGATGTGGATAATCAAAATATAATTTACATGTAGCTTTGGAAAACATTTGTGATATGATGTGGCTCTGTGTAGTTACAGACCGTCTAGATAGAACAGTATCCAAATAGGAGGCCACCCCAGTGGTAAAAGATGTCCAAGCTCCCCTCGCTATCAGTCTCAGATTTAGCCCTCACTTCATATTACCCTTCCCTAATGCTAGGCATTCTAGCTAGAGAGGCAAGGGCAGCAGTAGGCCCTGAGAAAAAGGCTATTCCAGGAGGATGTGAAAAGGTGAGGGGCTGGGAGAATTTAAACAGTCTCTTTTTGCATGGGTACTGACTGAGTGTATCAAGATTACTTTGATGTAACTGTAAGTTGATACTTTTATTGATTTTATGGTGAGTCGGTAAAATTCCATGTGGGTTTAAGGCATTCTGACTTTCTTAGCTACTTAGCTAAGAAATGCTAACATTTGCAAATAAACTTCAGGCAAGATGGTAGAAGGCAGAGGAGAAGGCCCCAAAGGAAAGCCTCTCTGAAAAAGGTGTTCACGTCTCCTGCTGTCACCTAATAGACAGAATAGTTAAAGCTGAGAGACAGAGACTGGGCAGTAGACAAGGGAGAGCAGGCAGAGGACGATCTCAGCGTGGTTGAGGGAGCAAAGAAAAGAGGCTTCTCAAAATTACCCAGGTCCACCACCCACCTCACAAAAGACCCCTTAGCCCAGAGACAAAGGGGACTGATGAGAAGCCGTAGAGGGGAAGAGCAGGAGGATAGGGGAACGCGGCAGAAGGGAGCAGAGAATATGCTCGGGATACGATATACACCCATAAGAAATTGTTAGTTAAAGAAAAAGATTCACTGCCCTAGTAACTAGTGAATGGTAAAATAAGCTGGCAAGTGTGTCCAGAGAATGAACAGAGCCAACAGTTTAGAGCCACAGCTTGAGGCTAGGCTAGGAGGAAAAGGAAGGACAGTCTGATGGGAAGGCTACTGGAGGAAAAGACAAGAAAGGACAGTTAATCCACATAATGCCAGTGAACTCCAGCAAAGGACAAGGCAAATGGAGTTGGCACCCATCTTTCAGTGCTATTAACTCAAACTGGGGAAGGAGCTTAGGAAGTACAAAAACGTAAAAGATTACTTAGTCAAGAAGGGAAGAGATCCAGGCCCCAAGGGACAGCACAGCAGCATGGGAGAGCGGTTGGTCAGGTGGTGCTAGGGGTCGGAACTAATCAACAGCGCTGACCAGCACAGCCAAAGCTCATGGAAGAGTTTGTTGAGCAGTGCAGCCTTGTGATGCATTCTTTCAAATACAACTGTAGGAATGTACAGAAAGAAGAATGTTTAGCCAGACGTTTCCAACATCTCCGTTCATCTACTACTATGACGACAAACACGAGATCCAGCAGAGAGATCGGAGAATAAAACGGAAAGTGAAAGGTTTGTCACCAAACTCTGGTTAGACCACTTTTGCACTAGCTCCCAAATTTATTCTTTTTTATATACTGTCTTTGCCTATTTTGGAAGTCGTTGTTTAGCACAGAAAACATTTTTAGTAATTATAAAAACTAAAAGAAGCTTTTTATATTATCTTTATCATTTATTTTATAATATTTATTATTTTATAATGATAAGTTCACATCTCACTTTAGCCTCAACTACCACTCTCTGCTGTCACAAACTATAGGAGGCTCTAGTTTGTAACTACTTCTACTTCAGACTTCTACATCAAAAATCCTATTTTGTAATCTGTTCACAATATTTTTCTCAGAGCATTTCAGAAAATTCTTAAGAATATTTTTATCTTTCTATGCAGAGAGTTTAAGATTCGTTGAAATGTTTCTACTTGACAAATAATTATTTTCCCTTTGTATGTCTAATATTTTTCATGGAACAGAAGAGTTTCTGGTGACTCCTGGGCCTCCCACACAAAGGCTGGTGTTGCAGTTTACCATTGCAGCAGGTTCTAGACCCACAGCCACCTCTGTGTTTCCTTTGCCTCAGTGGTTAAGAGCATGGCTGCTCCTCCAGAGGACCTGAGTTGAAGTCCCTGCACCCACTTGGTGGCTCACAACTGTCTGTGACTTCAGCCAGACCCACATGCAGTCATGAACAACTACACATAATTAGCCTACAATAATATTCACATTTGTAAATCTTGTTTAAATCTGTTTTCTCTGCCTCTGTTCTTTGTTGCTATAGTCAGGATGTGTTCCCAGGTTGCCTTGCTGTCTGGTGATAAACAATTGTGTTTTTCAAGCTGGTCTCTGAATTCTTGTCCAACACTGAGCATTTTTAGCTTTTTTTCTTTGTGGCTTTAGATTCTCTTGAGTTCAGACCCTTTCAAAATGATATTACTTCTCATTTGCATAGAGAAATCACAGCATATTAAGAGATTGTCTAGGTTACTAAACTAGAAAGATTACCAAGAAAAACATAGTACTAGCAGCTCTGAATTAAAGGGTGTATTACTACACTCTGTCATATTTTCTTTATAATTTATGGGTTTATTTTTTTATGTTTTCTACGGTGAGCATTTATAAATTTTATATAATTTTATAAAGAACTTTTTTTTTTCTTTTTAGTTAGTTTTGACCACTCTGGTGCATACCCACTTTGAGGCTCACTGTGATCCTTGGAACTTCTTCTTTTATCTTAAACTTTTAGGCCAAAGGTTTTTACTGACCTCTGTGTAATGGTCCAAGGTTCTGGAGTTTTCGCAGCTCACTTTAGCCTCAGCTACCACTCTCTGCTGTCAAAAGCACATCCATCTGATGCTCATAATAAATGCATCCAGTCCTCACAAGATGCAGCATCATCTGGCACGGAAACCTCTACGGTGTGTGCACAGATCACACACCCACCCCCCCACCCCCGCCCAGCAGCCGCTTCTCTGGATGGATAATGTCTTGGCAGTGTGCACCCACTCACAGTGGGATGGCCAGGCTTGTCCTCCATGAGTAGGGTCACATGAGGTCATCTTTATCTCCCTTCACCTTATCCTTCATCAGTGGAGGAACTTGCACTGGTTAGACGTGACTTCTTTCACAGGACAAGATAGTGACCATGCCTGCTGCGCTAGTCTTCAGTGTTTAACATTATAAAAGTTTGTTGAGTAGAATAAGTAACATGGGTTTGGGGATCTTTTCCCATTTTAACAATAGAATTGTAAGGGCTCTTTAGAGTGCCGTATTGGTCACATTTTTAAATGTCTGCCTCTTCTGTCTGCTAAGTTATTTCTGAGAAGCAAAATACTTTTATATCTTCCAGAAATCCAGAAAAATGGAGATTTTCCGGGGCAGTTCAGAAGACCATATGTAGAAGAGACAGATAAGGGGGGCCATCACAGTGTGAGAAAAAGCTATTCCTCAAAGAAAAGCAGCAAGTGGCCTCAAAAACATAAAAAAACCCACAAAGAAATGACTAGGAAAAGAGAAGGTGAGAGGCATAGGTGGACTCACCGGCATGGCGACGTAGACGAAGACTTCCCTAGGGGCTCAAAACCCCACTCCTCTAGCAGTGCTGCAACCCAAAAGCTATCCAGGTCCCATCACCACAGACTGAGAGAAGAGAAGGTTCTCAGAGAGAGCAAGCACAGCAAGCCAAAGAGAGGGAGATGCACGGAAGAGGACAGCAGCGATAATTTATTTCTCATTAAGCAAAGGAAGAAGAAAACAAAGCTATGAAGTGGTTTCTGAACAACTTCACATTCAGCTTTTCTGGCAGCATACTGTTATCTGTTATGTGAAGGGGGCTTTGTCATGATTGCTTAATATGTCAGCCATACCTAGCGTTGCTGAGTGGAAGCCATGGAAGGTCACGGCTGTTTATTAGATAGGAAAGTAAACTTGGGTTTCAGTTCCTCTAGCAATTTCACTTGAGGTAGGAAAACTGTCTTTTTAAGAAAATCTTTTTTACATGCTTTGAAAAAAATTACAAGCTCTTCAGATATAATTCATCTATAATGTTTGAGGACTTAAAAGCTCATTGGAAGAAAGATTAGTGCAAATAAGAAAAATCACTACTACCTTCTTAGCTTTGTTGTTTGTTTTTTTAAACACTGGAAAATCAATGAAAATCCAAATCTACCTTTGCTTGCTTCAGAAGCTGTTGGACTCCTTTGTCCAAACAGAATATCCAGGACTGGCTGTGAAAATGAAGATATCACTGTTGAACTTTGGAGGAGGCAGAGGAGAGGCAATAGCAAGAGTTATATACAGGATCTGCAGTGTGGGTGTGCAGGACAGATTTCCTGAGAAACGTGAGAACTTTAGCATAATCACACTTGGATTGTTTTTTTCCAGTTTACAGCCATAGTGCAAGAAATAGAGATAATATTACCCAAAGAAATAGAGATAATATTTCCCAACTTGATTTGTTTTCATAGATCTTTTTAAATACCACAAAGCTATTCGGAATCTTTTGTATTTGTGAACCTTTTTTACACTTGTGAAAGCCCAGTGTTAGAACAAGAAAAATAAAATGCCTGAAACAATGAGTAAATGTGTTTGCTGTTGCAGAGGACAAGGACAACTTGAGTGGCGGAGCATAGCTGGTCTGGACAGGTCACTGTAGTCACAGAACCCACCATAACCTGGAGTCAGAAACGCCTTTGTCTGGAGCTAGAGAAGTGGTTCAGCAGTTTGCTTCTCAGCCCAGGCTAGGCAGCTCCAAGGGACCCAGCACCTCTGGCCTCCATCCGCACTCACATGCGCAAACCCACACCCAGAAATGCACACTTGCACCTGCTGCTCTTGAAAGTGAGGCAGGATCACTTCCCAGCACTCACATGTGGGCTCCCAGCCATCTGTAACTCCAGTCCCAGGGGGTCTGATGCCCTCTCCTCGCCTCTGAGAACACCAGGCACACACATGATGCACATGCATACGTGCATTCTGGCAAACATTTGTGCACATACAATAATAAGATGTTTAAAAGTGATAAACAATACAAATCAGGTATTGGGAAGAAATAAATATAAAACTGTGGTGTAGGAACAAAGGAAGTCAGTTAAGGAAGAAGGAAGACTTGTGGGACCTGGATAAGGTCACTGGAATCCAGACATGGTGGTGCGTGACTGTAGTCCTTGAGCCTAAAGCAGGAGGGATTCTGAATTGGAGGCCAACCTAGGCTACACAGCCAGGTGCTGTCCAAGAAGGTTACTAGCTTATAGGTGCCATCGCCAGGATGCAAGTACAGCCCAGATCCAAGCCTTACAGTAGATCTCACCATTTTAAAGAAGCAACCAGTGGTTGGAGGATGTGGTTTACATAGCATGCTGCAGAGTCCTGGCATAAAGCTGGGTAGAGTGTGACACTCTCCTCTTCCTGGAGAGAATAGTGCTCCTCCACACGCCCGCATGATGGCAAGCAATGCTTTTTTAAACATCATTTGTTTTTATTGTATGCACATTGTTTTGCTGCATGTCTGTAAAGGTGCCAGATTCCCTGAAACTGGAGTTAGAGACAGGTGTGAGCTGCCATATAGGTGCTGGGAATTGAACCCAGGTCCTCTGGAAGAGCAGCCAGTGTTCTTAACTGCTGAGCCATCTCTCCAGCCCGTAAAAGGCTTTTAAAAGCAATTGAGCAGACATTTCCAAGAAAACGTAGTAAGAAGTAAGAGTAAGGAGGGGAATAAGAAGGAAAATGTCAGCTGGGTAGTGGTGGCGCATGCCTTTAATCCCGCCAGAGGCAGGCGGATCTCTGAGTTTGAGGCCAGCCTTGTCTACAGAGTGAGTTCCAGGACAGCCAGAACTAGGACTACACAAAGAAACTCTATCTTGGGACAAAAGTAAAAAGGGAAATGTCTCTGGGTTGAGAGCCAGAGTTCAGCCAAGCCAAAGTAGTTGAAGGTCACTTACCAGAGGAGAGTTGCAGAGCCAACCTCAGAGACCACAGAAGGAGGAATTGGGGGGGGGGTGGGGGAATGGCCCATCTGAAGCAGTAGAAGAAACTGGAGTTCTCAATGCCAAAAGGAGCTCCTTTTCCCAGCAGGGTGGGAATCATGGGCTGTGTCTACAACACTCAGCAGAACTCTGCCTCAATAATGAGGGAAAAGAAGCTCAGGTCTAGATTATTCTGGTTCCTGTTTAAAAGCAAGACCTGAGCTGGGTGGTGGTGGCGCATGCCTTTAATCCCAGCACTCGAGAGGCCAGCCTGGTCTACAAGAGCTAGCTAGTTCCAGGACAGGCTCCACTACAGAGAAACCCTGTCTCGAAAATTGAAAAAAAAAAAAAAAAAAAAAAGCAAGACCTGAAAGGCTTGGGGATGTAGCTGAGTTGGTAGAACACTTGCCTAGCATCCCTGGCTTCAATCCCCAGCATGGACACAAACTCAAAAAGGAGGGTGGGAGGCAGCTATTTGTTGAGCGCTGTGGTTAGAAAGGCAGAGTTGCCAGCTACCAGCACCACTGTTCTTCCACTGCTGCGATGAAACACCATGACCATCATTCGGCTTGCACTTTCACAGCACTGTTCCTCATCAAAGGAAGTCAGGACACAAACCTGGAGGCAGGAGCCGCTGCAGAGGCCATGGAGGGGTGCTGCTTACTGGCTTGCTCCTCATGGCATGTTCAGCCTGTTTTCCCACCAGCCCAGGGATGGCACCACCACAGGGGCTGGGCCCTCCCACTTCATCACTAAATAAATGCCCTATAGTCTTGCCTGCAACGCAGTCTTATGGAAGCCTTTTCTCCTGAGACTCCCTCCTTGCAGATAACTCTGTCAAGTTGACATAAGACTCGCCAGTGCAACCAGTTAGTAATAGCATAACTCAAATGGAAGATGACTGAAAATGTTAATTACAGTAGCAGGGGCCCAGGGATGGTTAGTAGAGGCAGGAGAAAGTATTTTAAACTCTGTGTGTGTATGGGTGGGTGTACTTTATGGAAGCTCCACAAGTACATAAGTAGATCAAAACCCAAAGTAAAAAAAAAAAAACTTTCACAGAGTTAGTCTATCCACGGAAACATTTTAATGTTTTGTTTTCACTCAATTGGGGATAATCTGGAAAATCTGGGTGAGGTAAAGGTTCATTCAGTAGTACATGTGTCATTTTTGCTTTTGCTCTGTGTGGAGTCGGGGAAACCAGGATCACACATTTGGCACCCACCATTGACATGGAGAGCTGCTCACTGACCCCAGGCCTCAGCAGCAGGCTCGCTCCACAGACCCCTCCCACCCCGCTCCTGAATCATTTGTGTGCTGGTAGATCCCAATCTCACAAAATGGCCGTGCCGTGGATGTCTGAAGTGAACACTGACCTAATGACAGCGCTCCTCACAAGACTTGTAAAATGGGCTTTGTTTGCCAAGAAAAGCCGTGACTTTCTTTGCCCTACAACTCCCAGTGTCAAAAAAGGACCTTTAGTTCCCTATTAAGTCAAGCCTCCAACAGATGAAAGAAAGCCCTTGCTGGTTCCCAGGCTGGGCCAGCTAACACGCCTTCCTCACACCTCAACAAAACCCCTTATAATGGGCAGGACTCTCCCAGCCATTTTGCTGTCTTCTCTGAACCTAGGGAGACAGCCTTGGCAGTTTAAATAAACTTTTCCTTTCACCCAAGGGGCAGTCTTGTTTGGTGGTGTCGCTGCACCCTAGCTAACACAAATGGGGGGAAAACTGCCAAATAAGTGAGAGCCAGCAGTTCTTATTGCCAGAGCATCAGAGAACCCCCCCCCAAAAAAAAAACATAAAATTTATGTCATTACTCAGGCACCAAGTAGAATGTCCCTCATTGGGCTTCTCTGGAACCAAGGACCTTTAGCTAACTTGAACATCTGTGACAGGGCAAGAGTTCAGAGGTTCCTCCAGCTTGTAGTCTTGCTGAAGCCATTTTAGGTTTAACTAGACTTTGATCTTCTTGATAGAGAATCCATGGGAAAATACCCAATTCTATTCTAGGAACCTGAGGACAAGATGCCCCAACTAACTTAAGCTTCTGTTAAACTGCCTGCTTGGCAGTGGTGTCGCATGCCTTTAATCCCAGCACTAGGGAGCCAGAGGTTGGCAGATCTCTGAATTCAAGGCCAGCCTGGTCTACAAAAGGAGTTCCAGGACAGCCAGGGCTGTTACACAGAGAAATCCTGTCTCAGGGAGTAGGGGAAACCGCTTGTACAAACCTTTCCATCCAGCTACCACCTACCTTAGCTTCTGTTAAACTGCTTGCTTGTACACAACCTCCCCCCAGGTTAATTTTTTTTTTTTCTCTTATAAACTGCCTTACCCTAAGTACTCAGGACTATGCTTGGGTCCCAAATTCCCGAGTTTAGTCCCAGCCAGCTGAAATAATGACTTTCAATTGGCTATAAACTGAGTGGTCATCTCTGGTGGGTTCTTCAGAACATGACTAACACTGAAGAACTTTCTCCTTCTGGCTTGCAAAAGTTACAAATCTCATTAAATTCTGCAAACCTGAGTAGAATATCTGCTGAGGGGCCAGGCACTACACTGAACTCACTACAGTGAAGTCACGGGGTGTAGCGTGCGCTACAGTGTAGACCGTGAGGACCCAGATGTATCTGTACCACCAGGGGGTGTAGCGTGCGCTAC
>NC_022031.1:40049211-40057737 GCF_000317375.1 Microtus ochrogaster
GATGTATCTGTACCACCAGGGGGTGTAGCGTGCGCTACCGTGAGGACCCAGATGTATCTGTACCACCAGGGGGTGTAGCGTGCGCTACAGTGTAGCTTCACTACCTGTGAGGACCCAAATGTGTCCTACCACCAGGGGCTGTAGCTTGTGCAGGAGATTCACTACAGAGTCCAGTGCATCAAAGAACAGCATTCTAGATGTGGGGAACAGGTTGAAACATGTTCCTAAGCTGCAGAGATAAAGCCACCTCAGTTCTTAGCCCTGCTCACGGGGCCCAGCAGGGGCTGACACAGCTAACCTCCAGTAAATGAATGTAACTGGCTGGCCCCACCCTGTTCTGTGCATGACATCACCAAAATGGGGAAACCTAACATGGCGGCAGGGTAGGGAGTGGGTTATTCTTACAAATGGAACGGTTTGTGTGGGCCTTTCAGAGAGAAGGCTGAAGAGTGAAGACACACTCAGGAAGGCGTGTGAAGAAATAAGGGTGTGCCCACCTATAAAGCCAGAGTGAGGACAGTGAGGACAGAGCACCATGTGACGCTTTTCACAGGCCACGTCCCTGGCCTTGCACGCACGGCTCTAGAGGGCAGGAGCCTGGCCTTGCACACTCGAGGTCCCCGAGAGGAAGGGAAAGAGAGAGGACAGAAGACTTGTTCTCCAACCAAAATCCATTGCTTGTCAAAGAAGCCCTGTGTTTCAGTGCCGTCTGCCGTGACCCACCACGCTGGGTCCCTGCCCTCAGAGAGCTTTTGTTTTTAAGGCTTTAAAATCAGACGGGGCCCAGATTACCAGGATTCATCTGAAATCAAATCTCACAACACCTTCCCAGCAACCTGAGGATCCTTTTGGCTGAACAACCATCACTTAGCCACAGTGACATGTAAATTTAGAGGAGCGTTCAGTTGACATCCTCTCCTCATCAGGGGACTATGGAGAAGAGTGGACCGGGAGCCCAAAGGAGCCTCCTCTGGGTCCTCTGTGGATTCTCTTAACCCTGGGTTCCAGAAGTGTTGCCCATGGTCAACCAAACACCTCAGAAAAGTCCTGTTCCTGGCCCTCCCCTCCCCCAGCACCCCAGCCCCCTCCAGCAGAGGTGAGGGGCATAGCAGAACCCCCTAGAAGTGAAACTGTCCTCTTCCCAGCATCCGTCACCAGCAGACTCTCCTGGTTCATCTGCCTCGACCTCCCTTCATACCCCAGAGCTTCATCCTCCCACCCAGTGGAGCCTCAGAGACTTGGGGACCCACAGGCACCCTGGACAAGTCATGGGTCACCGGCCACTTCTCTTCCGTGCCTATAACCAGCTAATCATCTCCCCTGGGGGTTTCATGACAGCCCTCCTGCACTTGACTGCTCAGGGAGTTTTCTGGTTTCTCGCCTCAATTAACCCTGGCTTCCTGGGTCACTCTGGATCCCCCCAGCAGAACCAGGCTTGAAATTCTGCCTGCCTGTGCAGTCGGGGAGGGGGGGGGGGTTCCCTCTTTGATGATCCTTTCATTCCTGCCAGCCAGCCAGCCTGTAACCACCATCTTAGCAAGGTGGGTCTCATCTCCACGTTCACACGTCCAAATCAGGATTGGGGCTCTTCCCACCTGCCCTTCCTCCTCCCTCTGCTAAACCTCATCAACAGAAAATAGTGTTTGAAATTTCCCCAGGTCAGGAGTATGAAAAAGATTTAATATGGCGCCTCGACGGTCTGATCCCTCCAGACACCTGTTATAGTAACCACCACACAACATGAACTGGGCAGTGTGGGAACACAGAGGAAGAACCAATGCCCAGGCCTTTGCGGGGCTACATTCCTTCTCTCTGTGAGGTACCCTAGCACCTCTGGAGTGGCAATTCCCATATTCATGATACAGCCAAGGAACAGATGAGCAAAGGGCCAGGTGCAAGCCTGGGGTGGGAAGCAACCAGGAT
The DNA here is from genome assembly GCF_000317375.1 of Microtus ochrogaster. Classification (NCBI taxonomy): domain Eukaryota; kingdom Metazoa; phylum Chordata; class Mammalia; order Rodentia; family Cricetidae; genus Microtus; species Microtus ochrogaster. The sequence goes on from NC_022031.1 coordinate 40,051,135, forward strand.
GGGGTACAGGGCCAAGGAAATGGGATGCCCACAAGACCTCAAATTCTTAGGGCCAGCACCCAATACTTGTCACCTACTAGGGTCTCCAGGCCAAAGAAACTACCACAACACAATATCCTTTAGGTTGGAGGACTTTTCTGAGATTACCCGTTCCAGAACCTTCCTTGGTACACCTAGGAACCCCACTCAATACCTATCCTGCACTGGGTTAGAGTCAGGTCCAGGCCCTTGACTTGCAGTGTGGTATTTTTCATATGGCTGGGAAGTGAGGTGTGGGGCCAGGATCATCAGTGGCTGGACGTGGAGCTTTTAAAGCTGGGCCTAGAGGCTAGCCAAGCAGGAACATCACCGAGCACAAGTGCCACACTGCCACAACGGGCTCGAGACACCAAGAGGAATCCAGGGTGGCAGGAAGGAGAAAGGAAGGCAGTGAAAGTGAAATTTGCCATTTGTGAGAGGAGGAAACTGAAAATGTGTTCTCCAGCCCATGCAAATCACCCATGGCCTTTTGGCTGCACCTGCAACCGCACACAGCACACATCACCGCCCTCTCCGGTTCCCACACAGTCTGCAGCGGAGATAGACAGAGGTGGGAGAAACAGTGTTCCCTCCGTGGTGGGCCGTCCTTGGTACCCAAGCAGTTCGTGGAGGGCTTCTGACCTTCCGAGGGCTGCTGGCTTTACTGGACGCTTACTAGGTACGACTCTGTTAAAGAGTCTGTTAAAGAGAATGTTCCAGCCTCCATCAGCTCCCACGCCCCATCTGCTCACCTCCTGCCTCCCTCCTATGGGAATTTGCTTGTCCCTGCGGTTGTTGCTGGAAATACCCCACTTTTCCCCCACTCTCTCCTACCCTGTAAGAAGTTCCATGGGAAACTTCCCTTCCGCCCCAGGCACCATCACTGTCTCACAGCCTGGCCTCCGGCCACTGTGCACTTCCTCACCCTAGGCCTTGGTGCTGTTTCGGAACAGCTGGTTTTCCTTCATCCAGCATGACCTCCTTTACACAGCCCACTCCCCACATCCTGGCCCCTGTTTCCTAGAACCCTCCTGAGCTAGGGGCTGCACCTCCAGATGCCAGCCAGCCAAAGAAGACTTTCCTAAGAGTCTCTGGAATCACACCCCTGCCCCTCTTGCCTCAGATGTCACTGGGAATAAACGAATGACTGCAACAGAATGTCTCTTCACAGTTCTCCATTCCTACCCTAAACAGCTCAAATAAGAGGCCACGGTTTTCCAAAGTCTCTACCTCAGTGTCGGCCCTCTCCCAGGCGTTGCCCATCCAGACACAATACCCATGACAGGGACATGGCAATGACAGACAGGAAAGCAAACCACGATGCACAGAGGCCGTGGTCATGCCATCCTGGAAGCGAGGAACAGTGCCTCTGCTGAGCCAGGAAAGCTCACAGGAGTTCTAGTGAGCAGGACAGGGGCCAGCCAGACAGCAGGAGCCATGTGATGAAGGGGCAGGGGCTCTGTGAGATGTGGGCTTGGGGAAGAGCAGCAGGAGAGTGGGAAGAAGAGGCTAGCCTGCGCAAGAGCTGGGGCAGGGATGAGGGCTGCACCCAGCCCATCAGTGGCGATGATTCCATGGAGAAACAAGCTCGCTCACACGCATTGTCACAACTGGGTGAGTCATGCCTCTTCTTTCCCCAGGTCTCACAGAAATACTGATTCAGGATCTGTCCTGTCCTGCTCAAACACGAGTGTATCAGAGGCCATTCCCAGGCCACCGTCACTATGGGCTCGTACTCTGTCACAGGGCACCAGCCAAGACGTGTTCTTCCGGCTCTTCATGTCTGAGACTCACCCATGGGTAGAAGGATTTTAGTGCTTTGTTGCAAACTGAGTTGGGGTGTTAAAGTTGGAGGAGCCCGAACTTAACAAAGGTTTCCTAATCACCCCACCGCAGAAGCAGGCCTCTCATGAAGATGAGCTTTATCCTCTTCTTTAGAAAGCTTACACAGAACGTAAGCTTATAGGACCACGATTGTACAGCAGGCTCCCCACACCTTCCTCCGGTCCTCAGCTTAAGAGGCCCTATTAAACCTGGGGTGGATTTTCTATGCCCAATGGTTTTTCCATTTTGTCTTTTTAATTTTTACTTTAAGGACTTAATTTTAACAAAAGAGCCAAATTACCACCAAGCTTAAAATGAACTTGTTTAGTGAAGTTAAAAGCAGGCTTTCGAGTATGGAGCTGTAATTGACTTTGCAAGGTGATAATTACAAGGCCCCTGTGCCCCCTGCCTCACACAAAAAGCGGGGCAGAGAGAACTCAGAAACCTGAGGTGTCTGCTTTCCACTGTGAGTCTTAAGATACCCCCACCAGCCTGAACCCTGGGCTGAAGACATCAGGATCCATCAGCCTGTGTCCAGACACCGTAATGTCAGGAATTGATAGGTTGGTTTGATGGGATGAAAACACAGACACGGGTGAGCGTAAGAGACAAAGGCCTCCTTAACAAAGTGTGGTTTAGCCTTAGAAGCCAAAGGGCTTCACGCAAACCCAGTGACAGCTGGGGACACGCTTGGGCTCTCAGGGGTTGTTTTGTTATGGCTTGAACTGTGTCCCTGAAGATGCTCAACTCCCTAGTACCTCAGAATGGGAGTGTACTTGGAGATCACACCTTCCGAGCTACAGTTGGAGGCTAGGGAAACCTCAATCTAATGTGATGTCCTTATGAGACCAGGAAACACTGACAGAGGATTCTTGGGAGCACAAAAGGATTTCCATATGAAGAGGAACCAAGAGGGTTGCCATCCGCAAGAAAGAGATAAGTTCACCCCAACTGGTACCACGACTTCAGGCTACTGTGGTTGAAACCACCCAACCTGTGGCAGGCCGCTATGGCAGGCTGGCGGATAATACAGGTTCCTTCTGCTAGACGTGGAAGAGTCATTCAAGAGTGGCTCTTTGGCCCAGGGTCTTCCCTTCTGGGATTTTACCCAAAAGGTTTACTAGGAGCCCTTAAAGAATTACCCATTAGGTTTGTAGAATATTGTCATAATTGAAACTACGAGAGTGTTTGCCTGTGAGAGAACGGAGAAATCCATGAGCATAACTGACTCAGCAGAGCAGGAAGAAACCATTAAGTCACCAGATCAGCTAGCTGAACCTGATCTGCCCTCTGTGCAGAAATGAGAATGCCCTTCGGCCAGATGATGGGTAAACACACTCCGACACAACCACGAACTGCAACGGTCGCAGCAAAATAGGACATTATATTACATGGAGGGATTTTCCATGCCGTGTGAGAAAAGGGAATCAGGCCCTTCTGCCCAATTTAAAATAGCCAAAATTAATCTATGATGTCATTAGTTCCCTTGGAAAGGGGGTGACTGGAACTGGCCGTGAGGGAAACTCTGGGGTGCTGGAATATCCTACCTTTTAATCTGGGGATCAAAGACCTTATCCTGAGATCTCCTAGCCGCATCCCCAGATGTTGGCCATTCGTTTACTACCATTGGGCCCCAACCTCTGGGTTACCTACAGGAGGTAACCCCCCAACACTTATAAGACCACGTTAGCTTTCCAGTGTGCCCTGACCTACCTGTCTGTATCCCAAACATGAACTTTAGATACGCAGATATGGAAATTACTCTGTTCATCGTATGTTTATTTTATAATTATTTTAAAAGGCAATGCAAAGGGGGGTGGAAGTTGATCTAATATGCACATAGACAATGCAGTAACTACGATCTGTATTTGGTCACAGTTTGCACAGGGCGCGAGGTACCAGCAGAAAGAGTAGAATCGGGACGGGCTTTCCCCGGAGAGGCTGCTCACAGATGAAGGCGGATTAAGTGAGAAGCATCTCACCTGTGCTTGTCCCAGTGCCCAGGAGCAGGCCAGCAGAGGCTCGCTTAGACGAGAAGGCAGACAGCCCTGATGGGACTCCGGGTGTGGGGTATGCTGGGAGAAGCAACAGCAGACAGGGCCACCCTACTGCAGGTGGACTTGTCAGGCTGTAGGAACAATGGCAGCATGGCTGACCAAGGACGGACTGGGTTGTTCATCGCCTCACAGGAGAGTCAGGCATCGCGCACTGGAAGGGAAAACACCAGGATGCAATCAAACACGTGGGTTCACATGACAAAACTAAAGCCCCCAGTCACTTTGCTTGGGGACACAGAGGGGCAAGTGGAGCTCACGAGTAGCTCTAAAACTATGAGCTTCGTGTAGAGGTGGGTGGGTGGAGAAGGGGAGCCCCAGGGAGCTTCAGCCATGGGGACTTGAGAAGGTTGACGTGGCGTGAAGTAAGGAGATTTCAGAACTCAGAACAAGGTCTGGGGCTGAGACACCAAGCAAGGCCAGGGAGCACACGGACACAGTTGGTCTGTTTCCCCCTTCTGTTGTCTGCCTTGTTTCTCAATGAGATCCTGTTGGGGAGGATTTTAGAGGTTTTAGATGTAAAACTCACTTGGTTTTACATCTCCCCATTGCCCCCCACCCTCCACCCCCAGTTCACAGAGGGGCAGCCCTGAGGTCCAGAGAGCAGAGTCTCCAGCAAAGGTGGTGAGGTCAGAATTCATGGGAAGCCACAGGCAAGGGCTGAGGTTTGGCTGATGCCCAAGGCCAGGCTCACTGGTTCGGTCAGGGCCTCAGAAGGAACCCTCACTGCCTCCCCCCACACACACACCCGAAGGCCCCAGGCCAGTCACTGCCTGAGTGCCAACAGGGAAAGTCATAGAGCTGAACCTGTGAGTTAGCAGGGCTTCCTTCTGAGTGGGGTATTTTGGGTGGGTTTTCCAATTATCCAGATTAGCATTAGGTAAATTCCCACGTATAGGGGCTTCTCATTTTTATAAGAACAGCTGTCAAGGTGGAAATGTCTGTGCAAATGACCCGCCTCTCTATGGTGTGCTGGACACGAGGGGACAATGACACCGCCCTCGCCCAGCCGGGGAGTGACTCTCCACTGTTCACAACAGGGAGCCTAGGAACCACTTCTCCGCTGAATCAGTGGGATCCCATCCTGGGCCAGATGCTAGGGAGTCAGGGAGAAAAGGCTTGGATTGCCCCATAGAAGCTTCCGAAAGGAAAGATGGGAAAGACCGCTCGATCAGGATGCGGGGCTGTGCACCACCATCAATCCTATACCTATGGTCCTATAGTCTGCAGCATGGAGGGGTGCAAGGGTACAGTAGCCTTTTCATAGCCACCCACCCTGGGAGCCCTCGCATCCTGCCACCAGCCTCAGCCCCTGTGGCCCCCAGCTGCTCGATACTCTGTTCCAAAACAGTGAGTACCGGGGTTTAAAAGTGAAGTCTAGGATCTCCTTTTGTAAAAATGGGAATGGTTTATAGTCAGTAGATAGATCTGGGGACTGTGTGTATACAGAGAGAGATTGAAGGGAAGTAGAAAGGTGTGTAAAGAAATACAGATGGGCAGTGAGATCAAAATGGCGACCGACGGAGATGTGGAGCTGGAGTTAGAGACTGAGACCAGCGGCCTGGAGCGGCCTCCCGAGAAGCCACGGAAGCAGGATAGTGGCGCTGCTGACTTGGAGTGGGTCACTGACTATGCGGAGGAGGAGATCAGAGTTCGAATCTGGAGACGGCTATGTCCGTCTTTGGAGACAGACGGTCCAGGGAGCAAAAGGCAAAACAGGAGCAGGGGGGGGAAGGAACTGGCGAAGGTCACAATCAAGAACGAAGATCTGGAGTTGATAGTGACAGAGATGGAGATCTCTCGAGCAGCAGCAGAAAGGAGCTTGCAGGAACACATGGGCAACGTTGTGGAGGCTCTTATTGCCCTAACCAACTGATAATGTGCATTTTCAGACATTCTGGACTGATGACTGAAATAAAGTGTTTTGTTATTCTGTTCATTTTTTTTTCAGTTTTATCTCTGATCAAATGCATTATATATTCGATTTTGTTGTCAGTTTCTATGTTGGACCTTCATGAAAGTATATGAACAATCAGTATAAAGAAGTACCTAATGTTCAAATACAGGCTCTATTTTTGTTACACTTAAAAAAAAAAGGAAGAAATACAGATGTCAGGCTTGGGTACTTACCAAAAGCTCATTAGCTTCTCCATGTCTGGCTGGCTGGCATCCGCCTGCTTCTTGTGCCGGAGAGTTTCCTCGTTCTCTTCTCTTTCTCTCCGTCTTCCCTCTCTTTTCCTCTTGAGTCTAGCTTCCTCCTCCCGTTCTCTCTGCCTGCCGGCCCCGCCTATCCTCTCTCCTGCCTAGCGATTGGCTGTTCAGCTAACAGACTAACCAGGTGCCTTAGGCAGGCAAGGTGAAAGACCTGCAACACATCTTTTCAGAATTAGGCAGATGCAGCACAAACAAGTGTAACACATCCTTACACCACTAAACAAACGAGGCATAAACAAACGGCACACACCTTTGCACACTTAAATTAATATTCCTCAGCATAAACAAATGTCACACACCTTTGCACACTTAAATATTCCTCAGCATAAACAAATGTCACACACCTTTACACACTTAAAGTAATATTCCTCAGCATAAACAAATGTCACACACCTTTGCACACTTAAAGTAATATTCTTCAGCATAAACAAATGTCACACACCTTTGCACACTTAAAGTAATATTCTTTAGCATAAACAAATGTCACACACCT
>NC_022031.1:40057837-40058330 GCF_000317375.1 Microtus ochrogaster
CACACCTTTGCACACTTAAAGTAATATTCTTTAGCATAAACAAATGTCACACACCTTTACACACTTAAAGTAATATTCTTCAGCATAAACAAATGCCACACCCCTTTGCCTAGCTAAAGCAATACTCTACCACAGCCAATCACAGCACCCCATGCCTGGCATAGCTTTTGGAGACTGTTTGGTCTGAGTTTGCTGAGTGGAGAAAGGCCAGTTTGCGTGAGTGGAAGTTCTGAAGCGGGGGCACCCCACTTCGCGGGTTCTTAGGCCATAAAATGTGGGGCTGTCCTGGGCCACTAGAGTAGAGGGTACTGCCTGAGAAGTCCCTGGAAATGTGTAGCTAAGTCTGAACTGGTTCTCACTGTACAGTGACAGAACTGTATTTCAGGAGTTTAAAAAATAAAGACAAGGGCTGGAGAGATGGCTCAGAGGTTAAGAGCATTGCCTGCTCTTCCAAAGGTCCTGAGTTCAATTCCCAGCAACCACATGGTGGCTC
>NC_022031.1:40058430-40070936 GCF_000317375.1 Microtus ochrogaster
CAGAATATTATAGACATAATAAATAAATAAATATTTTTAAAAAATAAAATAAAGACAAAATATGTGTCCTTGAGCCTCCAGTCTCCTCTTGGCGTCTCCGCGAAGTTACTCAAGGTGCTGGAGTAGTACACAACATTCTTGCTTACGTGTGTGTTACAGGAGACGCCTCGCGGAGTTTTATATTCTGCCTTTTTAACTTTCTATTGATTGTGAATTTCACATCATGCACCCTAATCCCACTCATCCCTCCCACCCCTCCATAGCTCCCCTCTACCCTTGCAACCTCCCCCCATAAAACAAAACAAAAGCAAACTCTCCCCGTGGAAGCTGCAGTGTGTCACGCAGTAGACCCTCTCTCCCAAACACCGTCACTTTCCAATGTTTATTGCACAGTGGAGGCCTCTGGCTTCTATTACACCATCAATAGCCAGGATTCCCTGGTGTCATGGAGATCCTGCAGCTGTGGTTCTAAAGGACCGGTCCCTCTGCCTGCTCCAGCAGCTCAGGGATGGGTAGGTGATGGGGTAGGCCACTCAAAGCCTGGATCTGAGCCTGGGTGGGAAATGAATTGGTCATCCCCCCACTCTCCTGTACTCAAGACACCAGGGCCAGCTCTTCCCCTTTACCCAGGTGAGGGCCAGCTCTCCTGCCTGTGCTGAGGTTGTAGAGTTCCTGTGTTGCCATTTGTAAATAAGGATGGCCAGGGTGACCCTACAAGCAAGGAGGACCAGAACCGCACAGTTACAGGACCACTGTCCAAACTGTACTGTTGAAAACTGTTAGACAGTGATTTAAGCGGAGATATCTATAACCCCTCCACTCAGGAGGTCAGGGCTGCATAGCAACCCCAGAGACGGCCTGATCTATACAGAGAAAGGCTCTGTGTTGACAGTTTATTCATTCATTCATTCATTTGTTTACAATTGAATTTCAATTAGAGTCATGTGTCCCATAATGACTTTTTTGGTCAAAACAAGCCTTGTACAAGACAGTGGTGTCATACGACGCTATGCCTCAGTGACAGTCACTTGTGTTTTTGATGATGAAACCCCCTAGCAATGTGCTTTTCAGAACACATTCCTGTAAGCACTGGTGACTGTGCTCCCAATAAAGAGGAAGAAGGTCACTGAGCCTAGGAAGGTCTAGGGCTCTAAGTCTGACTTCTCCCTTAGAGAGGCAAACTACACAGTGGTAGGTAGATCTGGGAAGCAGAGGTCAGAGGTGGGGACTCTGACGGAAGAGTCAGGACTAGAGCAGAGCTGTGGGTCCTAGGTGGTGATACTTGGCCTAGCTCTCCTCTCTGTTCATCCCCACCCGGGTTGTAGGCCTTCCTGGGAGGGGTGTCCCTCTTGCCCCTAGGCATTGCTGTTAGCCTTGGGACTTACTTTGACCAATGGTGTGTGACAGGATCAACAGATACCAGTGGGAGACATGACCGTAATGGCCCTTCTGAATTCCCACTCACCCTCCTGTGCACCTGCTATTCGGTGAGCATCACCTGCCCAGAAGCCCTCAGGTCCTGGCAGGATGAGACAAGGGGTCAGAGCTGCCCCACTGGCTGGTGAGCAAGCACTCCTGAGCCAGCAGCTGAAGTCAGTGGAACTCAGGGCATGAGACCTTGTGGGAGAAAGGCTGCTTGTTGGTTCTCAGCCGCTCAGCTAGCTTAGACCTAAAATAATGACACAGAAACTGTATTAATTAAATCACTGCTTGGACCATTAGTTTTAGTGTCTTATTGGCTAACTCTTATATTAATTTAACCCATTTCTATTAGTCTGTATATCGCCACGTGGCTGCGGCTTACCTGGTAAAGTTCCCAGCATCTGTCTCTGGCCAGCTCCATGGCTTCTCTCTGACTCCGCCCTTTCTCCCACCTTCGGTCCAATCCTCCCTGCCTCGCTCTGCTCCACCCCGCCCTGCTCTGCTATAGCTGAAAGCAGTTCTTTATTCATTAATGGTAACCACAGCATACAGAGGGAAATCCCACATCAAGACCTCCTGCTGCTGGCCTCTGGGATGCTGGCTCTGCCACCCAGTGTTGGTGCAGCAGTGAGGACGGAAAAATGCAAGCCAGACCAAGAAAGGCTCAGAGGAGCTATAGGAACTAGCGGGCAGCTAGGTGAGGTGGAGTCTTAGAGAACTAGACATTTGATTCAGGGTCTGGGAGACTGGGTGCCAGCACCTGGGACATAGAACACAGAAGGAAAATGACCAACCTCCCATGCCAGGCTGATGCCAACAACAGGCTCCTTCCCTGCACTGTTTCTTCCTCCAAAGGAGGCCAGGGCCTGCGTCTACAGGCTAAGCCCCATGGGAAGCTAAGCCACTGTTCAGGCTGACCAGCAACCCTACCACTCAGAGGCTCCAGGAGCCTCCAGCAAGGTCTGAAATTCTCCTCCAGGACACACCGATTAGGATCCCCTTTCTTTTGGACCATGAAGGGACCCAGCCCTCCCAGCCATGAATGAGGGCAACCAAAGAAAAGCCTGCCAGTTCCCCGGGTTTGTGTTGAGAATGGCCTTAATCTCCTCGGTTTTCTTTACATAAGAATACTCAGATTGCAGCAGCGGCACTCACTCCTTTATTCCCCACTGGACAAACTGAAATCGACTTGCCTTAGACAGTCGTTTTCAATTAAGTCATAGCAACCTTATTTTGTGTGGGGGGGAGGGGGGGAATTCTTGTCCAAAGACCAGTTTATCCCATCCAAGAAACAAGGAGGTTATGAAAGGAAGCGGCCAGCAGGCTGGCTGGATGCTCCGGCAGAGCCCACGGTGGGAGTGGGCTTTGACCCAGTGGGGTAGGTAGGACCTCTGACTTGCCCTTTGACCTCCAGCCCCTGCCCTAATCGTGATGCCACCCTTTGGAGAGGCAACACCTCATTAGCCCTGCACTGTACCCTCCCAGTGCCTGAGATGGCAGCTGATTTTCACAGATAGAAGCTGTTTCTTGCCTCCTCAGGCAGCATTGATTGGCACATGTCACCTATATCTTCAAAGAGTCTCATGCGGCCTTCGTTCTCAGTGGATCATGGGGCCTTTGGACTGCTTGCATCTGATTGGAACTCTTTGCTGTCTTCACTATTGATGCATGCCTGGGAAGCCCGCTCCCCAGAAGCCGGGCTACTGCAAATGTCTTTCTCCCCGTCCTTGCTAGCTCCCCATTTTCACTGAGTTGGAAGGCCAGCGCAGCCATGCTCCCTGCCCAGAAAACACTGTGAAGATTCTTCTAATGCAGGCTCCTGCTCCTATTCAAACTTGGTTGATTCTCCACAGAGAGCACACAGTCCAGAAGCTCCCTCCCCAGGGCACAGCCTTATCTAGTTGAAGCAGGTGACCACCCAAGAACTCAATGTTCCCTATGGGTGATGATGAACCTGCTTAAATCCTACCAGCATCTTCAGGAGACCCAGCAAACAGGACGAGGAGACCACGGCAACGTGTATGGGGCAGGGTCTTTACAGAACTCTGTGTTGTGTGTGATGATGGGGACGGGGGTTGCATAGTGTTACACGTATTAGATGATGTGACTTAATCCACAAATGTCTGTTGACATGGACGTATGTTCACTGAACATGCTACTAAGTGGAAAGTAAAACTGTCATACGAGGCTCGAGAGGTAGCTCCATTAGTAATGTCTACCTAGCATGCATGGATGGTGTGTGTCTGTAATCCTAGCACTCAGGAGAAGCGGGAAGACGGATCAGAAATCCGCGGTCATGCCGGGCGGTGGTGGCGCACGCCTTTAATCCCAGCACTCGGGAGGCAGAGGCAGGCGGATCTCTGTGAGTTCGAGGCCAGCCTGATCTACAAGAGCTAGTTCCAGGACAGGCTCCAAAACCACAAAGAAACCCTGTCTCGAAAAACCAAAAAAAAAAAAAGAAAAAGAAAAGAAATCCGCGGTCATCCTCAGCTACACGGACAGTTCAAGGCTGGGGCTGGGTGTGGCTCAGTGGTAGAGCTCTTGTTTAGCTTGCATAAGGCCCTGTGTTTGACACCAGCAATTCAAAGGAAGAAGGGGAGGAGAGGAGGATAAAGAGGGTGAGGAAGAGGGGCTGGAGTGATCCAGACCAATACTGCGTAAATTTCTGTGCCCACTACTTCAAAGGCTTGATACAGAAGTACTCCATGAAGCAGTCACTCCAGGTGACTGTGGTGTGTGGTGTGGTGTGTGGCTGGCTCTCCTGCAGCCCTGGGTGCCTAGTGTCACTGCCGCTTAGAGATGAGAAGACTGGCAGAGAGGCTATATAAATCCACTTCTGTCACGCCGAGTAGGATTCAGGCCATGCTCTGACCGGTTGGTTTAACATGACTTTCACACTGTCCTCGTGGAGTGGCCCCTTCTCTCTGGCTCACTGTGCCCTCGGGCAGGCTGGGCCCACACACAGAAAGAGAGAAGCCTTTGGGGCTACCATATCTTGCCAGTACAGTTTTCTGTATTCAAATTAGAAGGTGCAGCCTCCATGAATAAAATTACAGTTCCCAAAGGACTGTGCCCAATTTAAAAGTCTAAGAGGCCAAGAAGGGCAGCTGGCAGTTAGGACCGAGCGCTGGCTCGTCTGTGGTGTTACCCTGCTGATGTAGGAAGGACCGTGGTGACAGCAGAAAAGGATCTGGGTCCTCAGTCTGGCTGGCTGCTGGGGACCAGGCCTTTCAAGGGTGGGGGGTGGAGCTTGTCAACAGCTCTCCCCTGGCTCCTCCCACAATGCTCAGCTGAGTGACCTAGACCAATGGTTGTAAGGTTACTGTGCTCCTGACATGATGAATGCTTATGATGGGCAGTTCATGACACCCTCACCCAGCAAATAGAGGAGACAGCTAGCTGGCACACAGGGCAATGGCAGCTGGGACCAAGCCCGTGGGGATGGCTAGAAGCTGCATGGTCTCTAAAGGTGTTCTGAATGGCCATGCGGCACCATGCCCAGCTTCGATTCCTGAAGGAATGAGCCTGCTCCCTCTCTTTGCCACCCCTGAGTTTGCAGACTTTATTGTCTTAAGGCAGCTTCAGCTACAGAATCCACCCCTGGTGGGGAAGCATATATAAAGAGGGGAGATCATGACCAACACCCACAAATAAAATAGAACGTAGCTAACTGACCCTTCAGTGGCCACTACATGGTGCTGTTCTTTGGGGCTCCCCCACTCCTCTGGTCACCTCTCCTGGTGGCTCCCCCAGCTGCTTCCCCCAGAGCCTAACACACCAGATGCATCCGTCAGCATCACTTGGAAGATGCTTCGATGGTCCCTCCCCTGCAGGACAGCGAGGCCACCCAGACACAGAGCTGTGAATTGTTACACAACTCAGGCTCCACTTGCCACAGGCCAGAGAAGCACTCACTGTCCTGGCCTTGCAAGAGTAGGCTCAGCCAGACTGTGTCCCCTTCAACTCTGTGCCCTGGACAGGCTGACCTGGCCACACTCTAGCTATACAAGGAGAATACAGCACTGGATGTGTAGACAAGTTCAGTGTGGCTTTGATACCTGCTACAGTATGGAAGTGAACTTTCCCCAAGGGGTCATGTGCTGGAAGCTCAGAGCCAGGTGACAATTTGAGGGGCTGAATTTTTTTTTTTCGAGACAGGGTTTCTCTGTAGCTTTGGAGCCTGTCCTGGAACTAGCTCTTGTAGATCAGTCTGGTCTCGAACTCGCAGAGATCCACCGGCCTCTGCCTCCCGAGTGTTGGGATTAAAGGTGTGGACCACCCCCCTTTGGCACACTGAGAGCAGCTCTAGGGGGGATCCCCAGCAAGAGGGTGGCTGGACCTTTGTTGTGAGGTGGTGGATCTTTCCTGCCTGTGCCAATAACTGGTTTGGAGACAAACGGGGGCTTGTTCTGGTGGTGGTGTGAGTGATGGGCTGTTGTCACCCCAACAGTGCAGCTGGCAAGCACTTCGCTCTATGAAAGGGTATTTTTATAAGTCATATGATGGTATCCAGGGAAGTTTAGTGAAAGGTAAAAGATTTATACACTCTGAAGAGAAACCAGAGTATAGTCCCAGGAAATTTAGAATGAGGGAGAAAAGAAAGTTGTGGGTGTGACGTAGTGGTAGAATGCTTGCCCACTGTGTGTGAGACCCTGGGTCTCTACCAAAGGAGAAGGGAAGAGGGGAGGGGAGGGAAGGGGAGAATGAGAGAAAGGATGGGAGTGAGAAAGGAGAAGGAGAGAGGACTTAGAAAACAAAATTATCCCCTTCAATCCTTACCCAACCCTGTGCTGCTAATATTTCTGTTCATCAATCCCCCTCAGAGTGAGCAGACTCCTTGGATATAGGGGTGTTAGAGGGCTGGGGTCTCACCTTCCACCAAACAGGGGTCAAACAATACTTGCACAGGGGTCACCAAAGACCATCGGAAAACACAGATATTTATTTACTTCACAATTTATAACACTAGCAAAATTATAGCTATGAAGTAGCAAGGGAAATAATTTTATGGTTGGGGTCACCACGACATGAGGAACTGTACTAAAGGGTCATCACAACATTAGGACGGTTGAGAATCCCTGCTTCTGAGCCCTGTTATGATTTGAATGAGAATGACCTCCTTGGTTCAAATGTATGGACTATTAGTCCCCTGTAGGTGGGGCCACCTGGGAAAGAAGAGGCGTGATCTTGATGGAGCAGGATTGGAGGCTTCCTAAGCTTCCTCAGTGTGCTCTCTGCCTCCTGCTGGTGGTCTGAGATGTGAGCTCTTAGCTACTCCTGCTGCCATGTTCCTGTTCCACCGCCACGGACTCTAGCCCTCTGGAACAGTAAGTCCAACTAAACTCTTTCTTCTTTAAGCTGCCTTGGTCATGGTGTTTTGTTTTGTTTTTAATTTTTTTTTTCTTTTTGGTCATGGTGTTTTATCACAGCAAAAGAACAGTGACTCGGGCAAGCTCCCAACCCTAACTCTTGGCTATTAGTGGCTTCTGTGGGAGGGAGGTACCACATTATTTGATAGTGTGACTCCTGGTAGGTCAATCAAGCTCCAGGGGATGACTGCACAACCATGGCAATGGGACAGCAAAAACGGAATTTGTGAGGTTACTGCTTTTTTTCCCCAAGAGTACACGAAGTTGGGAGGGGTACAGGAGTGGTTAGATGGATCTAGAAGGATTAGGGGGACAGGGGTAAATATGATAAATATGATCATTGTATGAAATTCTTTTTTTTGTTTAAGATTTATTTATCTTATTATGTATACAGTATTCTCAGTATTCTGTCTGCATGTATGCCCGCAGGCCAGAAGAGGGCACCAGATCCAATTACAGATGGTTGTGAGCCACCATGTGGTTGCTGGGAATTGAACTCAGGACCTCTAGAAGAGCAGGCAATGCTCTTAACCACTGAGCCATCTCTCCAGCCCCTGTATGAAATTCTTAAAGAAGTCATTAAGATCCTTCACTTAGAAAGAAAGAGGTGATGTCAGGGTGCAAGCGTGAAGGGCTGCCCTGTGGCACACGGACCATGTCAGCTCTGTGCATGCAGACACACACACGGGCCATGTCAGCTCTGTGCATGCAGACACACACACAGGCTGTGCATGCCGGCAGCCATCACAGGGCTGTGGGTGACCGCTGGTCCCTGCTCGGTGTCTTGTCTTGTAATCCCAACATGCATCTGTGACCTTGCTCGGTGTTCATTGTCTGTTAAATACGCTACACACATTTAATTCCTGTGGTTGGAGGCTGAGCAGCAGAACCCTGGAAAGCAAGGCACTCGTAAGCTCTTACTTCTAAAGGGCTTAAGCCATGACCGCCAAGAGCCTTCAGAGAGCCAGCACTGGAAAAAGAGGTGGGGTAGGGGGCTGCCACCTTTCTCTTCGGTTTCTGAGTTCAGAGGTCAGCAGTTCCTGCTGTCTGGGAAAGGGCAGCCATCCGCCCAGCTCAGAGGCTGCTGCTTGCAGTTGAGTCCTGCATTGCCAAGGCCCTGAGTCTAGAGTTTGGGGCAATGCCCAGGTCACAGATTTCTGCCTGCCCTGACTAAAAGGGTCCCTATTCTCTGAAGCAGATGTATATGCTGTTTGCAACTCCTTCTGGGGGAGCCACTGCTTCCCCCATGCTGTCTCTGCCCTCCAGCCCTGACTCAGCCCTGAGGCTCAGTGACCCTGCCTGGGCTCCTGTCACCAGCCAGACCTTGTTGTCTTTCAGGAGCCAATGAATGCCTTGATTGCTAAGCTCCACGGAGTTAGGATCTCCCCCCAAGGCCCACTGGACAGGGTCCATGAGCGGTTGCAGATCTGCACCGTGTAACACAGGAGATTCCCCTCTTACACGGTGCACAGTCTTCGCAGTTGATTGCCCTGCTTGGACATCAAACTCTCAGAAGCCTTCTCTGACTTCTCCAGGCAGAGCCAACCATGGTTTCCATGTCTCTTAAGTGTTTTGTGAAAACTTACCCTGGCCTAGACCCTCGACTCTAGTTTGAATCTTTGAATTGTTGGTTGGTTGTTTCTATAGCACTGGGTGTCGAATCGAGGCCCTTGTATATGCAGGCAAGCACTCCACTGAGCCCTTAAAGTGTGGCTCTTAAGGGACACCCAGAGGACTATTGATGGCAGACTTCTAGGTGGTCCGACATAGTGGGAAACTTTTCCTATTTGGGGGTCTGCCCTGGTAAAGGACTGTAGGTTCCTCCCCACTTTTCAGACCATGAAGTGAAGTTGTATTTGGTGAAGTTGTATTTGGTCAGTCACTTCTGCCATCATGTGCTGTGTCTCCTCATAGGCCCCAAAGCGACAGCACAAACTGAGCATGGCATGAGACCTCCAAAATGTGACCCACAACAGACCTTTTCTCTTCGTTAGCTCAGGAGTTCTTTACAAAGGACCAAGCCTATTAACATGCCCGCTGAGCTGCGGGCTACACCTCTCTACACAAGCCTTTCTCCCCATCAATGAGAAGACCGTTTGCTGAGACGTGTCTCTGAATTCCCTGTTTCCCCAACACGCAAACTAGAAAGTGCTTTGGTGCCTAGTATGTGAATCGTAGCCACAGCTCACAAGAACAGATAACCTGGGATGTCTGTTTATATTGAGAACACCCTCGTGGGCTGGAGAGATGGCTCAGTGATTAAGAGTATATACTTCTCTTCAGCACCCACGTCTTGGAAGTTCATGGTCGCTGTAGCTCTAGCTCCAGGGGACTGAATGTCTCTGGTTGACACAGAGAATTTCTGAAGGTCAGGAATCTGCAAAGCTTGTCTCCCTGGCTGGGTCATCCGTCCGTATTGAGCCTTCTCAGGCCACAGGTTCTCCTCACAGCCCTTCCACACCCTGCTCTGGAGCCCCTGCAGCCACAGGGGGAGTTGTATGCTTTAAGCAAATCAGCACAGCGGCATTCCAGCAAAACCTGTCTTCTTATCTTTACATGTTGTGAGTCCTCATTCTCCTTTGGATTTTTGCAACCATTTAAAAATGTAAAAAAAAATAAATAAATCATTCTTAGTTTAAAATAACATTCCAAAATTGGCACCAAACAAATTTAATCTATGCCCCCTAACGTACTGACCACAGCATATATGGTCTCTCTGAGTATTTCCATCCCACACCTCGCTGGACACCTCCCTCACTGTGGGTCCTAGGATTAGAACAGCCAACCCCTTGGCTGGTGCTCGTTCTGATGGCCCAGACTAGAGCAAGCTTTGGAGAGTTCTCAGGCTCAGGCGCCTAAGGCCAGGAAGGCTCTCAGCCATCAGACAGCACACCTGCTATAAACTCGGGTCACTGAAGGAGGCTATCCATGTCGGTCAACGGCCCAAGTGACACGCAGCAAGTCTCAGTCCTGCAGGGACTCAGGAAGTGGGCTTCCAAAGGAGTTCTGAGCCAGGGGGCTCAGAGATGACACTTGGCACATGACTGTTGCCTTGACCCCACATTCTTCCAAGCTGGTCCTTAGGGCAGACACACACACACACACACACACTCCCGCTACCACCTTAACTTAATTCCTGAAGGTTAGGGCTCCTGACACATGGCATAGCCTCACTTCAAGGTGTCTCTCAGCCTCACAACAGCCCAACCCCGGGGACCAAGAAGGGTGTCTGTGTGGGTGTGGTCAGAGCCTCAGACAGCTGCAAACACAGCCTCTCCTTAGCAGGAGACAACAGATGTTCACTTAAAAGAAGGAAGCAAATACACAGTTAGTGGCTGAGATTATGCAACTTGGCAAACACTTATTTTCTTAAAAAGTTAATGCATAATTAACTGATATTAAAACTGGTTGGGGAAACAGCTTAACAACTGTGTTTATGGCATGAGGTAGTGTAATTGCCCTGAAAGAGGTTTGTTGTTGTTGTTGCTTTTTTCTTTGAAAGAGGTTTAACTGCCCCAGAGAGGAAGACACATCTTTGTCCCAAAACAGACAGAGATGCCTTCATCCAGGGCTCTGACTGGGACTCCCTGTGGAGGCCCAAGTTGGGGTTACAGGTCAAGTCAGGCTCTTGAGAGTCAGCCACTGAACAATGGACTCAGAGATCACGCTATAGTCTATGGCCAACCCTAACAACTCATCCTCTCCACCACCGATTCAAAAGGAGGAGTGACTGGTAATTCTTCCCTCAGAAGGCCAAAGCAGGAGGATTGCTGCCAGTTCAAGGTCAGTCTAGTAAATTCAAGGCTAGCCTTGGATTACCCAATAAGACATTATCTCAAAAAAAAAAAAAAAAAAAAAAAACAGAAAACTGGGTTTGGTGTGGTAGCCCACAACTTTAATCCCAGGGTTTAGGAGGCAGAGGCAGGTGAATCTCTGTGAGTTCCAGGCTAGACAGGGTACACAGTAAGACCCTGTCTTAAAACAAATTTTCAATTAAAATTTAAAAAGAAACTGAGTTGGAAAACCATCACATCCTCTCTGTGGTACTGTCTTTTTTTAAAAAAAAAAAAAAAAACAAACAGTTTCTAGTCAGTTTCTAGAGACCTTTTTATTCCTTCTGCTGCCAGGCCCCAGGCAGGCCTCCCCCACTCCACTGCCGAGGGGGGCATGTCTCTCATCTAGACACCCCCTGAGTGGTAGGGGAAAGCTTTAGGGACAGGACACATGCTTTCCGAAAGGCAGAAGGAAAGGTTGTTGTTGGGGGTGGAGGGAGGTAGCACAGCATCCTGAAGAAGTCACTAGGACGAGGTTGTTTTTAAATGGTGTGCATGAAGAACCATCCAGGGTGGGGAAAAGGTCCAGGGAAGTCTGGGCCCAGAGGCCCAGGTGGTCCCAAGGAGTCATGAGAAACAGCTGGGAGGATGGCCAGCCAAAACCAGACCAGAAGCTTGGAGCAGAGATGGGACTGGAAGAGGCAGGAAGCTGAAGTGCCAGGGGAAGCCGCTCCGGGCCTGCCTTTCACCCAGTCTCTCTTGTGAATTCAGGTGGGGATGCCTGGCTCGGAGCCATGCCAGAGTTCACAGCAGCGAGATGCTGTAATTTCTTTTAGCTCTGTGACTCTGGACAAAGTATTCAGTATTAATGCAGCTGACCATGACGCCTTCTGTGTGTGCAACTGACAGACCAAATTACCTTTCCTTATCTCCCGGCAAGAGAAAAAGGACCATTTATTTGACATATTTTATAATCATTTCACCTGCTGCCCCCTACTGAGAGCCCCACTGACCCGACCCCCTCCCGCCTGCACGACGCAGGAAGCATGTCCTCTAATAAGCCAGTTTCTAAAGAATGTTTTTAATCTTGGAATAACGAGTGTGATTCTGGATTGAAGTTTTAATTCTCTACTTTTTAAAAAAAAAAAGTACCTGTTTCCACTTTCGTCCTCATCCGAGCTCCTCGGAACTGGGAAGGAGCCATGGGTGGTCTGTTTCTTGTCCTTGTTGAGAATTTGACAGCAGAGGCCTGGGAAGAAGGCAGTGGGCAGGGGGCTGGCAGGAGCCTGGCAGGGACACGGGGGCAGTCAGGAGTTCAGAGGGCATGGCTTTGTGCCCTCTGTGCCCATGGGCCCAGGTGTGGTGGCTTACAACTCCCCAGCCTGGGCAACCAGAAGGCCCCCAAAGCATTTTTTTTTCTTTCTTCCTTGTGGGACAAAGGCCATAACAAACCTCTTACTTACATCGTAAGTTTCAAGTGTTCAGGCTGAGGCACTGATGACATTTCCACTGTTAGGTTAGTCCGGCCTCTCCCACCTCTAAAGCCCTTTACCCCTCACAGAACTAAGACCTTCCCATCTCCCTCTAGGAACTGCTCTTCCCCCTCTGTGCTTGAGAACTTTACATAAGATGAATTTGTATTTGGTTTTTTGTGGCTGTCCTGGAACTCCCCCATGTAGATCAGGCTGTCCTAGAACTCCCCTATGCACCCCTGGCTGACTTAGAACTCCACATTTCCCCCTCCTCCCCCATAGACCAGGCTGGCCTAGAACTCCCCATGTAGACTAGGTTGGCCTAGAACTTGCCTCTGCTTCCCAAGTGCTGGGATTAAATGTGCACCACCATGCTAAGACGACGACTTCTTCTTCTTCTTCTTCTTCTTCTTCTTCTTCTTCTTCTTCTTCTTCTTCTTCTTCTTCTTCTTCTTCTTCTTCTTCTTCTT
>NC_022031.1:40072326-40078897 GCF_000317375.1 Microtus ochrogaster
CTACTGAAGATCCCGGGTTTCCGGCACCACTCGAGGTGGGCTTCTTGACCGGCGAGGAAGAAACACCCACCACACACGAGGATTCTTCTCAGATCACGCTTTACTGGAGTGCATTTGGTTGAGGGAGAGCATAAAGCGAAGGGGGGCAGGAAACGAGAGAGCAGAAGCGGCTGCTTATATTGGGAATTGGCACACGGGTTGCCCTGTGATTGGCTGCCACCATCAGCTGACACCAGACTGCATCGAGATAGGCCCAGGGACCCATATCCACAGCGCATGCGGGAAGCGGGAGACAGGCATCTCTCAAAGACATAGCCAAATATGGAGTTGTTTATAACCAGCAAGACAGGATGTGGTGCCATCTTGCAATGGCAATCCTGTCCGGCTCCCTACAGCCACCGTGCCTTTGTGTGACCAAACCTGGGGCTCCTGCTAACTGAGCTATGTTCTCAGCTCTTGAGAAGAAGTGCTTTTAAATCAGCGGCCTCTGCAGACTCCAGGTCTTGGTCTTCAGGCCAAGCCAGGCATCAGGTGAGAGTGTGAGAGACTAGCCGTCTTTCGGGGTTTCCTGGGCCAGCTGGGCCTCAGAAGTCTCAAAGACTGGAAAACCAACTGAAGTAAAGTGCCAGTCCACCAGCTTCTCTTGGGGCTTCTTGTGGTGTTAGTCAGTTTCCTAAAATTACTGATATCCTGCGTCTGGCCCAACCTTGGAGCTGGGAATTAGGTCAAATAAAATGAGGTTTGAGAATCTTGCATTTAATTCTTACCTCAACCATGGAAGTAGGTACAATTTAGAGATGGGAACATTCACACCCAGGTTAAATAATGGACCTTCCACCCAAAGAAAAACGGCAGAGCTCAGACAAGTGCAGCCCTGGCCTCCTTTTCTGCCACCTCCAGCTCTTCCTGCTGGTGTCCCCATGGCTGTAAGAAGGTATTAGGAATTTTTCCTAATGCGACCCCTCTGCTGACGCAAATTCCCAATCAAGCCAAATCAAAACAAGCCAAATTAAGAAATATCCAGGTTTAATGAGAGTCCTGTGCTCTCGGGTGGCCCCGAGGGGGAACAGGGAGGTCTGGCCTGCTGGGATTTGGAGTCCTGACCAATACAACTCTCATGCCTGGGGGCTGGGGCCTATGCTCCCAACTTAACAAAAGGAATAGGAGCATAGGAACAGGGAGGGAAAAGTGATTGTGTACAAGAACCCAGGAAACTTTGATGTTGAAGGACAAGTGGCTGCGAGACCAAGGGGGTGGAGAAAAACATCTGAAGAGCCCTTGAAGGGACCTCTATGGGTGCAGAGAAAGGGGACGTGTGCTGGAGACGTTTTGTTAAAGGCCTAAATTAACAGTGACCTGCACAGTTAAACACATCTACAGGTCCAGCTGCTCCAGGGAGTTAGGATAGTTCAGGGCTGGCCTAGGCATCATAGGGAGACCTCATCTCTGAAAACTATCTATATAATGGATGAATTCCATTATATAGATATAATATCTATATAATGGATGAATTCCAGACGGTTTACAAGTCTGACTGCAGTCATGGAGGTGATTCAGCAGGGACAGGCACTTCCTGCTCGTGCCTGACGACCTGAGTTCTGCCCCGGAACCCTCCGACCTGTGCGTGTGTGCAAAGACACGTGTCCCCACACAATAATAACAAATAAGAATTTTAACAGAAGTCAGGCGTATGTAATAGTGCACGCCTTTAATTCTAGCACTTGGGAGGCAGGGGCAGGGGGATCTCAGTGAGTTCGAGGCCAGCCTGGTCCACATAGCAATTCTGGGACAACCAGGTCTACCTAATAGAAAGATCCTGTCTCAAAAAAACAAAATAATAAAAAAATATATAGTAGACAGACTGACTCAAAAAAGTAGAAAAAAACAGAAGTCTTGGAAGGAATGTAAATGATTTTAGCTTTCTATATTATGATTGTTTGTTCGGTTGTAACCTCTGGCTCACCCCTGCATGGTCAGGAAAACCCCATTCCTTCCTCCCTCCTTCCCTCCTTCCCTTCCTCCCTCCCTCCCTCTTTCTCTCTCCAAACCCTGCCCTCTCAGAGTCTCTGAACAAAGGAAAGATGTCAGAAAGCCCAGTTCTCCATTCTTGGTGGCTAGCGTAACTTCCTCTCCCGAAGCCACCGGCTGTTCAAGTCCCCACCGAATGCTGAAGTTCCCGCCTAAGCACTCAGCTTTTGACGTGGACACAAACCCAGTGGGTGGTGGACACATCATCACCCCTCACCTACAACCTATACAATCGCCTTGCTTTCTAAAGTTTGTGTGTGACTTCTCTGGCCTGACTCTGGGACCAGTGAATCCGCCTGGAAGTTGCTTTATTCAATATATCTGTTGCTATACTTTTTCATTTTGGCTTGATCTGGCTCACTTCATCAGTGGAGAAACTTACTGGGGCCAGGGTAGGGGCAGAAAACCTATTAATGATATTTAAATATTTTAGGATATTTATTACTTTGGGAATCTGAAAAATAAATACATGCAAATGGAACACATGGAAAATGTAACATTGAGCAGATTTCAGATACAAAGAATGACTCCATATTTGAAAACATTTGCAGCAAAACCTTTTCATGCTTTTGTTGTTCTTTTCCCTGAGACAGAGTCTCACTGTGTAACTCTGTCCCAGAAGAGATCATAGAGATCCGACTGCCTCTGCCTCCTGATGTTGGGATTAAAGGTGTGTGCTTCCATGTCTTGTTAAAACTTTTCTTTTTTTTTTGGGGTTTTTCGAGACAGGGTTTCTCTGTGCAACAGCTCTAGCTGTCCTGGAACTAGTTTTGTAGACCAGGCTGGACTCAAATACACAGAGACCAGCCTGTCTTTGCCTCCCAAGTGCTGGCATTAAAAGCATGTGCCACCATTGCCTGGCTTTGTTAAAACTTTTTCAATGGTTACTCCTAGTAGAATTGTAAGTAGATTTCTTTTTTTATTGTTTTTATTTTGACACTAAAGAATAAAAGATCTATGTTATTCTTCTGGGAATATTGTAACAAAACACCACAGTCAGGGCATTGTAAACAAGAGAAAATTATTTCATTACAATTTTAGAGACTAGAAGTCAAAGTTCAAGGTGCCAGCAGAGGTAGCCAGCTTCACGTCTTATTCCTGTGAACATCTTCCCCCCTTCTCTCTCTCTCTCTCTCTCTCTCTCTCTCTCTCTCTCTCTCTCTCTCTCTCTCTCTCATTCTTTCTCCCTTCCCCCTTTACAGAACACAGGGCCTCGTACATGCTAACCAACTGTTCTACCACTGACCACACCCAAGACCCCCCCCCACAGCTCTCTTCATGAGGACACCACTGCAAATCAACCGTGCCATCATGACTCAGTTTACCCGAATCACCTCCTTGAAGACCCTATCCCCAAAACCAGTCATCTGAGCTATTAATGCTTCATCTATGAATTCGGGGGGGGGGGTGCACTTCAGCCTATAACAAAAGTTAATTTGAAGTAGAAAGAGACAACGCGGCTCATTAAAGTTCCTGCTGTGTGGAAACAGGCAGCCATTCTGAGGACGGCTTCTGTCAGCCGACGCCCGCGCTGTTAACCTTTCCCAGAGCTTAGACGAGAGCTCAAGTTTCCCCAATTAATTCTGCATGCTTCTCATAACTCCAAGATCCGAGGTTTAGAGCAAGCACAAGAGGAAAGAGCATCTATAAAACTGAGAGCTGACATCACACCAAGGAAACAAACTCAGAATTCAGATCAGCTGTCCCAGTGAATTCGGAGCCTTCTGCTGGGTTTCAGTTACGCTAGCTGCCATGGCAAATACCCCACAGAGTCTCCCGATGGGACACCGTGGTAAAAGTGTAGTACTTCATCACGCACAGAGGGATAAGGATTCCAGGTAGTTGCTCCCTCCCGTCTGGCTGCTCCAAGAGGAAGCACCGCCTGTCTTCTGTCCCTGCCAGCACCTAGCACGTGCCTACAGTTCCTCTGCACTGGACAGGAGGAAAGAGAAGATCATGCGGGAAGTCTGGGGGGCCACGAAGGACCTGTGCACGTTCACACATATTCCATGGCCAGATCAGTCACATGACCCCATCTTACCGGGTAAGCTGGAAAGTGACATCTGACCTTTCATCCAGGAAGAAAAAGAAACAGGTGAGGGCACAATGCTTTTTTTTTGTTTGTTTGCTTGCTTGTTTTTGATTTTTCGAGACAGGGTTTCGCTGTATAACAGGCCTAGCTGTCTTGGAACTCGCTCTTGCAGACCAGGCTGGCCTCGAACTCACAGAGAGCTCCCTGCTCTGCCTCCCGTGTCCTGGGATGAAAGGCACGTGCCACCACTGCCCAGCTGGCACAACGCTTCTTAAGGGCCCTACTATTGCCTCGAGATTTTTTGGTTTGAGTCACTGATCCTTCTGCCCATCATGGTAAGCGGTCGATAGACAGGCGCCGCCTGTGGCCTGAGTGTCTTGGTGTCTCAGATGTGAAATGGGAAGCACCGTAGGCTAACACCGTGAAAATCCACGGATAAGAACTTAAAGGCAAAACAAACATAAGAGAGAGACTGAGCTACAGAAGAATGAAAACTCCCTCATACTAAAAAAGAGCGTAGAAAGGAGAAGGACCCCGCACGTAAAGTGTTTGTGGGGTGCGATAGATTAAGAATGAGTTGGCCTGCTATTTAAAGGTGGCTTTACCACTCAAGAGTGAAAGAGAGGAACTCGCCACGACAAAAATGGGCAAGAGACAGCAACAATAAACTCATAAAAGAAGAGCTAGAGACCGTGAAGTATGGTAGGTTCTCAAAGCTATGCAAGTAACGAAGAAATGCGGAAGCCATTCACGCTGTGGGGCAGGAGGATGCGTGTTCCAGGCTGGACTGACCACTTAGTCAGACCTTGCCGTGGAAAAACAAAGTAAACAAAACCAAACAAGTAAAAAAGCCCTAAAATACCTTTTAAACACCTCCAATTAGTGCAGGTGTGAGAGGCGATGTTGGCTCACAGACTGGAAAAGGGATCCGGTTATCCCGGCAGGGCGGGAGGGGCGCCACTTGGGTTAGCCCGTAGAGCATCTACTGATTCTGCCCTCGGCAGAGGCCAGGCTTGGTTTGAACTTTGCACCCATCACCTTCCTCCATCTGACTTGTGGGTTGGCCTGGGTCTTCTTGCTTGCCTGAGCAGCTCCGTGCTCTCCCTAAGTGCTGTCTGAACCTGTGCTCCCCTAATTGCGATTCCTAGACCCCCAGTAAAGGGCTACAGTTTGAGTTTGAAACGGACCTCTACTAAATCGTTAGTCAAATGGTTTCCAGGAGACCGTGGCTTTCTTCTCTGGCAGAGCCGTTGGTTTTTCCTGGACTTAACAACTAACTTGCATTTATCATTGTCCTGACTTCTTTCTTCATTTTCCTCTGTTTTCCGTTGGTGCAATTAACTCACTCATTCTTTGTCTGAATCACCATTTTCTCTGCAAACGTGGAGGGTATTTTCTATGTCCCCAGAGCCCTGAAATCTCCTTGTGTGAGCCTATGTCATCCCTTGGTCTCAGTCTGTATGTGTTCCACCTCTAAGACACATGAAAAAGGTAACTGCTCCATCCTTCTGTTTTCCTGGAATTCCTTAGAAGTCGGAGTCCCCGGGGTCAGTCCACCACGTTTAGCTTGTATTTTTTCTTTCTTTGCCTTTCTGCTGTAGCTCTTCATTCCGGGGGATATCTTCAACTGCTCTTCCAGGAGAGGCATGTCCCTCAAGCAGGTCAGCTTCTCCCTGGTGGCTGAGGCCATCAGCAGCAGATGGCATCACTGTCTGCTTAGGAAGCTCAAAGAAACCTACATACCAATCATCTGGCTAAGAAGATTCCTGGATAGGCAAAGGCCACTAAGCATATGTTCAGCTGTTACCTGGCAGACTTAGATTTAAAGAATTGTCTAGCAGCCTATGTGCTGGATTAGAGAGTATTTTTTTAAGAGTCTGGCAGCAACAAGAGTGTCAGGGAGGAGACTGGAATGCCCAGATCCTCAGGGAGCCAGTGTTTTAACAACTTCAGAGAGCGTGTTGGTACCTTCTGGCTAAATCTGGTTGAACAGGCTCTGAATTTGGCCTTGGGAATTTGCTAGCAGGGGCACAAAAAGATGTCTGCTGAGGGGAACGCTGTAGGAATGGAAGAGAAAAAAAAATCCTAAGTGTAATTGCTAAAGATGGTACCCTCAGTCAGTGTGCAGGCGGTGGCTGCACACACCTTTAATCCCAGCACTCAGGAGGCAGAGGCAGACAGATCTCTGTGAGTTCGAGGCCGGCCGGGTCTACAGAGCAAAGTTCCACGACAGGCACCAACACTACAGAGAAACCCTGTCTTGAAAAAAACAAAAACAAATAATCAAAAAGGATAATAGCCTCATTCGAAGATAATCACATTGGTGAATAAATTATCAAGATATGGAAAAGTGACATTCTGCCTAAAATTACAACATTCCAGAGACTGGTGAGATGGCTCAATGGCAAAGGTGCTGTCATGTAGGATGCTAAGTTTGGAAGTCAATTTGGCACACCTAGGAGAAGGGAGTTTCAAAGTTTCAGATTGGCCCATGGTCATCCATGGTCATGT
>NC_022031.1:40079015-40084990 GCF_000317375.1 Microtus ochrogaster
CTTCCTTCCTTCCTTCCTTCCTTCCTTCCTTCCTTCCTTTCTTTCTTTCTTTCTTTCTTTCTTTCTTTCTTTCTTTCTTTCTTTCTTTCTTTCTGTACTCCAGGCTGGCCTCACAGAGATCCACCTGCCTCTCTGCCTTCCAAGTACTGGGATTAAAGGCCTGTGCCACCACCACCCAGTTTTAACTGCTAATTAATGCAAGAGGGCTCATTCCATTGTGGGGTAGGGACTGTACTACTTCTGGGCAGGGGGGCCGAGGGTGTATATAAAAGGGGGCTAGAGAGGTGGCTCAGTGGTTAAAAGCATTGTTGCTCTTGCAGAGGGCCCCGGTTCCATTCCCAGCACCCACATGGCAGTTCAGCCATCAGTAACTCCAGTTCTAGAGGATCTGAGTCCTCTCTGGCTTCCTGGGGCACCAGGCATGCATTCAACCAAAGCACTCATAGAATGGAATAAACTAAATTAGGAAAGAAGAAACACCTAAGCAGTGGTGGTGCGTTGTCTTTATAATCCCAGCACTAGGGAGGCAGAGGCAGGCGGATCTCTAGAGTTCGAGGCCAGCCTGGTCTACAGAGCAAATTCCCGGACAGCCAGAAACCCTGTCTCCAAAAAAACAAAAAACAAGTAGGAGGAGGAGGAAGAGAGGGAGGAAGGAAGGAAGGAAGGAAGGAAGGAAGGAAGGAAGGAAGGAAGGAAGGAAGGAGAGAGAGAGAGAGAGAGAGAGAGAGAGAGAGAGAGAGAGAGAGAGAGAGAGAAGAAAGACAGACATTTAGTTGCATGGAAGCCCACCAGTAAGCAGGGCTCCTCCATGGCCCTGGCTTCTGTTCCTGCCTCGATTTCTCTCCAGTAGGGACTGTGAGCCGGAGTCAAGCAAACCCTCTCCTCCTCAAGCCGCTTTCCATCAGCGTTTCATGACAGCAACAGAGAAGCTAACCAGGACACCACACATCTCTGGTGACCTAAATTTGATCCCTGGTTGAAAGAGAGAATCTGCTCCACAAAGTTGTTTCTGACCTCCAAACGCATGTATATGTGTGTGTGTGTGTGTGTCTGTCTGTGCATACACCATGCACATACACACAGACCCACACACGGAGGGGCACAGACACACATGGGCGAACGCACACAAATGTAATTCTTAAGACAACTTCCAATGGCAAGTAGTAAGAGAAGGCTGCATCCGGTAGGTGGGTAAACCCTGAGGTGGAATTTGGGGAGCCCTGGTGAGAGCTGGAAAGGCCCCCAGTGAGAGAGGACCCTGCCCTATCAAGTTCTCTTCCCAAGCTGGGCACTAGCAGCAGGACGGTTGTATATTATTTCTAGCAAAGTTTGCATAGAAGAAACTTTGCATTTTACAACTGAAAAGGAAGTTTGGAAAAAGCACCAGCCCACACCTGCACCAGGTGTTAGACGGGTTTCCCAGGGTTTTCCCAAAGGGCCCCGTGGGTCAAGGATGCAGCAGGCCTTCTTGTGAATCCAGCTCAGGGTCAGAATAGCCCGAGGCTAGGGTTCCTCCACGTCTCCCTGGGGGAGTGAGGAGGGGCAGTCCAGAGGCCCTGGGGGGGGGGTGGAGAGGGTGGCCCAGGGCAGCCTTTCTGTCACACAGCCTTGCCCTGGATCTCCCTGCCCAAGGCTTGCTCCTCGGAGGCAGCACTGGGTTCCGCTTTAGAAGACCTGCCAGGCCAGAGCCAGAGCCCCAAGGGAGCCTCTGCGCGTGTCTCCCAGCTCAGTCCTCACCCCTCCATGATAGGAGAGAATAAATATTGACACACACACCCTTTTTTTTTTTCCTATATCAAATGACTGGTGGAGAATCAGAGGAAGGGAAAAGTCTCTCTGGCAGTCTTGAGGGTCACCACAGTCTCCATGTTTCCTTTTGCTGATTGAAACCTGTTAAGGGGCTGAAGAGACAACTCGGCGGTTAAGAACACTGACTGCTCTTCCAGAGGACCCAGGTTCAATTCCAAGACCCACATGGCAGCTCACAACTGTCTGTAACTCCGGTTCCAGGAGATTCAACACCCTCACACATGCATGAAGGCAAAACACCAATGCACATGAAATAAATAAATCTCTCTTTTTTTTAAAACAATCTGTTCTCCTAAACACCACCAGTCATTGCCGAGAATCAGGGATGTGATCTTCATTAGCTGAAGACTTATCTAGGGCTCAGCGTGATTACGAAATCGTCTCCGAATTGGTAGAGTGTGTCCCCGATACCCAGCTATAAACCACACTGACGTCAACATCTTCATGTGTTTGTATTTTCAGTGATTTCCTGTTGGGCTTTTGTTGTTTGTTTTGTTTGAGGTGAGACTGTATTGCGCAGCCGAGGCTGGCCTCCAACTCATTATATAACCCGAATTGGTCTCAAACTCAGGATCCCACTCCCCCAGCCACCTGAGTTCTCCGATTCAGATATCTGAGGTTGTCCTTTGGGCTGCGCACACAAGTGTGTGCCCCCAGACACAAACACACACACGGGGGTGGGGTGGGGCCATCGGGAGAGGGAGGGGTTAACTTTCCCTCAGGCAAACACTTTGACCCTTTCAGGCTGGTACAATCGCCCCACATTACAGACAAGGAAACCGAGGCACACACTTTAATGCAGCCATCGTGGCCTCTAGCAGGTGAAGAAGGGCAAAAGAGGGGACTGGCGTGGAAACGGAGTTGGTGCCATCTCCGCACCACCCTTACCGGGAGGGGGTGAGCAAGCGGCCGGGTGCACTCAAGCCTGCAGCGAGGGGGCGCCACTAAAGCCTCAGCCTTTGCTCCCCCCTCCACCCTGCAGTACAGCTCCAAAGCAGCACCCTTCGCCCCCCCCCCCCCCCAGCGAAGGCCAGGCTGCGGCGGGGCTGCCCGTGGGCATGCTCTGCAGGAGAGGCACATGCTTGCAGGGCAGCGCTCACGGGCTGCGGGCTGCCAGTGCTGGGGATGGGCACACACAACAGTTCAGATTTTCTTTTTCACTCAGCCTCCAAGCACTGAGCCCTGGCCAACAGGCTCAGGAGAACCTGTGTGATGCCAGCCGTGGTAACCACAGTTGCTCATCTGTAAAATGGGGGTGACAATGACTACCTTGGGGTGGTTGCGAGCTCCCTGAAGCTGAGCTTAATCGGTCCCCAGGTGCTCTCTGGCCATGACTCAAGGGCCCACTGGGGTATCGCTGGTCTAATACCACAAGAAAGATGGTTTCAGGCTAAATTGGGGTGGAACCACTTTCACTGGAGGCTCGGGAGAGCTTTGGGAGGGCTTCCTGGAGGAGGCGTTTGCCCCAAATGAAAAACGGATCTATCCGGGGTCAATTGTTGTCTACAGTCATACCGAAGCCAGAACTTCCACTTAAAATCCGGACGTGTCTCCCCACTTGCCCAGGGAACACCCTCTGAGTATACTGGGACCCTGACGCACGACAGACACGATCCTTTTATTAGTTCGTTTGATGACTATTCACCAAGCACTGGTCGTGAGGCTCCAGGCTCTGTTGTAGACACGCAGCGGAGAGCGAAGACAAGCGCTAGTCCTCAGAGTCTCCATCTTGTCAGTAGTCAGAGGTGGGGCGGGGTGGACAGTAAAGGGAGAAATGGGTTCGGTTGGCCTGGGGATAAGAGTGACGGGATAAACAGAGAGACCGGGCTTCAGCGGCATGGACAGTCTGCAGTCAGGCAGGTATGCGGAGGACTCTAGGCCTAGGTCTTTGGAAAGAGCCCGTGTGAATGAACTTGAGGATGCCGACGCATGCAGGGGATTTGTGGGCTGGGCAAAACTTAGCGGCCAGGGCCAGATGCTGGAGGCAGGAGGGGGGGGGGGTATGCCTTTTAGGAGGCCCTGTTGTGACTCTGGCCTTGGACACCTGAAGGACATGGGAACCTTGGAGAACTTCCTCCCAGGACAAGTGCTGTGCAGAGGGTCCTGGAGCAGGGCTGGGCCAGAGCAGAAGCAAGGAGACAAGCTGGAGGCAGCCTCAGAGGTAAATAACAGGCTTGGAGCTGGGGCGCCGGGTGGGGGTGAAGGTGTGTGAGAGGGGGGTTCTAGTGTGCACAGAGGTAGAACCAAAAGGACTTTCTGGTGAACTGAACTCTACTTTCATGATGACTTCTCAGCTTCAGTGACCTCCCGAGAGCTGCTGAGTTCCCCGGATGATTGTGGAAATGAGATCTTCGGGGGTTTTATTTGGAGTTCTCCTAAAATAAAACTAAACAAAAGAGAACTGTGGAGGAGAGCCTGGAGCAATTCAGGGCCAGCCCTGGAGCATGGAAGACAGCTGTGTCCTGAGCAGGGCACCCATAGGGTGGAGGCTGGGTCGAATGGGACCTGAGCAATTCAGGGCCAGCCCTGGAGCATGGAAGACAGCTGTGTCCTGAGCAGGGCACCCATAGGGTGGAGGCTGGGTCGAATGGGACCTGCACCACTCTCGTGACTCCAGGTTTAGACGCTTGCCCGAAATTAACTAGAGAGGCGAAGCTGAAGGGAACGTTCCTGCTGGGGCTTCTGTGCCGGGAGAAAACACTCCTACAGTTCCACAGAGTGCAGAGGTAGAAAGGGACTTCTATGTGGCATCAAGACGGAAAGGTGTCTCTCTGACCCTCAGACGCTCTCGTGGGGACCCTTTGCCTGCTCTTGGGCTAATGCCCAGCCAGGATCCAGGAGAGAGCACCAACAGCTGGCCTGACCCATGGTTGAGCCTGCACAGTTGC
This sequence comes from Microtus ochrogaster, assembly GCF_000317375.1. Classification (NCBI taxonomy): domain Eukaryota; kingdom Metazoa; phylum Chordata; class Mammalia; order Rodentia; family Cricetidae; genus Microtus; species Microtus ochrogaster. The sequence continues at coordinate 40,083,713 of NC_022031.1, forward strand.
TGTTCTTGCCACCCCAATGCTGCACAGTCTGTAGGACCTGGAGCTGAGCTCTGACTCTCTGTAAGCAATGGCTCTCCTGGCTCTGGGTCTCAGCTCCCTGCCCTCACTCTGCAATGGCTCCGTTGAATGCTGGGTCCCAGATCTCAGAATCAACTATTCTGGTATTGCTTCAGGCCAGCCATGCCCTGAGCTGGATGGAGGAAGGCCCAGCAGAAGGAACATGCTTCCCCTAGGAAGCCCTAAGAATCCAGCTACTATCTAGTCTCCTGAGGTCTCCCAGAAGCACACGGCGGGGCTGGTGGGCCAGCTGACACTCGGTCTCTGCCTGATGGAAGGAAGCTTTAGCTCTCTGATGCGCACGTGGGATCTTGAGCAGCTGCCGGGGAGCTAGGTCAGATTAAATGGTCCCGTGACCAGAAGTTGAGGCTGCGCAGACTGCTGCTCTGCCTGGAACTTGCAAAGATTCAGGCAGGCTATGTCCCCTACTAACCCATCAGCTTTTCTATTTAAAAATGGGGACAGGGTCCACCACTATGGGAATTCTCTTGTTGATAAAACACAAGTTTACAAGTGGTGTCCAGCCTGCAGGATGTGGACAGAGTGTCAGGTTCTCAGAAAGGGCTCTCACCCCTCTCCACCCCCACCCCCAGTTGCTCTGTGCTGGTTCCATGCTCCACAGTGGAAGCATGGAGGAATTCTGAGGGTCAGAGAGAGACGTCAGATGTGTATGTTGTGGACCTGGTTAGGGGACAACTGGAGGGCAGCAGAGGTCCTGGGCAGAGGCGGATGCTCCAATGATGCCCAGAAGCTGTGGAGGGTTGGGCAGCTGTGGACAGGGCTTAGGGAGCGGTGGTGGCCTTGGACAGTCATTGGTGGTGTTGTTTTTCTTTTGCTTTGTTTTGTTTTGTTTTGATGTGGATTTCAGATCCAGCTTAAACTTGGTGAGCTTGGGAAGTCTCTTTCTGGTAGGAGGACTTGTGTTGTCCGAGCCTGTTTTCTCACCTCAAAAGCGGGACTCCAGCCGTGCCTTGAGGTGTAGGCTGGAGATCCCAGCTACTCAGGAGGCAGAAGCAGGAGAACTGCAAGGTCAAGGCCAGCCTGGGCAATCGAGTCAGACTCTATCTCAAAATAAAAACGAGAAAAGGGTAGGGGGACGTAGCTCAGTGGTTGAGTGCTTGCTTGTGAGAGGTCCTGGTCTCTCTCTGTCTCTCTCTCTCTCTCTCTCTCTCTCTCTCTCTCTCTCTCTCTCTCACACACACACACACACACACAGACGGA
>NC_022031.1:40085095-40112674 GCF_000317375.1 Microtus ochrogaster
TGTGTGTGTGTGTGTGTGTGTGTGTGTGTGTGTGAATATCATAGCCTAGAGCTCTGGCTCTGTCTGAGAAATAATGGAGCTCCCTTATCTCTCAGGCAGGAGCCCTCTGCTCCCCAGAACAGGGCATTGACTTCCACTGTGGAATATGAGGCTGCACAAGTTTGCAGGTGGGGGCTGCCCCGCTCTGCCGCTGGACTTGGGGGACTGGGTGCCCCCACCTCTCCTCTTGCCTGGAGGCAGAGCCTGCTGGCTCCCTTCTCTTCCCTCTTGGGGAGGCCCAACCCCCACCCCACCTGCACTGTACACTCACACGGCCCCTGGGGACGTGCCTCACTGGGAACTGAAACCCAAACACAAATTCTCCATTTCTCAGGGGCCTGGCTGCACTGTGCTACTGGGTCCCAACAAAGCTCTCTGCTACCCTCTGTGGCCAAGGATCAGGCTTTCTGCCTGGGACTGGGAACTTCAAGTCAACAAACTGAAGTCTAGACAGGACAAAAGCCATCTGACCTTGTCTACTGGACATCATTAAGACAGGCACTCTACTCCCGCTGTCCCCAATTTTGGGCTCCTGTGCTCATGTCTGCATTAAGGGCATCTTGCATATACATCCTGTACCCACCAACAAACCACAGTCCCCAAACACAAACCTAAGCACACACTCTTCTCTATCTACAAAGATGGTCTTCATTTAAATCCACTTCTGTGAGGATCTGTGACCTAAAACATGCCATTTCACTCTCTCAGTTTCCCCGTGCATAAAACAGGAGTCCTATCATAGGCTTCACTGATCTTTGTGGGGTAAATGACCTCATCCTGCATTCGAAGTGACTGGCCTGGAAACTCCCTTTCCTGGGGCCTCTCCTCTGTTTACCCTCTTCCTGACCACCTCAGCTGGCACATGCCCAAGCTCACAGCGTCTGCCCCTGCTGTTCACCTCCTCCAGGAAGTCTCTCCTCCAAGGAGCTCTGTACTAGGGGAGCAGAACACAGATAGGAGGGCTCACAGCAGCCACCTCCACCTGCTGCCTGGAGTCAATCACGAGCACCTTCCTTCCCAATCCCGCAGTTCAGAGAAGTGGCCACTAGGTGGCAATAGAGCGATGACGTCCCCGTTTATTAGCAAATACTCGCTGGGCATGAGGCTGTTGGACAGGACCAGCAAACAGGGCATGAAGGCCCCTGCTCTCAAGGAGGCAAGCTGGAAGGAGACACAAGAAGAGTAAGAAATTAGATGAAGCAGGATTCCAGTGTGGCCGTGTTGCTTGACTGGAACTTGACTGTGTACTGGGATTGGTCGTAAAATGAACCCTTCTCACTGAGCCGATGCTTGCCTCTCTCTCCTTGCCACTCAGGACCACCAAGGGGTTGCCACAGAGGCTGGATGGCCCGAGAGCAGGAAACACTTACTGTCCGGCCCTTTGAAGAGAAAGTCTGCTGATCTCTGCTACAAGCCCTCGGCTTCACGCTTTATGAATAAAGAAGTAAGGTCCCAAGAAGGGCGGTGTCTTGCCCAAGGCCTCATAAAGAAGCCCGAGTTCTGTGTCGGCCTCTGGTTCAATTGTTCTCCACCTTGTCTGTGTGTGGAGAGAGCACTGTTGAAAAGGTTAGTGTCTCCAAGATGTGTAGTGCTGACCAAAGTCTGCAATCCAGCACACTTCAGAGATAAAGGCAGGAGGATTGCCGTAAGTTCAAGGGCAACCTGATCTCTACGGGAGTTCCCTTCTAGACAGGGCAACATAGTAAAACCCTGACTTATAATAATGTTGATAATAATAATAATAATAAAACAAACTGATGGCATAATCAGAACTCTTAAATCTTGCTGTGCATGGTGGTGCCTGCCTGTGTTCTCAGCACTCATAAGGGTGACGTAGGAGGACTAAGATTTTGAAGCCAGCCTGGGCCAGGTAAATAGAACTTGTCTCAAAAAGAAACAAGCGAAAGCAAAAGCAAGTCAGATGTGGTTATACAGGCCTATAATCCAAGTATGTGTTGGGCAGAGGCAGGGGGATCAGGAATTCAAGGCCATCTTTGGCTGCAGAGTACGGCTGAGACCAGGCCAGGCTACATGAGACCCTATCTTAAGAAATAAACCATCCATGGCCACAATAAAAACTCGCTTAAAATTCTGTTTCAGATAAAGCTAGTTTTGACCCCAGAATGAACTGTGGGCGGTGTATGGGAGAAACGGGCTCTTTCTGCTAAAGTGTGCATGACTGATATCCCGCCGGGGGTAAATGCTAACTCCAGTGGCATTTCGGGGGAATGTGAGTCTTGTTGACTGTTTGTTTAATAAACAACTAGTTGTCTTAATTACTGTTCTATTGCTGTGAGGAGACGCCATGACCCAGGCAACTTATAAAAAAAAGCATTTAATTGAGGCCATGCTGACAGTTTCAGGGGATCAGTCCCTGATCATCACAGAAGGGAGCACGATGCTGGAGAAGCAGCTGAGAGCTCACATCTGACCTGCAAGTTAGAAGAGAGAGACAGACAGACAGACAGACAGACAGAGAGAGACAGAGACAGAGACAGAGAGAGAACAGACGAGAGAGAAGAGAGACTAGGCTGGTATGAGCTTTGAAACCTCAAAGCCCAGATCCAATGACTCACCTCCTCCAAGGCCACACCTCCTAATCCTTCCCAAATGATTACACTAACTGGGGAGCAAACACTTGAGGCTATTGGGGCCATTCTCATTAAAACCACCCCAGTGTGTGTGACTGGCATCCATGCAGGCGGTCAGTGTTAACTCCAGCATCAGAATAATGGGAGCTTTGTCAACCATGTGTTGAACAAACAATTGGGTAGTACGTAATTCTGGATCCGAGGTTTGAGTTGTTGCATTTATAGGTCCCTTTCCATACCTAGTATTGAGCTGCATTGGCTCCTCCTGAGGCCCCTCCCCTGACTGGGAAAGCAGACCATACTCTCTGAGCTGAGCCCTTGGTTGTTAGGTTTCCCGGTGTCTCTAGGCAAAAGATCCCAGCTTGCCACTCTATGCCCATGTGTGTGCTGTGCAGGTATAGAAAGGAAGTTAGGTGGCAGGGAGAGCTATGGGGCCCTGTAGTGGACAAAAGCTGGACAGAGCTGAGGCTAGTGGAGAAGGAAGTGACACCGGACTCTGGGGAAGCTGCTGGAAGGTGAGCACAAGGCTGCAAGCCTCCAGATTCCAGAAGGGGAGGGTGAAGATCAGTCCGGGAATCTCACAGAAGCTGCATGACCAGAAAAAGTCATCAATGACCAAGCAAGACGATTAGCTAGGTTGATCTGGGTTCAGATCCCTCGGCAGCTCTGACAAGGTCGTAGAGATCCAGAGCCAGCCCTCAGGGCAGGGGTTGCAGGGGTTTGTGTCAAAACTGTGAGGATGTACACTAGGAACCCAACAAGGACCAGGACGTGCCAAGGATGTATTTCCTCCCATGGCCAGCAGGGTGCGGTGTAAGCCAATCCCGCTGTGCCACCCGCTCCTGCGCTCTCTGAGGACCCCGTCCAGGGCTTGGTGCCTACAGTCCAATGATTGTCCCCAATTAGACAGAAGGGCTTTGCCAGTCTGTGGCCATGGTCCTTTGAGCAGCCAGCTTCTCACCATGCTTCAGCAGTGATTCAGGCCACAAAGTCTGGGCGATTCCACAGAGAAACACCCTACCCTACCCCCTCCAAACCCCCCCCCACACACACACACACACTACTTCATCGTTAAAGCCTGTTGCGGGATCCTTAGGACCACAGATTTCTCTCAATTCCATAGTGAGGAACCTGTGTTTGCTCAGGTTTCCCAGAACTCTGGCCTCTTTGTCAGCACAGTTTCGTCCCTCGTGACTGCAGGACTGAAACTTCTGAAAGCAGGGGACCCCCGCAGCGCTGTGACACAGGCTTCCTCCACCGAGGGAAGTTCGCCTCATCACAGTAGGAAGAAGGGCTTCAGATGCTGTACCTTTTGATATGATGAGGTAAGCCTTCTAGGGATAGCCTCCCCATTATAGGGCTTCCCAAAGGAGGAATGGCTGTGCCTGCTTCCCCGGACAAAAAAAAACCAAAAAACAAAAAACAAACAAACAAAAAAAAACAACACAAAACCAGGAATTCACTGTGAAGGGAGCGAGAGAGGGGTGTTGGCATCTTTTAGGCTTTCTTGAATAGAGACTTACTATACTTCAATATTAAAGTGCTTTCTGTTGTTTGTTTGTTTGGTTTTTTAAAGACAGGGTTTCTCTGTGTAACTTTGGCTGTCCTGGAATTCCCTCTGTAGATCAGGCTGGCCTCGAACTCACAGAGCTCTGCCTGCCTCTGCCTCCTGAGGGTTGGTACTAAAGGCATGTGCCACCATTGTCCAGTTTTAAACTGATGGTGCATGCTTGTAATTCTAACACATCAGAGGCTGAGGCGGTCGGGTCAGCCTAGGCTATGTAGCAAAACTTTATTTCCAATAAAATGTACTTTATGGCTAAAATTGCTAATGGACTCAGCACGCAGATGAATAAAGTCAGGTCCAACATCCAGAGAGAACACAAGCAGACTTTGAAATTTAGTCTGCAGAGGACAGACTAATCAATCAATAACCTTGGAATGATTTCGATAAACTACAAATGTACAATAATTTGCCTAGTGTGGGCCCAGGTAACACTTATGACAAACTGAGAGTTTCGAAGAAGAGAATATAAAGTTTAGAAATAGATCCCAGTAGATCTGAGTTCAGTAATCTAATAGTGGTAAATTTTTGTTATGTATTTATTTAGAAACAGTATCAAACTGGCCTCTAGTTCACTGTGTCCTTGAAGATGACCTTAAACCTCTGCTCCTCCAAACTCCACCTCCAGAGTGCTGAAATTACAGACACGTCCGGCCACACCCAGTTTAGGAGATGCTGGGGACTGAACCTAGCGCTTCGTACATGCTAGGCCAGCACTTCACCTACTGAACTACATCTACAGCCCTGAAATTTTAAATTCGGCAGAAAAAAAGAACATTATTTACAACTGGTAATTGAATGAAAAAAGAAAAGAAATTTCCAAAACTCCAAGAGCCATTAAAGATAGCTTTTGTCACACAGAGTCACTATCATTTACCTGGGCTGCAAAATGAACAATCCTGTGCCCTGCCTGTAGCCTCAGCTAAGTCTGAGTTCAAGGCCTGCCTGGTCTTTAATAGTTCTATGCCAACCAGAGTTACATAGTCAGAGATTGTCTCAGACAACAGACAACAGCAGCAACAATCGAAAAACTCCACGAAAGTTCCAGAATTAGGAAGTGTGAGATTTGTTTTTAAACACTAAACTTCTTGTGGAAAAGGCCTTAAAAAATGCAGCACACTGGCATGCTTAAAGCCGCAGTGCATGCCTTCGGGCACACTGGCACTGTTAAAGCCGCAGTGCATGCCTTCGGGCACACTGGCATGCTTAAAGCTGCAGTGCATGCCTTCGGGCTGACTGGCACTGTTAAAGTTGCATTGCATGCCTTGGGGCAGACTGGCACTGACAATGTTCATGCATGCCTTGGATTTCTGATCCTCTTCCATCAGCAGGGAGTCTTGAAACTGGAGATGCTCAGTCCTAGGACATCCTAGGCGCAGGCCTCAGCAATAGAAAGTTTCCATTTTCAATGTCTACAGATGGTCCATGCTTGAAGCCAGTCTCTGAGCCCTAAGGATGTCCAAGACATACAGTGAGGTCCTGTGTAAATGTTGATAACAACAGTTCAGCTGCCGACTGGCATCAACAAGCAAACACAAATATGAGAAAGCCTTCAGGCGATTCAACCGTCTACTACCGGCCTATTACCTGCCTGCCACTGTGTGCAGCCTACAAACTATAAACAACGACGGGGAACAACAATGGTGGCTGTTGCTTTAAGCCACCATGTTTGGGAGAGCATTCATTTTGCAACATAGATAAGAAATAGTGACTCTGTGTGACAAAGCCTAGAAGCCACAGAAATAAAAACATTCTGCATTTAAAATAGAAAAAATTTCCAAGAGCTGAGTGGAGTGCGCACGTGATTCCAGAATGAGGAGGTAGAGGTCGACACAACCTCTGCCTCAAACAAACAAATTAGTACAAACAGGCCTGGGGGGAGTCTGGTTGGTGCTAGAGTACTTTCCTAAGATGGGGCCAGGGCCTGGAGTCCATCCTTATCACCATCGCACCCCAAAAAGGGAGGGAAGGAAAGGAGAATTGATAAAATCACAGGATAAACAGAAAACTGGGAGACTTCCATATATTGGCAACCCCCATTGCAGACAAAAGGTTAATTTCCTCATTGTGCTACCAATTCCGAAGACAAAGACGGCCGTACCATCTAAATAAGCCAAAGGCATCAACGGGTCCTGGGCAATGAAGAGGCTCTTTTTACAAAGAAAAGGTTTATTTTTTATGTGTTTGAGTGTTTGCCTGCACACACATGTATGTGCACCATGGGGGCCATAAGAGAACACCAGGTCCCCTAGGACTGGATTGATACATGTGAGTCACCATGTGGGCTCTAGGAACCAAACCTGGGTCCTCTTCGAGAGCAGCGAGCGCTCTTAACCTCCGAGTCATCTCAGTAGTCCCAGAACTCCTAAATGTTTGGGAAAGTTCATCTTTGTTCAAGAAAGAGCTGACAATTGAAGCCGTGATACATTACCATTTAACAACAGTATCCTGGGAAATGGGTGTTTTTATACATTGCTGCTAGCAAATTAAATTGAATAATTTTCATGGAAAGCATTTTGGCAGGATCTATCAAAATTTATAGTGCTCATATATTTTTCTTTTCTTTTTCTTTTTTTTGTAGTACACATATTTTTTGGCCCCGCAATTCTGCTTCTAGGAACTTAGCATACAGATACATAAGTTCAAGCTGTTATGGTAAAGACCATAAATTCAATCAAATTACAATTAATTGATTAATTAATTCATTTATTCATGATTATGGCTAACAGGATGACAGTTCCTGAGCCAAACTTGAGATTGCCATATGAAGGGGGGTGAAGGAAGGATTTATAAAAGTAAAAAGCACAAGAAGACCTTGAGAACCTGCGCAAGCAAGCCAGGAGCTGCTCTGCTCTGCCAGGAGGGGTAGTCAAGGCAACCTCACACCGTCCTCGAACACCTGCGGTTAGTCATAACATAGCAAGTAGACAGTCACAGCCGTACCCTTCTGGTGGGTCTCTGAATCAGGGTTACTGGCAACTTACCGTCCAGGGACTGGAGTCAGAGGCTTGTGGGTACCAAGAGGGATGCCCAGGATAAGATGGGGTTTCTTTAGCCATTGGAGAACTCATGTGTCAGAAGTTCTTCATTGTAAGACTTATCAGAGCAAACTATGAGAAGCGACCTAAGCGTCCACCCACAGGGCTGGCTCTTGGTTACGGTGCATGCCTACAGTGCAGTTCTGCACTAACAGAAAGAATGAGGCTCCAGGTGGGGGTGATGCAGGCTGATTGTCCCAGCTACTTGGCATACTGAGGCCAGCCAGGGCAACTTATTAAGACTCCTGCTTCTGAATCCAGAACCACAGCTCACTACATACCAAGCTTCAAGGCCATAAGCCCCTCCTGGCCTCCTTTAGCGCACCCCAGGCACCTGGACTCCCCATCTTCTGGTGACTACCTCTGGATTCTAATCACAATGCTGCCCCTCCAAGTGTTCTCCCAAGCCAGTGCGAAAAGCTGCCCTTCCCTGGCACCCTGTTCCTGTCTCCTACAACACTTTCGGGTGGTGAAGAGCTAGGATCTAAGGCCAAGGTCAGGGCTTGAGTCCAAGCTCTGACTCTTTTTTTTTTTTTTTTCGAGACAGGGTTTCTCTGTAGTTTTGGAGCCTGCCCTGGAACTAGCTCTTGTAGACCAGGCTGGTCTCGAACTCACAGAGATCCGCCTGCCTCTGCCTCACTAGTGCTGGGATTAAAGGCGTGCGCCACCACCACCGGGCTCTTTTTTTTCTTAACAATTTATTTATTTGCAATGGTCTGTCCGTGTAAGGGTGTTGGAACTCCTGCAAGTGGAATTAAAGACAGTTGTGAGCTGCCTTATGGGTACTAGGAATTGAACCTGGGTCCTCTGGAAGAGCAGCCAGTGCTCTTAACCGCTGAGCCATCTCTCCAGCCCTCAAGCACTGGCTCTTAGTGGCTGTGTGACTTCAAGCAGATTCCCCCACTCTTGTCCTCAGCTTCTGGTCTGAAGATTAGGCAAACCGTGTGACTGGATGTTCCCACGGAAAGTGTTTGGCATGGTGTGAGTTGCATAAATATCATCAATGTCTGATGCTTTAGCCTCTGAGGCAGAGAGCAGACAGGCTGCAGGGCCCTCGGCTTTCATTCCTATTAGCCTTCTGAATGTCAGCCAGATGCTTTACTCTGAGGAAGGGACCCACGACCCCTGTTGACACGCTTGTCCAGTGCCCAGTGCCCTTGCCTGTCCTCCGTGTGCGGAAAGAGTTGAACAAGGCCACAAACTCCTCCAGCAGGCCTGTCCTGGGGACACAAAAAAGACCTTTGTGTCAATGTTTGACAGATTTCAGGACCTTTCTTTTCCCCACGGTGGCCTAGTGACACAGATAAAGGGCAGTAGGGGAGACGTTTATTAATGTGTTACTTAGGCCTGGGCGGCAGAGGAAAGCCTCTGCACAAACCCAGATGAGAGCAGAAAGTGGCGCTGGGTACACATAATTCCAGAAACTTCAAAGCCATCTTCTGCTATAAAGTGGGTTGGAGACCAGCTGGGTCAACGTGTTTCAAAAACAAAAATAAAATAAAATAAAGACCCCAAATGGGCCAGTTGATGTCTGTCAACCCTGTGCACATTATCTACTGGAGCCCTCGTGGGTCCCCATAAAATCAGTGACGAGACCAGTGTGTTGCCCTTGGGGCCCTCCCAGATCTGAGAGCAAGTCACTAAGCAGCCCTGAGCCTGAAATGAGACCTGCAGAGCTGACGGGCAGGCCTGGGGCCCTGAAGTCTGGGCTGGCCTTGAACTTGCAATCCTGCCTCTACCTCCTGAATGCTGGAATTATAAGCACACATCAGCACGGCTCACTCTGTGTCTCTATTACAAGCACAGTACGTACTCATCTCTCAACAAGCCAAGAGGCAAGCACTACTACAATACCCATTAAGGGGCTGGAGATAATGGGCCAGGCAGTAATTTAATTAATACAATTTCCGTGTGGTTATTTCGGGAGCTAAGCTAGCCAGGCGGCCAGGAGCCAGGCAGGATGGAACAAGGGGCCCGCGCCGCGCGCTCCTTTCACAACAACCCATCTTACAAATGAGAAAACTGAGGCACACAAAAGTTTAATGATTGCTCATGGTGGTGGAGCTGGCATTCAGCCCCAGGCAGATGAGCACTACACCTTGGGCACCACATCCCTCAGGCTAAGCAACCCTGTTCAGTACTGGAAAGAAAACAACCTTCAACAAAAGTGTTATCCTCGTCATGTGCCTGAAGAAAGAGGGGTTGGGGTGCAGATTAGGGCTCGCATGTCATTTCATCAAGGCCAAACCTTCCATAAGGGTTAGAGCCAAAATCCAGACTCAATCCCATCTGCAAACCCTACCCGTGACCCAGCATGCTCGCTACCTTTTCTCAGACTGTCTCCAGCCAGTCAGCAGGTGTCCAGTTCTCCTGGGTGGCCTATGAAGGGTTAAACTCACCCTACTACAGTTGTGGATTTATGTAGGGAATCATCCTAAGTATTAAAGGTATACATACTATCTGGATTCGGATCTTCTCCCCAAGCCTCCTGAGAGTATGCAGGCCAGGCCTGGATTTGAGTTTGGTGTATTTATTCAGAGCCCTCTGCCTGGGATAGTGTGGCTAAAGTAGACCTAGCATGGCTCATCAGGGCTTTGTCCCCTCCTCATTCTGATAGCGTACTCAGAAAGACTCTCATATCCATAACTGCGCATCCAGGTCCCTCTTCAGTATGTCCCTCACTCATCCAGGCTCCTAGGGATGCTTGGCCGTCCCCAGGCCATATCACCCTTGAGGGCACGGCACATACAGCCCTACACTCAGCACACACGTACACACCACCTGTTTCCTGGACACTCACTTAGTCTCCGGAGCCACAGCCCCACCCGCACAGGGTGGCTGAGAGCCCGGCCTCCTTCCCCGCCCCCGGCGCCGGCCCCGCCCATACTTCCGCCGCCGAGCGCCAGCTAGGCTGATTCGCGTTCCCTGCTGCGGATTTTATGAAACTAGCACGAGTCATGAAGGTGTTCATCACTGGCTCGTTACCGGCCGAGGGAAGGGCTGTGCTCGCCAAGGCTGCAGAGTAAGCGCCCGCGTCTGTGCTCGGACTGCAACTGAGCCCCCGGCCCCTTGCCGCGTCCCCCGGGCGGGTTTTCCTGAACTCAGACACCCCTGCACCTGCTCAGGATGGTTTGGCTGTCTCCAGACACGCCGCTGGGGCTTCGGGGGCTGCCCGATGACTGGGGACTTCCTCCCTAGACCCCAGTGCCTAGCAGGCGGGGGTGGCGCTTGGGGGCTTTTGTTCTGGAGTTGCCCGCTGTGTCCGCGGGGGAAGGGGGCCTTGGAATTTGGGGCCGTCTTTCAGAAAGTTCTCCGAGGTGTAGCTTGCTCCAGGCAATTGGTCTCCAGCCTTCCAGGGAAGGGAGATTGCCTGCGAGGCCAGGTCCGGGCTCTGGATTTTACCCTCTGAGGTTAGCTGGCAGGCAGGCAGGAGTCAGACTGCGACAGTCACTGGCTTGGCTCGGCTCCTTGGATGTTCTTCCTGTTGGGCCTTTCGTCGCTAGCCTTGCCAGGAGCTGTGAACACAAACTTTCAGTCCTTTCAGCACTGTGAAGTCAGCCTTAAAATTCCTTCATCACCGATCTGAAAACACAGGCTAGGTGGGCTTGTGCCTTGCACCACGGTCACCCTGCTCCAGGTGGCAAGCTTGGCCTTTTATACTCAGATCTGCCCCATGACAGCCTGGTCACTTCGGCTTTGGGCTGCCATTGTCAGTTTGGGAGAAGGTGAGATCCCTTAGGTCCTTGTAGTTCTGATGGGTTGGGGGTGTGTGATTTGTTTTGAATTTTTTTCCTGAGGACATGTTTTGTTGGGACTTTTGTTCTTGAAGTGCTGGGACAAGTGGACCTGGGACCCTGCCAGCCACTGTCCTGTGCACACACACCGGGACTGCTCCGAATTCAGTGGCAAGGGTTTGGAGGAGCACCTCACACGAGAGACAGCTAAGGAAGCACACTACAGTGCTCCCGCGGCTAGGTGCCCTTGAGCTGGCAAGTCCACAGGGCAAAGTGTTGTACTTTGTGAACTCATAACTGAAGATAAGCCCTATTAATCTGGTGTAGGACCCCCCCCCTCCACTTTTATACCCTCCCCAACTTCCTCCACAACAGACTGCCTGGAGACTCACTGAACAGGAGAGAGAGCTCTCTCTGGGGTTGAGATTAGTCCCTAGGATATTGCCCTTTCTGCTTTAAACTCTGCTCTGGCCTGGGGGCCCCCTCGGCTCTTGTCAGCTTCCCCCACTCTGGCAGCCCTTCACCCCTTTTCCCAACCACATTCCAAATAGTTCTGAGGCCCCACATACCTGACCTTAACTTTGGCCAGCCAAAAGCCACAGCGAGTAGAAGGCCATCTTTGCGGGGCTGTGCTGTAGCACCCAGGAGGCTCCTGGCATCCTTTAAGGAAGCTCCCTGCGGCCTCTGAGTGGCTTCCCTTCCCTCAGCTGTGAAGTGGAACAGTGGAATTTGGATGAGCCCATCCCCAGAGAGGAACTGGAGCGAAGTGTGGTGGGGGCCCATGGCTTGCTCTGCCGCCTCTCTGACCGTGTGGATAAGAAACTTCTGGATGCTGCAGGTATGTGCTGAGCCTTCCTGGGCAGAATTCTGAGGGGCATCTTGCCCTATGAGCACATCAGCTTTCAGCGGCTGGCCAGCCTTGGAGCTGGTCTCTAGTGTTCTCCCTGTCTTTCTGAGGGCTTTCCCAGCGGTAGCTCCACCTGGCACACATTGTCACCCCCCCCCCCCCCCCGTCTGGCTCGTAAGTTCTGGAGAGGCTCCAAAAGGGCAAAGACCACGTGGTTCATGAGTGGAGTGGGGAGTGGAGGAGGGTGCCGTGGGCTCTGAACATTTCTGCTGTGCCATGGCCTTCTTTGTGACCTTGGGATCTCTCTGGTTCTGTGCGCGGGACAGAGGACCCTGCGCTGTTTGTGCCTAGCACTGAAAGGTACCGAGCACGTGTGTGCACCGCTGTGCTCCCAGGTCTTGTTCCTGAGCAGAGTGGACATCACCCTGTGAGTCGCGCTGAGGCAGTTTAAGGAGGGCTTCAGACCCAGTGGCTGCCAGATTCAGTGCGGAACCACTCCCACCCCTGGCCTGAACCCAGCCGCTTAGGTGGGGTAGGGCCCACGCGGAGGAGGTCACATCCCAGCCACCACTTTTGGAGTGTCCATGGGGAGCCCTTTGGTGTGCGTAAAGGAGACCCAGGAGTACTGTGGTTGAGCCGGTGCGCTCCCTGAGCCTCTGTAGGTGGCAGAGGGTGTTGAGCTTTATATGAGTGACAAAGATGGCAGCTTTCCCCTTCATCTAAGAAACAATAAGTAGGGGTTTCCGGGATGGCCCTCTCACGTGTGTGTTTTCTGTACAACAGGAGCCAACCTCAAGGTCATCAGCACCTTTTCAGTGGGGGTTGACCACTTGGCTTTGGATGAAATCAAGAAACGGTAAACATGGTGGGGTGGGGTGGTGAGGGCTGAGCCAGAGTGGACAAGAAGGGCTCTCTGCTTGATCACGTGTGCCTCCGTGAGCGTGCAGAGTGGCTGATGCTGAAATCAGTGACACCTGTACAAGTCACGGAAACCCAGGTAGCTATAAGCTATGAGTGACCTCTGACCCCATCTGTCATGTTTGCTGTCTCTTCTGATCTCCATGGTATTCTAGAAGTAGGAAAGGCAAGTGTTAGTTCCCTTTCCAACGAAGACATCAGGACCATGAAGAAGCTCCCCACTCCAGACCTTAGTCCTGACCTTCCATGGTCACATCTTACATGGTGGGAGGTGATGGGGATGAGGACAGTTTACAGTTCTGAGCATCCCGGCAGCAGGAGCTAAGAAGGAGGAAAGCAACACCATGGAAGTGACGCATCAGTAGACACTGGGGGAGGTGGCGCTTGAGGCCCGTGTTACCACCAGGTGTTTGATTCCTAGTGGGATCCGAGTGGGCTACACGCCGGGTGTCCTGACCGACGCCACCGCAGAGCTCGCCGTCTCCCTGCTGCTCACGACCAGCCGCCGGCTGCCAGAGGCCATAGAGGAGGTAAAGAAGTAAGTCCTGGTGGGAAGGCAGCGGGTCGGCAGAGCTGCATTAGAGGGGGCAGGAAGGGAAGTCGGGTGCAGGCGGAGTGGATCCGCACTTGCGGCGCTGGGAGCGACAAGCTGCAGGACCGGAAGTAGCTCTGGGAGCCAAAGCTGCCCACGTCACGCTATTGTGGCTCTTCAGTGTGAGGAGCAGGGAGCGTTCTTGACAGTGCCCAAGGGCGTCATGTGCGGAACGTGTGGGCACACCTGAAAGCATTTTTCCAATCAGTGCCCACCAGGTTCAGTGGGTAAGAAGCTGGAGTCGGGCCTCCTCGGGGCTCTCCGTGGAGGGCAGCTTTTGTGTTGCTTTAGGGTCCTAAAACCCCACATCTTAAGTGTGTGGCCTCTGCTCCCAACTCTGGTGGTGCAGCCTCAGGCGGGTCACCCTTCTGCAGGCTTCCCCATCTGCAAAAGCAGACGTCTTTCTAAGGCCCCTTATGGCTGCACTTCCTGTGTCCTCTAGTGGCTTCAAAAGAGCCAGTCTGTTGTCGGCCACTCTAGCCCCATGGCTGAAGGCAGGGTTAGCTTCAGACCAAGGCCAGGAGTGCTCAGCGTGTGGGCTCCTGTGGCCCCTCGTCTCTTCCCAAGGTTGGGCTAACCCTCCTCTTCCCCCCACAGTGGCGGCTGGAGCACGTGGAGCCCATTGTGGATGTGCGGGTACGGACTCTCGCAGAGCACTGTCGGCATCGTGGGGCTGGGGCGCATAGGTGAGTCTCCCACTACCTGCTCCCCAGCCTTCTCCAGTGCCATAAGCCTGCACAATGGGTGTCCTTTGGAGAGGCTGTGTGTGGCTAGAACAAAAAACTAAAGCAAGTTCAAGAGTCCCCAAGAGCTCACTGGCTCACAGGAGCTCATGACTATGAAGGCTATAAGGTGGGGCTGGCCGTGGGAAGCGGGCTGACTGTGGGAAAGCCTGCATCAACCCTGGACCCCGTTTCTGGAAGGCAGGCTACTTCCCACTCTACAAGGGTCCTCCTCTCCTTCAGTGCTGTGACCTCAAAAACCTGGTAGGAGGCTAGGGTGTCATCATCCTGCCCATATAGAGGCAGCAGACAGGAGTGGAGAACGTGGTAAACCTGTCTGGCCAGCCAGAAATCCTTGGAGCTTCTTGGAGGAGACCAACAACCTGGACTGTGTTTGAGTCTGAGGACCTAAGGGTCCAAGCTTGTTGGCAGTAACATTTTTTTTTTTTTTCGGTTTTTCGAGACAGGGTTTCTCTGTGGCTTTGGAGCCTGTCCTGGAACTAGCTCTGTAGACCAGGCTGGTCTCGAACTCACACACAGAGATCCGCCTGCCTCTGCCTCCCGAGTGCTGGGATTAAAGGCGTGCGCCACCATTGCCCGGCTTGGCAGTAACATTTGTGAGAAACTCTTGTAGGTCTGGGGGTACAAGTTGGCAGCTGGGCAATAGCCTCCAAAGTCAAGAGGCAGTGTTCACAGAAGGAGAGAGGGGACCTCTTGATCCCCCTACCTTCAGAGGTACCACATCCAGGTCTTGGAGAAAGTCAGTAAGTGACCCTCAAGATGACTGGGGCCATGTGGAGCCCGTGAAAGCCAGTCCATCTACAAAATGTGGCACTGCCTCCCGAATCCTTGAGAACGGTGCCCTGCCCAGGGACTGGTTACACCGGGGCAGCCTAGCTCCACTAAGACAGAACAAGGGTCCCCCTTGAAGGGTCAGTTGCCCTTGCCCTCTGGAAGGTGGGAGCAAGCTGTGGACTCCTTGCCGCTAGGTCAAGCCATTGCTCGACGACTGAAACCATTTGGTGTCCAGAGATTTCTCTACACGGGGCGCCAGCCCAGGCCTCAGGAAGCAGCAGAATTCCAGGCCGAGTTTGGTAAGTAAAACCCTGATTTCTTCCATCTGTGCTCCACGATGGTGGTGGCAGTGGTGGTCTATGGCATTTACAGACAGAACGCAGGAGCTTGAGGTGTTCGGGGGCTTCTGTGACCCTTACGTGTTCTCTAGTCTACCTGCTTGGGACACAGATGTCCATCATGTGCCGAGACCTGGAGTTTTCTCTTCTGGGTGGGAAGCCCTAGCAACAATCTTTGTCTCTGCCCGTCTCAGAGCTGGTCTTACAGGCGTCCTCAGGATGTTACGTGGGTATTGGGACCCGAACTCTGGCTCTCTTGATCGTTTTAACTGTTGAGCCACCCTCTAGCCCTTCATCATAGTTTCTAAGACACGGTCCCTCACGGAATCTAACACCTACTGTGGCTAGAGTGACAGGCCAGTGAGTTCCGGGAGCCACCTGTCTCCGTCTCTCCGGGGCTGGAATTTCTGTCTTGCCCATTTCAGGTGGGTCCTGGGAATCCAAGCTCAGGTTCTCATGCTTATGCAATGGACACTTTACTGACCAAGACATCTCCCTCCCTAGCCTACTGACTTCGGAGACAGTTTTGCTTTGTAGCTCTGGCTGGCCTCCAAGTTAAGGTAGTCCTCCTGCCTCAGCCCCTAGAGCATTGGAATTACTGGTATGTGCCATCGTGCCTGGCATCCTGGGAGTCCTTTTGTGGGAGATGAGAGCTACTCCATGTCATTGGCCTGTGCCATCTTACTGTCTCTCAGCCTCTGATGAAGCCCTCCCTTTCTCTCCCCTCCCCCAGTGCCTATTGCTCAGCTGGCTGCAGAGTCCGACTTCATTGTAGTGGCCTGCTCCTTAACACCTGATACCCGGGGCCTCTGCAACAAGGATTTCTTCCAGAAGATGAAGAACACAGCTGTCTTCATCAACATCAGCAGGTAGCCAAGGGCTGCCCTCATCGCTGGGTCCCCCGGCACTCCTGGAAAGGGCAGTGCCCACCCCTGGGACCTGTTGGTGGTGCATGCGCTCAGGATGCCATGTCAAACTTGGTAAACCAACATACCAAACACAGGAAAGGGTGGGGAGGATCGGTCAGCACAGCCTTCTGATTCCCCGCAGTAGCCCAACCTTGCTCAGGGTAGTGTGATTCTGGGAGCAAGTCACCAGAGGCTCCCCCGTGGGCCCACTTCCCTCTGCTGCAAAGGCAGGGGCCTACAGAGGGTCCTTCAGAGTCTGTTAAATACTCCCGTCCTCTAGTGTGCCTGGAAGTTAGGGTTTCCTCAGGAGCCCAGGTAAGTTTATTAGTTCTGTCACAAGCTAGTGAGTGGCAGGGCTCCAGTCAAAACTAGTGTTCATATGCGGATGGCCTTACAAGTCAGTGGCAGGCGATGAGTGGAAATACATTCTGTGGTTGTTCTGTCACTTCCAGGGGAGATGTGGTAAACCAGGACGACCTGTACCAGGCACTAACCAGTGGTCAGATTGCAGCAGCTGGGCTGGACGTGACCACCCCAGAACCCCTGCCTCCAAGCCACCCACTGCTGACCCTGAAGAACTGTGGTAAGAGCTATTTCCAGGGCAAATGCATAGCCACCCTATGGAGTTGGGAGAATAGTCCAGGCCTGGCTATGGGGCTAGCTGAGGCAATGCTAACCCAGAGGGCCCAGCCAGGGACCGGGAGTGTGTAGGCTGTTAGTGACTGGGGTTTAACAGGAATGTGATGCTCAGTTAAGTCTCTGCCCCCATGGGGTTTGTTGAAGTAAGGCTGATGTCACTCCTATAGCCACTCACGGGGCTAACTCATCACTCTGAATGGCTATTACCAGTGTATGGAAAGGTCATGACACCACCGGTGTTTTCAGCTGGTGCCAGTTTTGAAGCTTCGAGCAGCCACCAGCTCATTGATGTGGCTGGAGAATCAGCTTTAGGTTTTCCAACATCTGGCTCACCAGCCATCTTCTGAGGGCAGAAGTCCCCTTCTTTGGCCTTAGGCATTTTAAGTCTCCCTTCTTCCTTTATACCCAGGGCCCCAGATGCTTCTGGTTATTGGTACATGGTCAGCAATTGTGGTGGCTAGGTTTTTTTTTTTTTTTCTTTCTTTTTTCTGTCTCTTGGAGGGACTGAGCCACTGGTTGCCAGGTCCTGCCCTAAGGGCTTCTGCAGGTTTTGACTGCAGCCGGAGACTGCCCTTAATGGGCTCCCAATGAGATGCTGGTGCTTCTGGCCCTGGGAGCATTTTGAGACCCTGGCCTCAGCACTTACCTTTCCTCCCCTGTTCAGGAAATGGTGGTGTTTCTCTAGACTCACCGAGAGGCATCAGGGCTGTGGATGTCCCCATGCCTTCTGGAGAGGAAGCCCAGACATGTTCTTGGTGCCTCTTCAGTGAAGGCTCCGTTATTTCAGCCCTTGGCAATCCCTGACCCCATCCCCATGCCAGCATGCAAGGAGCACTGGTTGTGCTGTGAGGGAAAGCTGGCCCTGTCCCCGCTTCCTGCCCCCACGCAGCTCTGGAAGGCAGGCAGGCAGGCGCTCACTTGCTCTGCACTGGGACCAGAGGCACCTACTGTGTTACCCAGCGTTTGATCATGGAGTTACTTCAGTTCAGAAGCCCTGTGCCACTATTCTCAAGGGTGCAGGGTGTGGTGACTGCTAGGCTCCTAAGCTGGTGCCTGGAATCACCGTCCAGACAGACAGCAAGACTCCCTGTTACCTACCATATTTTTAAGGGTTCAAATGTTTTGCTTGGATTTGGGTCTCAGCACTTGCTCCACTGACGCTGAAGGAATGGTGTTCCTAGGAACCTAAGTCTAGGAGGACACAGGCGGAGGGTGCAGTGACGGATCCTTTGCCTTGTCAACTGGTAGTCTGGGACCAACGCTTCCTTCTCCCTCCAGTGATCCTACCCCACATCGGCAGTGCCACCTACAAAACTCGAAACACCATGTCCTTGCTGGCAGCTAACAACTTGCTGGCTGGCCTAAGAGGGGAGCCGATGCCCAGTGAACTCAAGCTGTAGCCAGATGGGCTTTCAAGATGGAGACATCTTGCTGGACTTTGGACTCAGGAAAGAGCCTGGTGGAAGCCTCCACTATATCGTCATGGGGGCATGGGAACTGGCAAACGGGCTTGCCACGTCCAAGCCCAAAGTCTGTAATTCTAGCATTAAATAATTTCTGACATGGTGTCTGGGCCTGTGACTGGCAGCACTAACCAAAAGAGCATCTCTTGTGTTTGCTTCCCACACTGCCCTCACTGAGGAAAGGCAAGGAGAACCAGAGAAACAGCACCTGAACCCAATACCGGTACCATGATGAAAGAGCAGACAGCAGAGGAGAGAGCTGCAGGAAAGGAGGTGGTGAGGTCAGCACTGTTTGTCAGCCACAGTGAAGGCAGAAGGATCCCCAGTTTCAAGATCTGGGTCCATATCTACTTGTTCCCTCTGCACCCCAGGTAGAAGCCCCTATTAAATCACCCTTCACTCCTCCCCAAGGCCAGGCCACAAGCAAAGCCATGGCAAAACCTCCCACATAGCCATGGCACAGGCAGGTGCAGGGGAGGGGAAAGCAGGAGTAACTGCTGGATGGCAGCATTCCTATTGGAGGTTCACTGATTTGAAGCCCACCCAGCAGAAGCACTTCCCTGTTTTGTTTCGACTTTAACCTAAGTAGAGGAGAACACATATTTAGAGGCATGAATATGGCAAATACTTTATTTCAAAATCTGCTCTGACCAGCATTAGCACCAACAGGGTGCTCTACACTTGATACCATCTCCAGAAGATTGTACATGATTATGCCGGGCTATAATTAAGGCTAAAAAAAAATCAAAAGTCAGGTCCCCAGTACCGGTTAGAATCCCAGCAGAACTCCAGGTCACAGCAACCCTGGGTCTAGCTTCCCAGGGCCCCTTGGGAATCTTGAAGTGCTACAGCGTGTAGGAGGACACTGCAAGCTTGCTTCTCACACGTAGAGACTGACTACGAGGTAGATGAGATTCCAGGTCCATCCAGCAGTGGAGAGGCGGGCCCCAAAGCAAAGTCCATTTATATCCAAGCTGAGGTGAGGGGTAGGCTCCACGCACATCCTTAAGATAGGAGGAATGACCGCCACTCTCTGCCTGTGACACTGGCTCCTCGCCCAGCAGGGCATCTCTGGTTCTCCATGCTGACCCACGACTCCCACTGGTCCCTACATTATGATGGTGGATATAGAGACCCACCCCCATCGTGTCTCAACAGGTCTGCTGACAATAAGCGCACAGCAGTCTCTCAAGGGACGCCATTGTCTCTAATGGTCTCTTTCCCACACACCTGCTTAGAAGGAGGGCCCAGGTTTCCACAGGGCCTTTCCTCCCTGGGACTCAGTTCAGATGGCGTGCCCTCTCAACATTACAGGTCTACCCACAGACTCACGGTCACACTAGCTTAAAGAGGAGGCGCACATTCATTGCTTAGGAAATATAGAAATGTGGAGCTTTCTGCTCCTAAGAACTGAATCTCTCTGAATTATGCACAATGGTTTGGTGTCTCTGAAGAAAGATGTATGAAAGAATAAGAATTCTTGTCCACGAATGAAATAACGAGCTACAGATACGCACGGCCCTGTGCTGTTCCCGGGGTGCACACCGGGAGCAGCGGCCCTGCCAGCAAGGCAGAGGGAGGACACAGAGATCCCGGACAAAGAACCGAATGCTTCTCCAAGAGCCTTGGATGTTTCTGGTGAGTTCTATGCTGTGGCTGCCTAACTCTCCCAAAGCCTGGGAAAGACTGAGCCGTGAACACTACCAGATTTAGGTTTCTAGTAACTAGACGCTGACTGTTAAAGGAGCGACCCCATGACAGCCGAGGTCGTGGAACCGTGGTTGCTGTGGTTAGTTCAGCTGGTTCTGCCCAGAGAGAGGTTCTGTGGGGCTTGGGGGTGAGAACTAACAAAGCAGAGTAGCTGATCTCAGGTGGCAGGGCCAGCCAGACTGGATGGAGTGAAAGGCATATGTACCATGAACCCCACAAACACAGGACTCCATATTACCAGAAGGACAAGAGACACTAGCTTCCTGCTGACTTCAAACAGAACTACGGCATCAGAAGTACGTCGTTGAGAACACTGCTAACACAGCACACACAAACACCCACCATCACCCCTACAAGTACACACTCCACTTACAATTTTGTTTTGAAAATCGGAAAAAATAAAATAACACCTATTCCACAGAGATGATTCAAAAGTATATACACCTGTTAGTCCAAGGGTGCGTTCCCTGGACCAGTCAGCACCATCAGAGGGCAGTGTCGGTGACTGCAACTCAGATAAAAAAAAATTCAGTCTTTTCTGAGGCCTAGGACGAGCTCAGGATCCATTTTAAAGCATTTGTGGCAGACAGCCTTGTTCTCCAGGGTCCCTTTCTTTTCAGACAGCACCGAGTTACCTGGTTACATGTAAGTATGTTTTGCACTGCTATACAGGGATGGGATATTCCCATCAGAGGGTGTAGGAAGTTTAATTAAATGCTTCACAGGGCTTTAAAATAGTGTTAAAATGTTTTTCAAGCGCTTCCATTTCTAAACGTGACACACCATCAGTGACAAACTGCACTCCTCAACCCTAAGCAGGGACGTGGTTCCAGTCGCTTTCACTAGTACACACCTCCCTCAGGAGTGCTGCTGTGTAAGCGTGACACCGAACAGGTCTCTGCTTCCTACTGGCTGAAATTCAAAGAGCCGCCAGCCAGCTGAGGCCTCACGTCCAGTGGCATTAGCGGCCTGCCAACAGCGACTTTAATTTCAGTCCAGACCTGGCCTGTGTACGCCTCACGAGCAGAGGTGGTTAGAGCAGCGTGCTGGGGAGGTTGCTGCTCTGCCAGCGCAGGCAGGTGGTCTTCGAGTGTTTGTACAGGTGGCTGGACTGACTGAACCGCTTGCCACACTTGAGGCAGGCGTACGGCTTTTCGCCCGTGTGAACTCGGATGTGCTTCTTGCAGTCTGTCAAAGTCAGAAAGGTTTTACAGCAGATTTTGCAGGCGTACTTGCGAGCCCCCTCCACCACCAAGACATTGTGCTCTGATAAGGCCTTCTTACACTTTGACAAGACGTCCGCAGAGGCCCTGGTCAGCTGCGGAGGGCCAGGCTGGGAAGGGTGGCTGTTTTCAAATGAAGTGGCCCCGTTTATCATCAGCTGGGAACTGGCAGGGTTTTCAGGGATCTGTGAGCTCCGGACAGAAGTTACGACTGGCATTTTGGGAGCTATGCGTCGGTAGTATGGAAAGTTACTGCCTCCTCCTCTTGAGGAACCCACCATTCCCCTGGAGAAGGAAGAGTGGAGACCCAAGCCAGACCTGGAAAAGTCCATCCCAAATTGTTCTCCTTGGTAGCCTGAGGTCTGCACACACGGCAGGCCCATCACCTCCTGCATAGGCCTGACAAAATGGGAGTCTGCAGGCTCACTGAATGGGTTCTCCACATGGGAACCCGGGGCCGAGGAAGGCCCACCTGCAGGCCCGGCGTCTGGGCTCAACAAGTAAGGGGCCTCCCCCTCCAGCCGGCAGTCACTGGTGGTATTTGGGATGTTTTCATCGGTGCTCTGACCTGAGCTAAAGTTACTCCCCCTGCTTTTGTTGAGAAAATTTGAAATGCTGAAAGAGGTCTTATGTTCTAGATTATTTGTGACTTCTAAGATGTGGATGTCCCCAACCCTGTCCGTACTGGACTGGGGATCCGAAAAGCTCCGGTCACTGCTTTCAGGGCTGAGGTCTATCTTCTCGGCACTGACCACCACACCTTCCACTTCCACAGACTCGCTGCCCTCTGCTTGGGAGGTCACGTCGCTCACTTCGTCCTGAGGCTCGGGAGAGCTCAGGGGCTCGGACTTGACCACCACTCTCATGTGCTCCTTCTCCCCGAGGCCGACCTCAGGGTTTTCACACTGGAAACTGCCTTTCTCGGCTACAGCTTCTTGTTCAAAACTAGTTTCAACCTGAGTTGCACGAGAGGCCATGCTGCCAGCACTGCCGTCTGACTGGCTGGGCACCTGGGCATCTTCTTGGGCACCAAAAGGCCGATCAAACAGCATAGCACTGTCTTCCTGGTTGTCAGCCATCCCATCAGGTTTAGGATTGTCCACAATTTTCAGAGAGTCTGGCGAAAAGAACTCCTCCCGGGAATGAATGCCCGAAGGCCCGCTCTCTGGAGTAACATCTGAAATGGCAGCCTCATCCAAGGAGGAGCGCAGGCGCTGCCGGGCCCGCTCCTCTACAGACTGCTTGCGCTTGTGAAGGCGTCTCATGGGGAAGGGTGTCCGCTGGTCCAGGTTGCTGCGCATGGATGAGCTCATGGGGGCTGGAGGCTCCTCGCTACTCTGGCTGGAACCGAGGGCTGAGCTCACAATGCTCAGTCCCAGCTGCTGCAGCATGAAAGAGCGCTGCATGCGAGCACTCTGCTCCTGAACACGCTCACTGCGGGGAGACATGGGCAGCGTCCTTGTTGTCAGGTAATGTTTACACGCCTTAACAACCGAGTTCAGATGCAGGTGAGAGGCTGCCAATAAGACATCCATAACGTTGCTCTCCCCTAGCATGAGGGTGGAGGTGTACATCATGTCAATCAGCGCAGCAAAGGCCTCTGCTGTCACCACCTCACTATCCAGCTGGATCATGTTCATGGTTTGATCTCCCTCTGCCACAGAGAACAGAGCTCGGAAATGCGTGCTGCATGCTGCCAGCACGGAGCGGTGGGCTTTGAAATGCCTGTTCCCCACTACAATGACACAGTCACAGAGCTGGCCATGAAGTCTCTGGTAGTTCAACTGCTGAAAAATCTGCTCAAAGTGACCAGGAAAATCCATTGTCCTATAGGAAACACAAGGAAAAAAGTGTTAATTCCTAACGGAGCTTAACGTAGAGCCAGTATACAGACTGCAGTTAAGAGCAGTGTGGGGCTGGCAAGACGGCCCAGCCAGGCAACGTTCCTGCTGACAAACTGAGTTCCATCCCTGGGTCCCAGAGAAGCAACTCCTAAAAGCCGTGATCTGACTGCTAAACACACAGCAGGCGACATGGACATATGCATACACACACAGAATAAAAAAAAATGTGATTTAAGGCAATTTTAAAGCATGCCGGCCACATTTGGAGCTTTGAAAGCTTGTGATGTCTAATAATGGGCTTACATGTAAGAACTTGTCAACTAAGGAGCAAAAGTCAGTTCAGCTCAAGCTCCAGATCCAAGTACACACACGAGATCCCTTAGCCCTTCCTGTTAACTTGCTTAGGACACTGAGGGTCTGTTGGAAAAGCCCAGTATGTGGGAGGAGGCTTATTTGCCCCACTGAAATTTGTTAGCATTCCGCATTTCCTAGAATGCCAAGCAATTCCAGCAGCCTTAGCAACCTTGGTGAAAGGACAGATCAGCAGCAGAGAGGAACTCTGGCATACAAGAGGTGGCACACGGGCACTCGCTCCCACACCGCTTCCTGCAGCCTGACATCAGCACTACAGGTACTGTTGTCCGGAGGGTTGTTGTAGTAAAGGTATAAAGCCAGGGATGGCTCAGCAGCTAAGAGCACTGACTGCTCTTCCTAAGGCCCTAGTTCACTTCCCAGCACACACATGGTGGTTCGCAGCCACTGTAACTCCAGTTCCAGGGGACTCTGCTGACCTCTTCTGGCCTTTGGGGATATTGCACATGGGGGTACACAGATATGTGGAGGCAAACACTCATACACGTGAAATAAAATCAAGAAAAGAAGAAAGAAAAATCAGGGCACAGCAAAAGAAAACATACGGTGACTAGTACTGACCTGAGGGTTGGGACTGGGATCCCAGTGCATGTGACAAAAATGTTAACCAAGTTCAATTATGGTCACAGTGGCAAAACTCACAAATTTGCTATAAGTGCATGGATTACATGCTTAATAAGATGTTTTACAGTAATACATTACAATGCAAGAAAGCCTAATAGACTGTACTTTAAAAAAAAAAAACACAAAGCCACAGAGAAACCCTGTCTCGAAAAAAAAAAAAAAAAAAAAAAAAAAAAACAGAAAAAGAAGAGAGGCCATGAATAGGCTTAAACCAAATGTTTTCAGGAACTGTGTACAGGGCACCTACAAAACTAACCAAAATGACTGCTTGCAATGTTGCTTGTGTTTGATAAATTTAATCTTCCCTTTGGGTGGCGTATGCTACGATTTCTTTTTAAAAGAGATGGAAATACTTACAGCTAAGACAGTAAAAGTACGTACTTTCACACATTTGAAAGTTTTCAATAAAGCGAGTTAGAAGGGAAAAAGAAGGGCCCTGTGCCTTTTAATGCTGAGTCTGGACCCGGTAAACATCTGCATACTTCCTGGAATTATTTGAAATAAGAACTTGCTTATTTCCATTTAAGAAATTACTACATTTTCTAGGAACTTTGTAGCTGCCCATCTATTCCAAGTCTCCACCTCAGACCAGAGCAGAGACGTGCCCTCCCTGTGGTTAAACAAGGTTGATGATGCCAACGGGGCTCTTCTGTGCCCCTCCTGCGGCTCTACAGCTAAAGCAGGACAGGCTATTTTTCTTCTCAGTGGAGAAACTTCTGGCTCCTAGGACAAGGGTTTAAATGAATTAATCACTAAGCTTAGGACAGGACATGTACACATAAGGCCTAGCAAGTCCAGTACTAGAGATGAAAGAGCCAGTAAGACAGAACTAAACTTAGCAACAACAGACCAATGACAGAGAATATAGGTACTGCTAGGAGGAAGCAGTGGCAGCAGGGACAAGCACAGGCCCTGCCTCTGCCAGCGGGGAAGGGAGTGCTGAAGGTCTGCTGGGGAAGAACACTTCACGGGAAGCTGAAGCTTTAAGTCTGCACAGTCCCTCACCTCCAGCACTCCACCTCCACCTGTTCCGAGACTAGAAGACAAGCAGCCAGGCCCATACTTTCCAAGGGGACTGCTGTTTTTACAATATAGGATAACCGAAAAGCCCACTAAAAAACTCGAGTCCCAGCAAAATACATTCATCTTCAAGGCCAACCCATCCACTCAGCTGCCACAGCAGGCTTCACTCCTACAGTGACTGTGAAGGAAGAGCACACAGCCTGAGAGAATGGAACTCAAGCACATAGTGCAGAGCACCAGGGCTGGAGAGATGGCTCACTGGTCAGCACTGGCTGCTCTTCGGAGGACACAGGGTTGATCCCACGCGGCAGCTCCCAGCTGTCTGTAGCTACGGGGGATCTCCACGGATACTGGCACACGTGTGGTATACAGACATATATGCAGATAAAATACTCATAACACGTATAATGGACTAATATGATGGTGGCGGCAACGTAACAAACAGAAGAGCACAGGGAAACATCTGGAACAAACAGAAATGATATGGGGGGAAACTGAGGTTAAAAAAACTTTAATTAATAGCCTCAGATAAGATAGCACATCCATGAAATAAGAATATCTTTTGTTTTTGTTTTTTTACAATAAAGTTACAGGGTTTCTGTGTAGTCATTGCCATCCTGGAACTTGCTCTGTAGACCAGGCTGGCCTCAAACTCGGAGATTCACCTGCCTCTGCCTTCAAGTGTTGGGATCAACAATATGCGTCACCACTGCCCAACTTTGTTTCTTTAATGATTGGGTTATTGTTATCTTATGTGTATGGTGTTTGCTGCATGTATTTCTGTGTGACACATGCATGCCTGGTGCCTGTGGAGGCCAAAGGAGGCGATGGAGGGCATGGAGCTGGAGCTGCAGGTGGTTATGAGCCTCCATACAGGGGCTGGAAATTAAACGTGGATCCTCTACAAGAGCAGCTAGTGCTCTTAACCACTAAGCCATCTCTTCAGCTTCTACCCACACCCAACACCTTTTTTAATAAAAATATTTATAAGGAGGAATGTTCTGGAAACAAGAAAGCATATGTCTATGGTGGCACATGATTTTAATCCCAGCACTGGGGAGGCTGAAACAGGAGTACTGAAAGTTCAAAGCCAGTCTGTAGGTGACGGGAGAGAAAAGAAAGGGGAAGGGAGGTGAGGAAACAAAGGGGACAGGCAGGTGGACAGAGAGAAAGAAAAAAGTACTGGGAATTTAAAAATGGCAAAAACTGTACAAATAGAGGTGGAAGAAAATCACTGAGCAAACCTCAAAGTAAGAGAAAGGAAAGCAGAACTGAACAAGGAAGAGGGGAGTAGCTCATGAAGCCTAACGCCACTTCAGAAACTCGAAGACAGAAAGGGAAATGCTTGAGGAAATCATCCAGGGGCAGGTGGCACTGCTCAGAAGGTAAGGCACTCGCTACCAAGGTTGGGGATCTGAACCGGCGTGGAGAGAAATGGAAACTGCAGTTGTCCTCTGAGCTACACAAGCACAAACACACAAGTAGTCAATGGTATAAAACCTTAAATTAAAAAAAAAGTCAGTTTAGGAGCCAGTGACAGGGTAGTAGTGGCAGTTCGCAAAACATTAGGAATAACATTAGCGCTAGACTCTTTCAAAGAAATATTGAAGGGTATTATTCCTTCAAAATGCTTCAGAAAAATTATTTCCAACAGAGAATTCCATCTGTAGCATGAATTCTAACCGGTCTTCAGAATAAAAGTCGGAAGTCATATATTAGGGGTAAATGCTGAAAGATCAGAGGAGCAGAGCAGCCAGCCACTGAAGTTCTTACCTCTACAAAATCCTCAGATGGAAAAGGGGGCAAGATTCCGTCTCCACAAATCCTCAGAATGCTTCAAGACTGCAATGCGCTCCTGTCTCCTCCCACCTTATATTCCTCTCTCCACCCAGACATATCACACCTGTCTCCACCTCCCTAGTGCTGGGATTAAAGGCACATGATGCCAAGTGCTGGGATCACTTGTGTGTGAACTCTGATTCTCTTTAAGACAGATTCATCTGGTGTAGCCTAGGGTGGCTTTGAACTCACAGAGATCCATCTGCCTCTGTTTCCCGAGTGCTGGGATTAAAGGTGTGCACCACCACTGCCTGGCCTCTCTGGCTAACTAGAGGCTTAGCTCTGTACTCTGATCTTCAGGCAAACTTTGTTAGATTACAAGCAAAATATCACTATGTTTGATTTTTTTTTTCCCTCCCTCCTCTCCTCTCGGTGTTTCAAGACAGGGTTTCTCTGTAGCTATAGAACCCGACCAGGAACTTGCCCTATAGACCAGGCTGGCCTTGAACTCAGAGATTCACCCGTCTCTGCCTACCAAGTGCTGGGATTAAAGGTGTGTGCCACCACCGCCAGGCTTCTATGGCTAACTGGTGGCTTAGGTTTGCACTCTGACTTCAGGCAAGCTTTATTTGTTAGACAAACAAAATATCACTACACCACTCTTAAACTGTTATATGGCAAACTAAAGCCTCCAAAACCACAGAGAAACCCTGTCTCAAAAAACCAAAAAAGCAAACTAAAGCATTTTCAGAGAAGCAGGAACACAAAGGTTATCTCCTACATTTCTTTTTTTTTTTTTTTTTGGATTTTTGAGAC
>NC_022031.1:40112774-40117492 GCF_000317375.1 Microtus ochrogaster
CCTGTCCTGGAACTAGCTCTTGTAGACCAGGCTGGCCTCGAACTCACAGAGATCTGCCTGCCTCTGCCTCCCGAGTGCTGGGATTAAAGATGTGCGCCACCATCGCCCGGCTTCTCCTACATTTCTTGTCTCAGGAAATTACTAAAGGATGCACTTAAGCAAGCAAGAAAACAAATAAACAACAAAGGAGCAATATAGGAAACAGAGTCACTGTAATACCCTGGCAGGAGAGAAGATGTTTTAGCGAGGCACCTGCCAGACTACTGGAACAAGACTCCGAGAATTAAATTTCCCAAGCACTCTCATGCTGGGGGAGGGAAGAAGGACAGGCCAGTAAAGAGCACACTACACTCAGACCCAGGGACGGCGTAGATATGGATTCCGTTCACCCTCTGATTAAGCTAAATCAGTAGGGTTACTTGTGCCAGTAACCCTAGCATGGATTTGGAAGGTCTCGGGCCTCTTTATTTGTTCCTCTCCCCAGTGTGGCCATGGTAAACACATCTCCTTTCTCTGCTTCCCACTATTACTATTCTTTTTAATTGGCTTATTGGGAACAAGTGACAGAGCCTAGCTGGTTGAGACTGCCAGATCCCATGCTCTGACCCTACAAATTTGGGAAACAAACACAACAGCAGACAAAGAGAAGACTGAAAACAGAGAATGTCAACACGGCAAGCTAGGTTGTTCACTCTGGAGCAGTTAAGTTGAAGTATTCTTCCCAAGGGAGTAAAAGGAACGGATTGCTCTATGTGGCTGAATGTCAAGAATCGAGCAGTTTCACATCACTGGAAACAAGGTACAGGTGGGGGCTGGAGAGCTGGCTCAGCACTAAGAGTATTTGCTCTTCTTCCAGAGGACCCAAATTCACTTCCAGCACCCACATGGAATAGCTCACAACTGCCTGTAACTATAGCTCCAGGGAATCTGACACCCTCTTCTGACCACCTATGGCACACACATGTATGCATAAAGTTAAAAATAAAAATAAAGTCTTTTACAAAAAAGAAAATACAAGCATTTTAAAATTTTTTTAAATGAGGCAGTGTTCTGGGGAGAAGGCAGCTACCCAGTAGTACACAGTGCTTTTTTTTTTCTTTCTTTCTTTTTTTTTTTTTTTTGGTTTTTCAAGACAGGGTTTCTCTGTTGTAGCTTTGGAACCTTTCCTAGAACTAGCTTTGTAAACCAGGCTGGCCTCGAACTCAGAGATCCCACCTGCCTCTGCCTCCCAAGTGCTGGGATTAAAGGTGTGCGCCACCACCGTCCGGTGAGATGTTGTTCTTACAGCAGCATTAGTTTCATTCCTGACCACATACTGGGCAGCTCCAAACCACCTGCAACTCCAGCTCCAGGAGATCCAAAGCCTTCTCTGGGCCTCACTAGGAACGCACATGCATGCACATAAATAAAAATAAGGTTGGGAGCTCACCCTCGGAAGATAGTGTTTTACATGAGAGCAGCCAGTCCAAACCACTGAAGGAAGCAGGGAAAGGCTCATGTTGTGAAACAGACTTCAGAATAGGATTGATCTGGATTTATATGGCTGGAGGTACAGCAATCTGTCACTTGGTGCCTCTGACCCACAGTGCAGTGTACAGTACACTTACTATCTGCAGAAACAGAATTTTAGTATTGTCAAAACTAAATATAATAAAGAAAATGTAGGGGGCTGGAGAGATGGCTCAGAGGTTAAGAGCATTGCCTGCTCTTCCAAAGGCCCTGAGTTCAATTCCCAGCAACCACAAGGTGGCTCACAACCATCTGTAATGGGGTCTAGTGCCCTCCTCTGGCCTGCAGGCATACGCACAGACAGAATATTGTATACATAATAAATAAGTAAATAAATAAATATTTAAAAAAATAAAGAAAATGTAATAACACCATACATTAGCACGAA
Organism: Microtus ochrogaster; assembly: GCF_000317375.1. Taxonomy (NCBI): domain Eukaryota; kingdom Metazoa; phylum Chordata; class Mammalia; order Rodentia; family Cricetidae; genus Microtus; species Microtus ochrogaster. The sequence continues at coordinate 40,114,672 of NC_022031.1, forward strand.
TACTCAAAAACAGGCCGTTTTCTCTATAGATTGGCTTCCTTAATAATGTTCTATTTAGTCCAATAAAACACCTGCTTGTATCTTAGGAGAACAAGCCCACTAGTAATACATTTACAACTACTGGCTTCCTTAATAATGTTTTATTTAGTCCAATAAAACACCTGCTCATATCTTAGGGGAATAAGCCAGCTAGTAATACATTTACAACTATTTGATTTGTATGGTGGCATACTCACAAGCTTTTCAAGAACATAATTCATAAAGAAGAGCACACCCATATTCAAATATTATCCACATCAGCTGATTTCCTGCTTGCCTGACCCGCAAGGCTGTGCACAGGACGAATCTTAAGCTTCTAAGGAATTCTTAACATTTACTTAAAGCTGGGGGTAAAATCCTGTCAGGAACAGAGCACTAAAGAGCACCTTCCTCCAGTTTTATAGAGAAGGTAGAGGAGAAAATGCATTTCAGAGAAGAAAACCAAAGAGCTGCCACTGGAGCAGTGTACAGGTCTTTTTTTTTATTTATTTAACTTATTATATCATCATCAGTGTGTGAGAGTCACCCCCCCTGTGTGAGCCTGTGCAGAGCAGAGGGGACAACTCCCAGGGCAGTACCCTCCCTCCACGGGTGGGTTCCAGGGATGGACTTCAGTTCACTAGGTTTGCACGGCGAGCACTGGTCAGACAACTAGACACTGGACATGGCTCCTAGTTGGGCCCAGCGGAGCCGTGATCACCCAGCCATGCTGGACGGCAGAGCAGAAGCAGGGACGGCTGCTTCTGGTGGGCCTGGAACTAGATCTGCCAGGACGATGGCATCTCTCCAGCTCTCGTCAGAGCCCATCACCAGCTGAAGGTGAGTGCGGCTGAGAAGGCAGCCCACACCAAAGCCATTATCGTGGCTTTGCCACCTTGTTTTCCGGAGTCCTTGGGGTAAACGGACCTGAAACTGTACCTGAGCTTGAGTGAAAGAATGTCATCCGTCCCCTAGTTAGAGTCCTAGCACAACCTCAAATTTCTTCCTCCTAAAGCAGTTTACTGAGAACAGAAGCTGTTCCCTGCAACTCCCTAGTGACTGATAAGTAGTATAATAACCAATTACATTGAATGAACTCTGGCTGTATCTAAATGAGACAAAACAGCATAACTACTCCATAATCAGTTTTCTGAGGTCAACAAGTAACTCTAAAATCAGTCAAAATAGAGACAGAATATGTCTCCAAACATGCCAAATAAAGGCCAAGCCTACATGTGAAAGATTTCCAAACTGGAAAGTCCCTCAGCCCTCAGCTTTATATGAAATGTGAGTGTTTCTCATCCCAGAGTAAGATGGGCAATGGCAGCTCTAGATGAGGGAGGGCAAAGGTGGCTGCCTACCTGAGGTACCTTGGCAGCTGCACCAGGAGCCCAGGAAAGCAGCACAGAGCCATGTCGTGGAGGATGACACAGCCCTACAGCATCTGGAGCCACATACACATCTGCTATAGAAACCTACCCATCTAATGTTCTCTGTGTGTTTGCATGTTCAAGTGAGAAGAAGTGTGTGGAGGCCTCAGGAGCCAGTCACCCTGATTTATGAGACAGGGTCTCTCACTTGGGCTGGCCAGCCAGTGGCCCCCAACTGTCTCCACCTCCCCAGTGCTGGGCTATAGCCACGTGCTACTATATTAGCTTTTATTTTTGATGTGAGTTCTGGGGAGCACACTCAGTCCCCACACTTGCATGGCGAGCACTTTACCGACGGAGTTATTGCCCTAGCACCACTTACTGTTTTTAGTGCTTACCGTGTTCAAGGTAAAATGTTGCATGACACAGATTTACATGGTGGGGTGCTAACAGTCAGGTGATTAGTGGAACGGAGACACACACAACTGAGCGTTTTACAGAGTGGGAAGCAGTGTAACCCTCTTCTAATGTGCAGGCAGAACACTGTATATAAAATAAATAAATAAATAAATAAATAAATAAATAAATAAATAAAATATATTTTTAAAAAGTTTAAGGTCATTCTCTAATACACGAGGCCAACCTGGACTACATGTGATCCTGCCTCAAAGGGGGAAAGAAGGGAGGCAAGACGGATCTGCAGGTAAAAGCGCTTGATGTGCAAACTGGACAATCAGGGTTCAATTCCTGGAACCCACATAAAGGGCAGGAGAGAACAGACCCCTGAAAGCTGTCGTCTGGCCTCCACAGCTGCACAACAGTGCGCACACGTACACACAAATAGCTTTCGCTGCATTTTATTCCTAACAGAGAATTACTTCTTGCTGGGCTGTAGTGGCATTTCATTTGTATTGTAATAAAATAAAGCTCGCTTGAAGATCAGAGAGGAAAACAGTCCCACTGGTCAGCCTTACAGACCAGGCAGTGGTAACACACACCTTTAATCCCAGTAGTCACACTAGTTGCCATAGAAACCGGCATGTCTTTAATGCCAGCGGTGCATGCCTTTAATCCCAGTCAGAGAGAGGATTATAAAACGGGAGAAAACAGCTCTAAATCTCAGTCTCATCCTTAGATTCTTGAAGGTAGGATTGCCATTTCAGAATGGCTGGCTGTTTTGCTTTTCTGACCTTCAGGCTGAACCCATATTTCTCTCTCTGAGTTTGTATTAATCGAGCATTACTGGGCACTATGGCATACACCTATGATTCTAGTAGTTACCAGGCAGAAGGCACAAGGTTGGCAACAAGGTCAAGATCAACCTGATCTACACAGCAAGCTCAGGCCACCCAGAGTTACCTTGTCTCAAAATAAGGAAATAAAAGTAAAGGAAGAAATTCTGGTTTTGTTTTTTTTTTTTTTTTTTTTTTTTT
>NC_022031.1:40118442-40125246 GCF_000317375.1 Microtus ochrogaster
TGGTTGTGAGCCACCATGTGGTTGCTGGGAATTGAACTCAGGACCTTTGGAAGAGCAGGCAATGCTCTTAACCACTGAGCCATCTCTCCAGCCCAGGAGTTAATTTCTTATATTGGATTTACTTTCAAAGCAGTGTGAGTCACTTCTGAAAGTTAGTGTTCAGAACTTGACCACACAGAGCTGCTTCTGCCCATCTGTTTGATACAGAATACAATGTACGCAGTTTACATGTGTTGAGGGTTTGTGTGAGTGTGTGTACCCTTTCTGGGGGGAGGAAAGAGCAGGCTTTGGCGTCCACCATCTCCCCAGAGTAGAGACTAAAACAGGGCTACAAAAGGTGAGCACCTCACAGTTTCAAAGAAATGGCTGAGTTGACTGTAAATTATAACTGAATAATTAAGATGTACTGAAAAATCAATTACACCATGTTAACAATATCATATATGGGAAAAACAGGAACCAATTCACTCTACTCATTTTAAATTTAAGAAGCTGACTATAAAGGATTTGTAAACCCATTTTTGAGTATAAAAAAGCAACAGATTATCATGTATAATTTCCAAAAAGCACACCACCATTTAATCACTCATTAAAGTTTGTAAAGCAAACAGTTTGTTAATTTCCATTTATATAAGAGAGAACCCCACTCCTAATAAGCTCTTCTTAGTAACAAGTTCCTCGCGAGCACAAAGGCAAATTCATAAAATTCACTGATTACAATGAACTAATTCAGGGCAGACCTTTTAATTGCCCCACATTTTAGTAAGTCTAAAACGTCAGTGGTTATAAACTGCATTACTTTGTGTAACACAAGAAAAGAAAAAAAGCTGTTGATTTTTTTTCTTTGTTTTTTGAGACAAGATCTCCTGCCCCAGTGTCCAGAGGGCTGGAATTGAAGGTGTAAGCCACCATACTTGACTAAACATTATCAACTAAGCTATAACAAGCTTACTTATATTATTTTATCTTCAAAGAAAGTAAAATGTAATAAAACTAGTTTTATGGCTGGAGAGATGGCTCAGTGGTTAAGAGCACTGGCTGCTCTTTCAGAGGACCCACGTTCAGTTCCCAGCACCCGCATGGCAGCTCACAACTGCCTGTAAGTCCAGTTCCAGGGGATCCAACACCTTCATATAGACATACATGTAGGCAAAACATCAATGCACATAAAGTAAAAATAAATTATTTTTTAAAAAGCTAATTTTAGAGTCGAGGAACTACTGGAACCAAAACATATTCAAATGTATTAGGAGATCAAAGGGGAAATTACAGATAAATAAGCTTGAACACTAAGAACCTACCATCTCTTCTGTGTACCATCAAGCCAGTGCGCCAACATAATTCCTAATCTGTATAGGCCAATGCAAAAGCTTCTGAAAGAATCCCCCTTATTATTTGATATGTGTGGGTGTTTTGCCTGCAAGCATGTCTGTGCACCGTGAGCATGAGGCCAGAAGAGGGCACTGGACCCTTGGGACTGCAGTTACAGACAAATGTGAGCTGCCATGTGAGTGCTGAGACCCAACTCTGGTCCTCTGGAAGAACAGGCAGCCTCCTGTTCCCAGAATGATAGTAAAGAAAATCAAAGGCACCCCAGGAAGCTGTGAAGACCAGGGGTTTCTCTTGAGCATGTGAGAAGTTCACTTGAGACAGACGAGAGGAGCAGTCAAGTTACAGTCCGTCTCACCGGCTACACTGAGGAAGCCAGCCTCCAGCAGACAGCACCCCCATTTAATAAAGAGCCAGGACACTAGGAGACAAATCATGTGCTCCAAACTGACAGAGGGAAAACGAATTCACAGTGAATTTACATTCTGAAACATTAGTTGACTTAATTGAGTTGAAAGCTGACATGGAATCTATTTTAGATTCCTTTCCCCCCTTTCTTAGGAGAACTGGAGGCAGAGTCAAGATTCGGTCAGTCCCAGAGACTTTTTGTCAGCCTCACTGCTGTGTGACACTCTGTTTGTGGTCTGAGATCATAGGGCAGAGCTAGCCACTACTCAACCAGAGAGGCCAGGCAGTGGTGGCACACACCTTTAATCCTAGCACTGGGGGGGGGGGGGGGGTGAGATCAGGAGTTCAAGGCTACCAGAGACTGACTTATTCTAAAAGAGAAACAGAGCCAGGGGCTGGTGGCTCACGCCTTTGATCCCAGCATCAAGAAGTGAAGACAGCAATATAAGGCAGGTGGAGACAGGATCTCTTCCCCATTCAGTCTGAGAATTCATAGAACAGGAGCCACCATTTGGTCTGAGATTTCGTCGAGGTAAGAAGTGACTCTGGCTGCTTGGTCTGCCTGTCTTTCAGCTTTCACCCCCTAATATCTGACTCTGGGATTTTATTTAATGAGACCGACAGGGCCCATAGGCATGGGTTCATTCTACCTGACTAAAGGTCAGAGAGTTGGAACTTACTTCTGTTCCCTCAAGGTTATTGTTAACAGTTCAGATAACAGGTGTGGTTAATATACAGACCTGGTATTTCAGGAATTAAGAAGTAGATCTGAGCCGGGCGGTGGTGGCGCACGCCTTTAATCCCAGCACTCGGGAGGCAGAGGCAGGCGGATCTCTGTGAGTTTGAGGCCAGCCTGGTCTACAAAGGGAGTTCCAGGACAGGCTCCAAAAAAAAGCTACAGAGAAACCCTGTCTCGAAAAACCAAAAAAAAAAAAAAAAAAAAAAGTAGATCTGTTTCTATCTCAAACAAAAGTCTAAGGATCCAACTAGGCTCCTACTCCCTTAGGGAGATATCTATGGATTCCACCCAGGGAGTAATATGCTTAAAGAATGTTTTGGTCTAAGGTTTTGTCTTGTTTTGGCAACAGAATGTTTAACTAAGAGGTATCTGCTCATTCCTTGTATCACACTAATGCAGTTTTTAATCTTACTCCTACTTTGGGGTCGGGATATTTAAGCAAATGGAAATTAAACGCGGGCAATTTCAGTATTCACTGGACCGCCCTCCTGATGCGATCTCGTTTCTTTTTATTATTTTCACTTGCTTCTCTTTACTTATTTTTCTAATTCTCATGCCCCTACTCTGGTAAGTGGTATCCTTGTCGAAGCTGGTCTCCGACATAAGATAATTAGATAAATACAGGGTGTTTTTTCTAAGTCTCTAATAAAATCAATGCTAAAAGCTTTAAACACTGAAGCACATGCATTTTGCTATTCAATTTTTTAAATCCTTCACTTGGATAGTATGAAACAGTCCCTTCTGAACACACCGACCCCTAAAATTTGGAAAATGCCCCACCTATAAAATGCTTTCCTCCAAATCTCAATACTCATCAATTCAGCAAAATTCGAGTAGAGACACATTAATTACCCAGAATAAAAATGGCCAGCACCCCCAAATGTCAGAAAGTTATTTTGGTTTTGTTTTTCACACAATCTTTAGGGAGAAAAAAAAAGCAAATCTTCACAAAGCAGACTGTTCGAAAAGTCTTGGTCCATTTAGTTAGCAAAACCCAAAAGCCCAGAATGCGCCTTAATCTGTTAACCTTACCTGGCAGGTCACCAAGTCTGCGGCAGGGGGCCAGGTCTGTCTGTCTTCCCAAGCTTGCTGAGATTTCAGCTGAGATTTCACAAGGGTTAAAACGAGCAGCAGAAGGCCTTCCTTTCGTTTAGGGGCTTTTCTCTAAAGTCTCTCTCCTTTGTCCATCTGTCCTCTCCCTCTCCCCAACTTTAGTTTACTGCCAACCACGAGACTTTTTGGCAATGAAAACAAAAATCTCTAGTAAACAGTGAAGTGCCTGGTCCACCTTTTAAAATAATCTAAAGAACAACATCTCATACAAAGACGGATCACGAATGCTTAAGGCACAGAATTTGCTTAACGTCCTAGTACAACGCAACAGTACAAGAATGCACTGTGGAAAGATGTTTGTTTCAAGCCTTGAAAGTGACAACTTTGTTTTATTAACTTAAGGACAGGACCTTGCTGAGTCTTTAACCTAAAAATTTCCTCCAAATTAAAGAACCAAAATGTGGCTCCTACAGTATCCTCCACTAAGCTAGGACAGAGACTCACCATAGTGAACGGCACTTTAGGAAAACAAAACCAACAAACAAAAAAAAAAACCTAACCTCCAAGCCCCCTTAACACACTGCCTTATTTATTTCTGTTGTTATGTGCAAAGTCGTCGGTCCCCAGGGAGGGAAGATGGGACGACTGTCTCTTACCACCGCATCTCACAACTCCTCGCACGAAGCCTGGAAGAAGTGGGCATTCAATAAATGCCTACTAAACACTTTTGTCTAACAAGTTAGGGCATTCCTAAACGCTGACTCCACCCCTGTAGTCGGCCGCGGGATCCCGAATCCAGACCGCTGTGGCCTTGCTCTGATGAAACCAAACCTCCTCGTTCAGAAGGACCCAGGACAGGGGCGAGAGAGCTACTCGCCTCCATCCAGCAGGGCAGCAGCTCCTCGGCTCATCCCGCCAGGATGCAGATCGGGAACCTGTTCCCGCAGCATCCCGGGAAGCTCCATCTCCAGCGGGAGATCTGCAGGGCACCGGCCCCTGCCCCACCCCGCACAGACAGCCGGGCGTCGGGACACGGGGGACGCCTGCGCACAAGATCCCAGCTCCCACTCGCCTGGCCCTCCGAGGCGAAGGGTAACAATACCCCTCAGCAGCAAGACAGGGTGGACCAGCGGCACCGGGACGTGTCTGCGCGCTCCCCCAGCCTCGGCGCGCTCCCGGGGCTCAACCGCCTGCACGAGAGCGCGCCACGCGCCCGCGAGCCGAGGCCACTAGCTGCTAGGGTCGCCTCACCTGAGTCGGGCTCCGCCCCCCTTCTCCGCGCAGGAGGAGGCGGTGACCCTCCTCCGCTCGGACCGACTCTGTGGAAGGAGGCGGGAAGGTCCAGCCTGGCTTCCCCGGCAGTGACTTCCGCCCGCCCCGCCCCGCCCCGCCCCCGAGCCCGCCCCGCCTCTCGCTCCCGGCTCCTTCTGCCGGTTCGCGCGGTTCTTTGCGAACCCGACGACGGCCAAGAGTAAACGGATGTGAGGTGTACATAGCCCCGCCCTCATAACCCGCCCGTGGCCAATCAGGAGGAGGGAGGGCGGTGCCACGGCAAGGAGCGGCGTCTAAAAAGTCTGACCAATCCGAGGCTCCAGGAACGGGGCTGTGTTTACTACCAAAGCGTCCGAGAGCGCTCTGACCAATCACGGTTTGCCTTACAAGGAGTGAAATTGTTGTCCAAGGCCTTCGAAGGCGGGATTTATCACTAAGCAACACCAGGTTTGAACTGTAGCGAAGCGGCTTTGCTTCACACCCAATCAAAATCCAGCATGGTTAGGAAAGGTAGGGCTTTCCGTCTAGTTGAGCCAATCGCAATGAAGACTGCCAGCCCTGTGTCCGTCCATTGGCTGGTGCTGACAGCTTTCACACCCTGGTCCGGCTGTGATCCGGGCGTCTGAAGCTGGTCTCACCGGGGGCTCTCTACGCAGTGCCCTGGAGGTTGTTCCCAACTTGTAAATTGAGGGAGGAGAAACACGAAATCCCAGGACGCCATTTGAGTCGAATGGAACCCAAATGCAAGCTTCACAATGAGTAGGAAACGCTACCCAATGGCCGCTGGGCGGGCCGTTGCCCGCGTCTCGTCTCGGTTGCCCGGTGATCGCTGGCTGGTCCCAGCTCCAAGGCTGACGCAGGCCCGCCCGCCTCGGCGTGGGCTCCGGAACCAAGCTTTCAGTCGCCACCACCTTAAAACTGCGGGTTCAGCCCTCCTAGCGTTGCAAGAGTCTGCAGGACCCGGTGGGGAAGGGGAGGCCCAGCGGCCACCCCGGTCTCTCGGGTCACTGTCCCTCAAATCTGTGCTAGAGACAAAGAGGCTGGCGAGTGCCGCCGGGCTGTGACCGCGGTGACCGCAGGAGGCGGCGCAAGCGGCTAAGCACACCTTCAGAACCGTGCAATACCACGCGTGACGAGTCCCTTCCGACGTGACCGCCTGGAAGCGTCGGCCTGTGTGTTTAGTTTTTTGAGACCTTGATGAAGTATATGGTCAATTCTTGACATTTTATAGTTCTTATACATGTACACCATCGAGCAGCAAAATCAAGATACGTGTCCTAGATTGCTTTTTCTGTTGCTTTGATAAAACACTGACCAAAGGCAGTTTGGGAGAGGAAAGGGTTTATGGGCTTACACTCAGATCACCGTCTTTGCGGGAAGTTATGGAGGGAACCCAAACAGAAACACTGCCTCCAGGCTTCGGCTCAGCTATCTTTCTTGTGCAGCTCAGTACTTAGGGATGGTAAGGCCCACAGGGAGTGGCCCCTTCTAAATCAGTTAGTAAGCAATCTAGACAATGCTAGACAGACTTACCCACAGTCTAATCTGTTGTAGACAATTCTTAAGTTGGGACTCCCAAGTGACTAAAATACAAATTAAGGCAATGTGGAATTGTGACTATAAATCAGACTAATGAGAAAGCCTTTCACTGATGTGGATTTTAAGGTAATTCTGTAACCTAGAGAATATTTCATATCATCCAATTGGCTAATAAGAAAACAACTTGTAAATCAGGTCCCTTCCTGTTATCATTGATGCTCTATTTGAAGAAAGGCCTCAAAATGTAAAATACACATGCTCTTCTTGCCGGCGATTTCTTTCTAAAAACACAGACAACTGAAATATAGAAACTATGGAAAGTATAGCTGAAAGAAGAAAAGGATGCGATCTAAATATGTGTGTAGGGTTTTTAGTATTGGTGTATGAATACAATCCCTTCCTCCTCACTAGTGAACCCATGAACATAAACAGTAACACACACACACACACACACACACACACAC
>NC_022031.1:40125352-40127221 GCF_000317375.1 Microtus ochrogaster
GCAGGCGCAAGAGAGCCAGAAGTTTGAGGCCTTCCTGGCTACAGAGCGAGATTTTTGTCTTAAAAGACCAAGAGTTACCGGGAAGGTTTAACTCAGTGGTAGGACGTTGCCAAACATGCACTTGACTCCGTCCCTAGCACCCCAAAATAAATAAGACCAATAACCTGTACTGGGGGCTGGGGCTGGGGCTGGAACTTGTATAGCTCAATGATAGAAAACCTTCAATCCTGGCTGTCTGGAGGCAGAGGCAGGTGAGCTCTGTGTTCCAGGCTAGCCTGGACTACATAGTGAATTCCAGGGCAGCGGGTCTACATAGTGAGTCTCTATATCAAAAAAGAAAGAAAGAAAGAAAGAAAGAAAGAAAGAAAGAAAGAAAGAAAGAAACTTTCAAGAAAAGGCTGGGCATGTAGTTGAGTGGAGAACTCTTACCTGGCAGGATGAAGCCCTGGGTTCAATGCTTCCATGGGCGGGGGTGGGGATGGGCCCACAGAAAACACAGCAGAGAGACAACTCACAGAAAGAACATCAGGTAACTCACAAATCTATCAAAGATTCTCCATCAATCTCATACAAAAAAAAAACTCACAATATAGGGCTAGAGAGATGGCTTAGTTAAGAGCACTGGCTGCTCACCTTCTGAGAGGAGCAAGATTCAATTCACAGTACCTATATGGCAATTCACAGCTGTCTGTAACTCCGGTTCCAGGGGAATCTGAAGCCCTCACACCAATGTACGTTTAAAAAAAAAACAAAACAAAAAAAAACCCACACAAACAAAAAAACTAACCAAAAGATACTTGGTTTTGAATTGTTAGCTAAAATCCTGAGCTGGGTGTGGTATTGCTGGCCTTCAGTTCCAACAATCTGAAAGTAAAAGCGGGAGAATCGGAAGTACAAGTCCAGCTTGGGCAACAGGGGATCAAAGAAAGAAGGGGACGGAGGGAAGAAGGAAAGGAAGGAGGGAGAGAGGAATAAGGGGGAAAAATGAAAGAAGGGGAGAAAAATTGCTAAGTTTTCTTTGCAAAATGGTCACCAGAATAATGCAGATAATAGTGAAAATTTTGGAAATTGTGTAAATGTTCACATATGGGTTTGACTGTATTAATTTCAGCTGACTGTCATATGAGATTTGGAGAAAGCATTTACAAGGTATCCTCTCTCTCTCTCTCTCTCTCTCTCTCTCTCAGGTTCTCATAAACCCAGCTTGTCTTAAACTTCTGATTCCCCTACTCCCACACCATAGAACTGAGATTACAGGTATAGCCACTGTATACAGTACAATTTAAAAAATATTTTTGATGTATCTTTATTTTTTTTGAAAATTTCATACATGTATACAATTTATCCTGAGCCTATCCTGACTCCTCCCTCCCCTGACTCCCCCAGGGAGTTAACTCCCTCATCTCATCTCCTAGCATGTCCTCCTTTATAATTGCTTCCTTTTTCATAAGCCACTGAGTCCAACATGCACAGGGCTGTGGGATCATCCACTGGACTTGGGGAGCCTACCAGTGGCCATAATCCTAAAGGAAAGTGACTCTCCCTTCCTTCCCCTCTCTTCCCCTTAGCGGTCAATCAACTGCCAATAGCTCCTCAGCCTTGGGGCCCCTTCCCCACTCAAGGCTGGATTTTTAAAAAAATTTTTTTTAAGGGTAGGGTCTAACTCTATAACCCTAGATGGCCTGGAGCTCTCTATGTAAACCAGGCTGACCAATATCTAGTAACTATTTCCAGGCACTGAGATTTTTATCTAATAACCCATCTTCTAGGAGCAGCATTGTTCCTAGTGTGGGCCCTTTCTGTTCAACTTCTTTAAAAGAAGGGGGAGGAGGAGGGGGAGAAGAAGGAGGAGGAGGAGGAGGAGGAGGA
>NC_022031.1:40127727-40129360 GCF_000317375.1 Microtus ochrogaster
AAAAAAAAAAAAAAAAAAAAAAAGAAAAGAAATATGGGCCTACACAGCAACAGCACCCATACGAAGCAGTTCACAACTGCCTAATCTCCGGCTCCAGGGGCCCTTACGCCCTCTTCTGGCCTCATCAGGCACCTTCACATAAGGGGCAAAGACACACACATACGTACACTTGAATACAAATAACTCCTTTACCTCCATTTGGCCTCTCCTTTCCCTTATTCAAGTCCCATCCCAGATAGACCCTTTAGCTCCCAGATTCTCTCCCCGTTCTTTCATGTCACATATGTCCCACTATCCCCTCCCAGTACAATGTTTTTAAAGAGAGCATACAGAGTTGAATGCAATGGAATATCAGACAAAGCTCTGCAAGGCCTGCATCAAGCGACACAGAGAAGGGAAGGATAGAGGAGAATACAGAGTGAGGCAACACAGAAGAAGAGAACAGAAGAAAGAGGGAGGTAGAGGTACAAGAAAAGAAGATGAGGAATAAGATGGGAAAAAAGTCGTTTTTGGAGTTCTGGGTAAATCACAGCAAACCAGGCTCTCCCTTGCATTTCCATCTTCATTAGCGATATCCTGAAACACCAGCAGATGGGGATATTGACCTGAAAAAGGAGAAATTTGCACACACACACACACACACACACACACACCCCATTCAAAATTTCCTTTGCTTAAAAAAAACATACCAAAAGAGAATTCCAGGTATCTCTGACTCTCCAGACTAAATTTAAGAAGTAAAAGTTCTTATGGTAAATTTTGTGTACTTTTAGTAATTCGTGCTTTTAACTCGAAAGAGGCCACTGTGAATTTTTGACTTTTTATCCATAAGGCTCCTAGCATCCCATCCCATTTCGGTTATTTAATGCGTGGATATGTATATGTTGTCTATGTATTTTGAGTCCCTGGTAACTAGTTGAACAGCATTGAGGTACACTACAATTCTGACCCAGCTCCCCATCCGTAGAACTTCTTATGCGGGACAGAACATCTATCTTTTGGATTCTTGCCTGTGGGAATTCTGGGGATCTTTACTTTCCCACCAGTAACACAGCAGCCACTGCAGAGGACTTTCGGTGATTATGTCCTGTTGGCAAGGAGGTTCCTTAAAAGGGACTCACTTTAGTGACAGAGCCCCCACTCTTCAACCGTACCCACATTACTTGCTGATTTCTGGTCAGAAGATCTGATCGGCCCCCAGGTTGCTCTTTCTACAGACAATGGTACTTTGTGTAGCACGGCCCTAGTGTCCTTATACTATAGAGGGGTCAAGACACTTACTTTGAGAACTGTATTTTATTCCGTATACTGTGGCTGTCTTTGACACTTCTTAACCTCGATATAACCGTTCATTTTCACTGAACCAGTGCACATTGACATGCTATCTATTATGTTTAAGACCTATGCTAACTGGTTTCAAGAGCATCACTAACTCTCTCTGAGATGCACTTACTCCCTGTCCCAGACTCCAAGGATTAGTAACAATGCTGACCTATTACCTACCTTTTTACTCATTTGTTCAATATTTATTTGTTTTACGTTTATTTACTTATTGTTAGTATGTACAGGTGTATGCTACTGTGTAAGTAGCATCAATATATTCTTTTTTTTTTTTTTTTTTTTTTTACAGGTA
>NC_022031.1:40129460-40130776 GCF_000317375.1 Microtus ochrogaster
GTTTCTCTGTGGCTTTGGAGCCTGTCCTGGAACTAGCTCTGTAGACCAGGCTGATCTTGAACTCACAGAGATCCGCCTGCCTCTGCCTCCCGAGTGCGGGGATTAAAGGCGTGCACCACCACCGCCCGGCCAAGTAGCATCAATATACTTAATAAGTAGTAACCCACCAGGTGGGTCCTAGGAAGATCACCAGGCTTGATGGCAAGTGTCTTTAACCACTGAGCTATCTTGCCAGCTTTCTCATCCAACATTCATTGAGAATCTCCACTTTTAAAGGAGCTCCTGGGAGTGGGAGGTGCAGATGGAAAAGGAAAGAAATAGATTTGCTGGCTTGTTGTGATGGCCCATGTCCATAATCCCAGCTCTAGGCAGGAGATGAGGAGTGCATAGTCACCCTCAGGTACAGAATAGGTGGAGTGTGAAGACAGCCGGAGCCTAAAGGGAGCTGGGGACCTCAGCTCCTTCTTGAGAACGAATAAATAAATAAATAAATAAATAAATAAATAAATAAATAAATAAAATAATTTTAAAAATGAAATGTGTTTCTTTTTTTTCTTTTTTTTAAATATTATTTATTATGTATATAATAGTCTATCTCTGTGTATGCCGAAGGCCAGAAGAGGGCACCAGACCTCATTACAGATGGTTGTGAGCCACCATGTGGTTGCTGGGAATTGAACTGAGGACCTTTGGAAGAGCAGGCAATGCTCCTAAGCACTGAGCCATCTCTCCAGCCCCCTGAAATGTGTTTCTAATCAGCTCCAAAATTAGTTATTAACTTCAAATAAGCTTAGTATGGAAAATGTTGACAGAAGAAGCAGATAAATGATTAGACAATGAAACCCTTTTCATCTCTTTCCTTTTCCTTTCTGGAAACAATCAATTGAAAACAATTGGGTAGGATCAAAGAAAGCAACCTCCCAGTCAGACAAAGAGTTGTGACAGATAAAAGCAAGCACAGTGTGTGTGTGTGTGTGTGTGTGTGTGTGTGTGTGTGTTTAAAAGAGAGAGGGAGAGAGAGTTCTCACTTGAGCCACAGCAGCCTTCCTGTCTTAGCCTCTCAAATGCTGGGATCATTTGAAGTGTAAGGCACAACATCAGGCTGCAACAGGATTTGTCACAGGATCTTTTAGCTGTAAAGATAGCAGGGAGATAGTAGGTGAATTTGAATAATGGGATGATTACATAGTTGTCAAAGGTGGGTGGCAGATCTCAGTAAATTTGAGGCCAGTCTGATTTACAGAGTAAGATCCAGGTCAGCTAGGATCTCTCTCTCTCTCTCTCTCTCTCTCTCTCTCTCTCTCTCTCTCTCTCTC
>NC_022031.1:40130876-40135394 GCF_000317375.1 Microtus ochrogaster
TCTCTCTCTCTCTCTCTCTCTCTCTCTCTCTCTCTCTCTCTCTCTCTCTCACACACACACACACACACACACACACACACACACACACACACCTGTCCAAAACAACACAAAATGAAGATGAACAACTCATAAAGAGAAACAGTTTCATTTGGTTCCTAGGTTTGGAGGAATGACTGATTGGTTCCACAGCTTAGAGCCTGTGGTGAGTGGTAATTTGCAAAAACAAAACTGTTCACCTGGCAGTCAGGTGTGAAAGCACAGGAGGGTTTGTTGCCTTCCAGATTCTCTTTGAGGCCACACCCCTTCCATGTCTTAAAGAGACTCATCCGAAATTTTAAAGTTCCCACCATTCCCAACAGTTTCATGACATGTTAAACAAGCTTTTAAAGAATTTTTTCTCTTAAAGATTTACTTATTGTGCATGCGTGCATGCACGTGTGTGTGTGTGTGTGTGTGTGTGTGTGTGTGTGTGTGTGTGTGTTGTGTGTGTTCAGGTGGCAAGGAGGCCAGAAGAGGGCATAGAATCCCAATGAGTTACGGGCAGGGGAGCTCCAACATGGATGTTTGGAACAGAACCTGAGTAGTTTAGAACAGCAGCGAGTGTTCTTAAGTGCTGAACCATCATCTCTCCAGCTATCTGGGGGACAGACCACACTCAACTATTCCAAGTTCTTTGTCCATAGGGAAGTCTAGTCTTCAGTGGTGAGTGTGTTATCCACTTGACAGTTTAAATGCTCAGGGGGAATAGTTCTTTGTCATGTACTTGTATTCTTTTTGTTTTTGTTTTTCGAGACAAGGTTTCTCTGTGTAGCCCTGGCTGTCCTGGAACGCTCTCTGTAGACCAGGCTGGCCTCGAACTCCGAGATCTGCCTGCCTCTGTCTCCCTGAGTGCTGGGATTTAAAGGTGTGTGCATTGTTTTTATATGTAGCAGTTTCTATAACGAAGTAATTAGGAAAGCGCGACAAAAGCTCCTGCAGGCATTAGGGTCATTGTAGTTGTCTGGGTGTTGAGGAGGGTATGGGGTTCTCAAAAGACAGTATTTTGGAGAACAAAGATGATTCAGCCTTGACCTGTAGTTGGGCAAAGGGGCTTTGGCCTGGGCCTATGCTCCTCCTTCCCCTTGCTATGATAGTTTCCCAGGAGGAAAAAGAGTTGTTGAATCTGTTCATCTCTCTCTCCCTCATACTCCACTTCAGAAGCTTTTGTTGGAATGACCCGAGTTCTCTTTGTCTCTCCTTATGGTCTTATCCTCCCGGAGCTGGTTAGAACAAAGAGCATTAACGCCTCTGCCAGAGGAGGTATCATGGTGGGAGATGTATAGGGCTTGCTCTCCAAGTGCGTGGATGGGAAACTCTGTCGAGCAGCGGCTGTCCCCCACTGCCACATCTGCTTGGTGCTCTA
Source organism: Microtus ochrogaster (assembly GCF_000317375.1). Lineage (NCBI taxonomy): Eukaryota > Metazoa > Chordata > Mammalia > Rodentia > Cricetidae > Microtus > Microtus ochrogaster. The sequence goes on from NC_022031.1 coordinate 40,132,279, forward strand.
GGACTTCATGTCTGCGAATTCTAAGTTTCAACTTGGTCTTTTCAGGTCTTGGGGTGGTATTTTCGTGGAGGGGAAGAAAGACAGTCCTCTACCTAAATGATTCTAAGTCGGAGGCAGCTCCACGCCAAACCTAGGCTGAAGAGGCTGTGTTCCGCATTTGGCTAGCGGTGATACTAATTTAGGGCGCAAGCCGAGCACAGTGCCACTTTCGAGCTGCACCTCGCAGAGGCCCTCCTACTAGGGGGCGTGGTCATCGTGGGAGGAGCCAAGAGTGGTCCGGAACGAAACGCCAGTGCGCGAGGGGCGTGGTCTCGCGACTTGCATGTTTTGGGAGGGGCCCCGAGATCCACTTCCGGCGTGTGCGTCCGCGTGTGGAACCGGCGAGCTCATGGCTTCCCTGGAGTCTTCCAGGCTGGACGGCCTGACTGGAGACATGGAGACAGAGGTGCCACAGTGTGCAAGGTGGCTGTACTGTGGGGAGCCTGACGACAGGCAGAAAGCTGTGCTGGGTAAAGACTGCGAGACCCGAGCGGACGCCCGCGTAGCCCTACCATCCCCTCCTGTCTGGGCTCCACGGTAGCCCTCCTGCCCACTTCCTGGAGCTGGGACAGAGCCCGGCTAACCTCCCGTTCCTCTGTCACGACTTCACATCTAGCAAGGACACTTCACAGGGCACTGCCCAGATCTCTCATTCGCTCTTTTCCCCCTCCACGGAGCAGAGTTCTCTCTTTTCTGCCAGTTAATGACATTCCCTCAGTCATTTTGTGATAACTTCTGCCCAGAGGCCACCCCCTATCTCCCTCTTTACTACTGGACCAGGACTTCCTTCAGTCTCCCTAAAAGTCGGACAGAAGCTCCCTTGCCTTCGCCACGGGTTCCCAGCCACAATGCAGTTCTTCCCCCACTACTCCCTGCTGGTCCTGTTCTTATCTCATTCTTGGGTTACGTTTACAGTTCAGTTCTCCAATGGGAAGCTGCAGAATCCAGGCAACATGCGCTTCACCTTGTACAACAGCAACGACGTGGTAAACCCGAGGCTGAGGAATCAGCGGATCCTGGTAAGTGCAGCGTTCAGGTTGTCTGAACTCTGCAAGGCTCTGCAGGCCTCTGAAGACCCTTGGTGGGGGCAGATATGGGAGGGCCCAAGGGGAGTAGCAAATGGGACTGTGGCGGCGCAGAGTGAAAGATTTGGGTGAAATGATGACTTTCCACATATTTGGGTTCCATTTCTTTGGAGACAGGATTTCTCAGTGTAGCTCTGGCTATCCTAGAACTCACTGTGTAGAACTTGCTGAATATTCCCAGTGTCCTCATGTAGCAGACAAAGGGAGCGCCTGAGTCAGATTTGACAACATTCCTCAGAAACTCAGCGACAGCACTCTTTGATGGGCATGGGTATATTTCGTTTTTTGTCTATGCACCATGACTGTGTAGCTAGCTAGTGGAGGCCAGAAAGGGGCATTGGATCCCCTAGAACTGGAGTTACAGATGGTAGCTAGCCACCTTGTGGGTGCTGGGCGTCAAATGCTGGTCCTCTGGAAGAGCAGCAGGTGCCCAGAGCCTTTGTCCAGTTCCCAGCTTGAGCACTGTTGATGTTTTGAACGGGGTGATTCTTTGTTGTGGGTGGGAGACCTGTGCCTCACAGGATGCTTCTTGTTTGTTTGTTTTTTGTTTTTCAAGAAAGGGTTTCTTGCCGGGCAGTGGTGGCGCACGCCTTTAATTCCAGCACTCGGGAGGCAGAGGCCGGTAGAGCTCTGTGAGTTCGAGGCCAGCCTGGTCTACAAGAGCTAGTTCCAGGACAGGCTCCAAAGCTACAGAGAAACCTTGTCTCAAAAAAAAAAACAAAAAAACAAAAACAAAAACAAATGAAAGACAGTGTTTCTCTGTCAGTTAGCCCTGGCTGTCCTGGAACTCATTCTGTAGACCAGGCTGGCCTTGAACTAAAAAGATTCGCCTGCCTCTGCCTTCTGAGTGCCGGGATTAAAGGCGTGCTGCCACCCAGCTCCACAGGGTACTTAATAGCATTTCTGGTCTCTCCCCAATAGGTGTAGGGTTAAGAATGTCTACTTTCCAGAGATGCAAATTCTCTAGGTAGTGCAGGTGGACAGCAGAAAAAGCTCAGGGTTTAGGGCCTAGGGAGCTCAGTAGGAAAAGAAGTCTCTACTTGTCTGAATGCCTTCCTGGGAAAGGTACATCAGAGTTGAGCTCTGGAAGATTGGGGAACAGGTAGAAGCTGATGTTTGGTGTCCAAAGTGACAAAGGGGGAAAAAAAGAACTTGACTAATTGGGAAGAGCTGGGTCTAGGAAGAGCTGACGTCGGAAAGGTTGGCGAAGATCTAGGGCTGCGCAAGCCAGTGACCCGCAGAATCATTGTACCCGGGAGTGCTGGAAGACCAAGACCTCACTGTCTGGTTCTCCATGCAGCTCACTCAAGAACTTTTATTTTTCTCTCTCACTTTAAATTTTTTTTAACTGGGGACTGGCGAGATGGCTCAGCAGTACTGACTGCTCTTCCAGAGGACCCAGGTTCAGTTCCCAGCACCCACATGGCAGCTCACAACTGTCTGTAACTCCAGTTTCAGGGGACCCTTACACAGACATACATGCAGGCAAAACAGTAATGCTCATAAAATAAAAAATAGAAATGTTTTTATCTTTATTCTCGCTGCCCACTGTCTTTCCCCACATCCCCTCTTGTTAGTCCCCTGCCTCCCTCTCAAGTCTCACTTTCCTGACATCCATACTCAGCTGGAGAGATGGCTCAGTGGTTAAGAGCACTTACTGCTTTTCTGGAGGACCTGGGTTCAGTTTCTTATACCAGCATAGAGGCAACAACTGTAATTCTAGTTTGCCAGCACTGCATACAGGCAAAAGACTCTAAAACACATGAATATCTCATTACATACATATTATATTACCCTCTGTTCCCTCTTCTTTTGCTACTCTTTTTCTCATGGTTCCTTTCTACTGTCATGTCCTGAATGTACACGCACACACACTGCTCTTTTACCATGTGGATTCTGGGGCTAACTCAGGTTGTCATCTAAACCACAAACGCTTTATCCACGGAGCCCATGTGCAGCCTTACAGCTGTTCTCATTGGTGTCTCTGATGGG
>NC_022031.1:40135529-40157017 GCF_000317375.1 Microtus ochrogaster
AAGGTCTTTATCCACGGAGCCCATGTGCAGCCTTACAGCTGTTCTCATTGGTGTCTCTGATGGGTAAGGATCTTGAGCACTTCTCATATATTTTGGGCAGTTTGTGTCACTTCTTTAAGAGCTGTCTACTTAGCTCATCAGCCCTCTTCTTGACTAGATTAGTTGAGTTTTTTTTTTTAATTTTTACAATTCTTTGTATATTCTAAATATTAATCCCTTGTTGGATGAATATTATTATACTTGGCAGTGATTTAGCCCCTTCTGTATGCTCTTTAGGTAATATTTGCTTTGCTCTGAAAAAGCTTTTTAATTTCATGCAATCCCAGGTGCCACTTCCCCCAAGAACTATACCTACCACCTCAAAGCTTTCTTAGGGTATTTGGGGTTCCCTTTCCAAAGTTTTCTTGCCTTTCCCCCAGAGACACCCTAGGTTCCTATAGATGAGATGGGGCTAGATCTCCTCCTGGAGGGTGTATAGGGCTGGCACAGTTTGGTCCTGGATTCGAGTCCATGCTCAGTGCCCTTCAATGCTGATCATCAATGGAACACTTTGTTTTTCAGGCAGCTGAAACAGACAGGCTCTCCTATGTTGGAAACAATTTTGGGACTGGCGCCCTCAAATGCAACACTCTTTGCAGGTACTAGGCCACGGGGCAGTGACAGAGGGGCTAGGAGGGTTTAGTGCGACAGTGACACCATCTTCAGTCTTTATTTTGGAGGTAGTTGGGGGGATCTGTGGGTTCACTAAGATCCTGTGTGTAGTGATATTTCATTTGTATTTTAATAAATAAAACTTGCCTGAAGGTCAGAAAAGTAAAACAGCCAGCCACCAACTCTTACCTCTACACCTCTACCTCAGTCTGAAATGGGGATCCCGCCTCCAGGGATCCCAGAATGAGACTGTGTGAGCTGTCTCCTCCCTTATATTCCTGTCTAGGACTGGGATTAAAGGCGTGCACCACCACCACAATCTAGATGTGATTGCTCATCAGAACCATCTGGTGGCTTTTTCAGTCCTCAGCCATTCTGTGTGTCCTCCCTCTCTGCAGGGATTGTTACCTGTGAGCAAGCGGACGCCCTCCTCCTGCAGAAAGAAGCTAGGGATCTGTAAATAGGAAAGAGGTTTGTGTGGATAATAACCCGTGCATAACCTACTACCGTGTCATTCTGCTTCTGCCCAGACACTTTGTGGGGATTCTCAACAAGACCTCTGGCCAGATGGAGGTGTATGATGCCGAGCTGTTCAACATGCAGCCGCTGTTTGCTGGTAGGTTCTGGAAATGAAGACTCAGTTAAAGGCCACATCGTAGGGGTTTGTTGGATTAGTTCATTTTTGTTTCCTAAGAGGCATTTGTAATTTTTTCTAAATGGCTTCCCCCTCATACACCTTTCTGAGACAAGGTCTCATGTAGTCCAGGCTGCCCTTGAATTTGCCGGGCAGCTGAGGATGACCTTGGACTTCTGGTCCTCCTGCCACCAACTCCTAAGTGGTGACCTTACAGGTATGTGCCGTCTCCCGGCAAACACAGCTCATCCTCAGCCATAATGGGACGTCTTCTTGCCAAGTGTTTTCTTTTTTTTTATTTGAAAAAAATATATATATATAGTATATATTTTAATGAATCATTTATTGACCCCTTACTATGTAAGCTAAGGACTTTGTATGACAGGCAAGATCCCGTCTCTCCAGCATTTACAGATGTTGTCTCAGAAAGCAGCCTTTAAATTTAAGCAGGAGTAGTCGTCGGTGCGGCCGTCTCATGGGGCTTTCCCGTGTGGGAGCACAGGTGTTCACATGCCACAGCGCACGTAAGAGGTCAGAGCAGAACCTCTGCTGTCTGACTACCTGTTTGAGAAACTGTCTGTTGGCTCTGAGTAGGCCGGCAGCTGCCCCTTGAGCGTCTGGGGTTCTCTTGTCTCTGCTTCCCATCTTACTGTGGCCACACTGGGATTCCAGATGTGTGCTACCGTGCCCAGCTTCCCAGGTCCTCATGTTTGGGTAGCAAGCTTTCGGCACACTGAGCCATCCTCTAAACTTTCTAAATTCCAATGGAGATTGTAAAATTTTATTACACTTATTTATTGGATGTATATATGTGTATGTATTATATATATATAATATGTATTATATATATAATATCATACACACACCACAGTACATGTGTGTGGTCACAGGCCAATTCAAGCAAGTTGATTTTCTCCCTCCAGAATGTGGATCCAGGCACATGTGAACAACATGTGACTCAGGTCATCAGACTTGGTAACAGTAACAGGCACCTTTTTACCTGCTGGCCCTCTACCAGCCTGCTGAGATAGAATTGTTTAAATTCCTTTTTAAAAAAGATTTATTTTATGTGCATGGTTCTATTGTGTGTATGGTTCTACATGTGTGTCTGTGTACCACATGCATGCATTGCTTGTGGAGGCCAGAAGAGAGAGTTGGATCCCGTGGAACTGGAGTTATACATGGTTGTTAGCCATCATGTGGATGCTGGGAACTGAACTTAGGTCCTCTTACAAGAGCAGCCAGTGCCCTAACCTGCTGAGTCATCTCTTCAGACTCTAAGGTTTTTTAATTCTTGATGAGATACATTTGTGTTACATGCTGATAGTTTATAAATAGTGGCTTGTTCTGGCTCGCTGCACGCTAGATTTTTTTTTTTTTTTTTTTTTTTTGAGACAGAGTTTCTCTGTAGCTTTGGAGCCTGTCCTGGAACTAGCTCACTAGCTCTTGTAGACCAGGCTGGTCTCGAACTCACAGAGATCCACCTGCCTCCCAAATGCCGGGATTAAAGGTGTACGCCACCACCGCCCGGCAACGCTAGTTTTGGGTTTTTGCTGTGTGCTTGTCACTATTTTGAACACCTTTCACAAGAACCACATAATTACTTCATAGGTACTACTATTCTTTCTTTTTCTTCCTTTCCTCTGTGTAGGTCTGGCTGTCCTGGGACTCGCTCTGTCCAGGCTGGCCTTGAACTCACAGACATCTGCCTCTGCTGGGATTGAAGGCAGTTGCCACCACTACCTGGATTCTTTTCTTTTCTTTTTTTTCCTTCTCTTCCTTCTCTTCCTTCCCTCCCTCCCTCCCTTCCTTTCTTTCATGTGTGTTATTTCTTTTTTAGCAGCACTGAGACGTGGCTGACTGAGGTGACCTGCTGCTGAGCTAACCCAAGCTTGTGTTCTTGCCCTTCAGATTGTACCGCTCACTATTTGAGTACATTGTGGGAAGTTGGAGAGTGACGTGTGAAAATTCCCAGTATGTTAACACCCGCCTTTAGGTCTTTGACCAGAAAAGCAGATCTACTTATCGGAAGAGCCAAGGACTTGGTTTCTGTTCTCTCTGACGTGGCCTGGCTTGGGAAAGTGCCTGGGCCAGTCACTGTGTCTGCGGGCCTCATCTTTCCTTGTTTCTGATCTAAGAGGCTGGGGCAGAGGACAGCCATTCTTACTTATTTACTGAGGAATACAGCCAGTATTCAGTGTACATTCATGTTAGGGAAGTCTCGGAATAAGGAGCTTGGTTTTTTTTAGATTAATGTTAAATAAACACTAAGCACTATTAATATTTTTAATCCTTGCAGGGCTGAGCACAGTGGCTGCAGCACACGTGCACATGCTTACGGGGTTAAGACCCTGGTATCAGCTGAACTCAAATTTAAAATCATCGTGGGCAGCATAGTGAGCGTCCCGCCCCCCCCCCCCCAAATACTCATTGGTGAGCCTCACAGTGTGCTTTCTTCCTGTTCTGTGTTTCTGTAGAAGATGCTATTGAGCATGAGTCCCTGCTGGACAATCAGACCAAGACTTTCAGGGAAAAGGTGAGTGACAGTTAAGGACACTCCTTCGAGGCCTGGTTTCCCCGTCAGTGTAACAGCCCCCCTGAATGTGGGCCTCCCTGGCTGCGCCATCTCAATTGGTCTTTGGTTCTCCTCCTGGTTGCTACCTGCAGAGGCCTTCTGGTCTCCCAGGGAACAGGCTTGCTGCTGCCTTGGCCAGGTGAACACAGCCAGTGTCGGTATTTGCACCCTGTTCTCTGGGATGAAGGGGGTATAGCAGAAAGCTTCTTAGGTTTTGGTCCACACTATGGACAATGTTGTACCTGGAGATGCATATCAACAAAGTAAGTTCTTTGAGCTTCTGGATGTAAAGAATTCTTAGTGAAGTCATCTCGTCCAAAGGGTGGCAGACTGAACTTTCAGTACTGCCTGGGCCACAGCAAAGAGAAAAGACCACTCTGGTTCACTTGGGGAGAGGGAGTGGTTTATTAACAGCATCTGCTACGGGAGCAGATGGCAGATGGGTGGGCTGTGTGCCACAGGTTTCCCAACCCTGATTCCAGTCAAGTCTTTCTGTACCGATGGAAAACTAAATGTGGATTTGTAACTGGGAGTCAGTGCAGCAAACCCAGTCCTTATGTGGACAGGTATGAGAAAGGACTCAGCCTGATTGACAGGTGAGGTAATCCTGGCTCAAGAACCCCACAGCTTGCTTGTGATTATACACTTGGAAACAGCCATGTTGCCCAGCCTGTCCTTGGTAACTGGGTTTGTTTCTTACACAGTTGGATTCTTGCATTGAAGCCTTTGGAAGCACCAAGCAGAAGCGGTCCCTGAACTCCAGGAGAATGAACAAAGTTGGCAGCGAATCTTTGAATCTCACAGTAACTAAAGCTGCAGAGAACATCATCGATACAAAGGGTGTGGATGGTAAGAGGCTGGAGCTTGGGGTAGAGTGTGCCCACAAAGACAGCAGATGCCAGCGGGGAGCTCGAAGGCTGGATTCCTTCCTGGTACATGGCCGCAGCCTCTCTAATGCTGTGTAGTGAATATTTACTATCATGCGTCTCTAACTCTGCTCTGAGTTACTTGAGGGCAAACATTGTATCCACCTTCTGCATGGCTGGGAAGTTCAGATCCTGGCAGGTGTTCAGATTGGAGTTTTGGACTGTGTGGTTTCTACTGCATTGGGTTCATGGAGTGTTGGGAGCCTGTAGCTGGACAGAGTGGCACTCATGTTAATTTTCCCCACTGAAAGCTCTGGTCAGCGATGCCATGCAGGATGACTTGCAAGATGACTCCCTGTACCTTCCTCCCTGCTACGCTGATGTGACCAGGCCTGAAGATGTGTACAGATTTGAAGACAGTATCCTTGCAGTTTGGAAGGTGCCTAATTTGCAGGCTGTCGTGTTGGTACACATTGGCAGAGCCAGGCTGTGTAAGAGTAGCTGTAGTCGTGGTCCTGCGACATTAATAAATGCAACATCCTACCCTTTTCCCACATCCCATTGCTGTTGGCAAAAGGTTTGTCAGTTTGGCTTCCTCATTAGCGGAAGGACCTACTCCTGGGAATCAAACCCGGTGTTCAGTTAACAGCTTTGCGCTGTGGGGGTCATTCTCCGCAGACAGAATATAACCTATGAGTTGGCTGGTCCAGAGCAGACATACTGAAACAAGTGTCGGAACATAGAACTCCCCTGCTCAGGGCGTCTGGCTAGTTGGAGAATGCTAACAAAAGCTCTAGTAGTGAAGGGGTAATCCAGGTAGGAGGTGACCCCGAGGCTGGAGTCTGGGAATCGGGTCTCTGTTCTCCACCCTGCTTCCTCTGAGTTCCTTCTCTGCCTGGGAAATGAGGTCCCTTGAGATGACTTAGGTGTCCATTTTGGTCAGTTATGTTCTTGACCTGCAACCAGTTCTGTCCCCGGCTGAGTACGATGCTCTTGAGAGCCCTTCTGAAGCCTTCAGAAATGTTACATCAGAAGACATACTGAAGATGATTGAAGAGAACAGGTATTCGTGGGCAGGTGGGGCATCGTGAGGCATGATGGGAAACGGAGTCTGACATAAAGCAAGACCTTGATAATACCACTCAGAAAGTAGCAGCTCAGGGAGCTTATGGGGAGTTGTCTGCTTAGCCACAGAGTAAGGAGCAAGCTTTGACACCAGGCATTCAGGAGGTGTGGGTAGATCTAAGGAAGAGGATTGGTTTATGCGTGTAGCACCTATAGCTGGAGAGATAGATGGTGGCAGGGTCCTGTAATCTGGGGCCCTGGACCAAAGCCAGCCCCGTGTCCTGCTGTTAATGCTGATTGTCACTGGCAATGGCCAAAGGCTGGCATTGGCATGGATGCAACCAGAGTGATGGCTGTCTGGGACAGTATGCTTGCCAACTTCTAAAATTAAATATGCACATTTTAAATATTAAGATTATGTTGTGTGTATAACATGGGTAGGGAGGGGTCCAGTAGACGATGTCATTGGATCAGGTGTGAGTGCTAAGAAACTGACAAGGCCTCTGCAAGAGCAATGCTGTTTAACTGCTCAGCCATTTCTCTAGTCCTACTTGTCTTCGTTTTTTTCTTAGAGTTTGTGTGAGTGTGAGATTGTGCTTGTGTGGGGGTGCGTGTACATGTGGAGGTCTGAGGTTGATCATCTTCGGAATTGTCCTCTGTTGTTTTTCTACCTTGTTCAATGACATGGAGTCTGTCAATCAAACCCTGTGTGCCCTGCTAGGGTTAGCCTCCTTAGCCAACCCGCCCAGAGGGGATGGAGTGTGTGGGGACCGTGTGCTGGTGATGCCTCCTGACCGCCTGTTTCTCTTCCTTGTTTTAGCCACTGTTCCTTCATCATAGAAATGCTGAAGTCTTTGCCATCAGATGAGCAGAGTCGAGACCGGCAAGCCCGAAGCATCTGGTTTCTAGACGCCCTCATTAGATTTCGAGCTCAGAAAGTGATAAAGGGAAAAAGTAAGCCCCCCACAGGCACTTTATCCTGTTATCTTCAAGTGGTTGCTTGTCTGTGGATGTCTGTCTGTCCAGGCCCTCTCTGTGCGGCCTGCCCTTCCTGCTGGTCCCACTGCCTGCCTGAGCCTCGCAGGGCTCTCTTTTCTGTATTTCTTTTTCTTTTTTTTTAAATATTTATTTATTATGTATACAATATTTTGTCTACATGTATTCCTGCAGGCCAGAAGAGGGCACCAGACCTTATTACAAATGGTTGTGAGCCACCATGTGGTTGCTGGAATTGAACTCAGGACCTTTGGAAGAGCAGGCAATGCTCTTAACCACTGAGCCATCTCTCCAGCCCCCTTCTCTGTATTTCTTTCATCTGCTCTGGAAATGGGGACAGGGTGGATGGGGCTTCTAGAGAGCACATGCCCTGCTTGTTCTGCCTGGTAAAACAGTGTCCTGGTCAAATGAGAGGAATAACCTACGGGAGGCTGTTAGAATAAACATCAGTTACAGGAGGAGGAAATCAGGGCTTTGCTTGTGAAGAAGCTTGGGGCAGGTGGTTTTGCTTTTTAAGACAGTCTCACTACACAGCCCTGGTTGGCCTGGAACTCACAGAGATTCGTGTGTCTCTGCCTCCCGAGTACTAGGATTAAAGGTGTGCACGGCTATGCTTGCCTTTTTTTTTCTTTTCGTGGTGTGTGGGAGGATGTGGTGATGGTGTGTTTCACACTGAGAGTGCGAGGCAGTTTGTGATGTTCCACCTGCTTCTAAGACCATCCGTGGCGGTCACACACTCATGCCCACCCCAAGCTGAAAAGCCAGCAGGAGACCCCTGGGGTTTGCAGCACAAGGCGTGTCTGTTCACTCTTCTTGTGGAGAGCACCAAGGATGAACTCTCAAGTTTCGTGTTCTGGTCTCTCGCGCCTTCCACCCTCAATTTACTTAGTTATGGGTAGTTATGGGGGGGGGGGGGTGCTCAGTGTACCTATGGTCAGAGGACAGCTTTGGAATCAGTTCTCTCTATCCATGCGAATCCTTGTGGCACGTCTGGACCCACTGGGTCATCTCACCGGCTCCATCTGCAGTCTATTTTCCAGTATTTTACTGTATGTGCCTCGTCCTCATCAGTCTGTCCTAGCTGTGTTCACACCCTCACAACACCTCCTGTGTGTGTCTGACTTGAAAGTGGCTGCTTTGGCTCTTAGGCCCCTGTTCCTCTTATCATGTGGTTCTGGCCATTACAGCCCCCACCCACCCACTTACAGATGTGCCACCTGTGGACTTTACAGGAAAATGATCCAATGTGACTCTGTGTTCTAGGTGCCCTGGGACCTGGAATCCCCCACATCATCAACACGAAGCTGCTAAAGCACTTCACCTGCCTGACTTACAACAATGGCAGGTCAGGGGCTGTTTCTGTGGAAAGGAACGCAGGTGGGGGTGGCAGGGAAGTGTGGGGACTCAGGTTCAATTCCATGTCCAGAGATCCAGCGCCAAAGAGTCACTGCCGTCTGGCGGTCTTCTGGGGACATCATATACTGTCCCTCTTGGAAGTGTTCACTTGTCTTTGGCTGTGGGGCACCCTGCAGTGCTGGGATTACTGATAATCAGTGCTGCAGGAAAGGACAGCTACCCAGTGACCTAGAAGACAGAAACTGCAGTGCATCCAGGCCTTGTTTGCCGCTGTTTGATGGGGCTGTGCTCCCTGCTCCTGCTGTGTTTGGAAAGAGCAGGGGCAGCACTGAGGCTGGGTGGTTTTTCCTGTGGCCTGCTGAGCAGACAGTCACAGGCTCCTACAAAGGTTTCATGAGTACATCGCTACCAGCTACCAGCCACCTGGGGAAACGTGGGCGGGGCTTTCTCTGTCTCTGAGAGGAAACATGGGTTGACTTAACTGTCCACTGTGAGACTTGGGCAGCTTGGAAGGAACAGGCTGTGTGTGTGGCTTTGCCCCGCTGCCCCCCAAACTGGGACCACTGACTATGGAGGGTAAGGCTCTGGTGTTCTTACTTAGCACTTGGGGTTTAACTTCATTTCTCCTCCATTGCCATTGACTGCAGTTTACGGAACTTAATTTCAAATTCAATGAAGGCCAAGATCACTGCGTATGCAATCATCCTCGCCTTGCATATAAGTAACTTCCAGATCGACCTGACAGTGCTGCAGGGGGACCTGAAACTCAGTGAGAAAAGGTGAGCACGGCAGCGTGAGGCTGGTCCCTGCGGCCACCCAGGTGGATTCCTCCTGCCCATGAGGCCCTGTTGAAGGGGGTAAAGGGTTGGGGTGTCTCACGGAAAAATCTTGGGACCAGAAGACAATCTCCTGTGAATGAATGATTGGTTGGCAAAAAACTCTGAGTGCCTTCTCTTTGCAAGGCTTGATATTGAGTTCATTCACAGTCCTTCACTGATTTCCAAAAACTACTAGGACTCTGAGGTCTGGAAAGGAATAACTTTCTCAAGATCTCACTCCCCAAAAGGGTGCCTGCGCCTTGGGCCTGAGCCTCCCACAGCTTTCTGTTCTGAATAGCCCTGTGTGCCCTACATTGCTGTGACTAGGGAGGGATCCTCCGTGGATCTAGGGGTGAAGCGAGGGTAGAAACAGAGAACCCAGTTTTATGGTCCGGAGCACAGTGTGCTCCTCGCTCCCGCCAGACCTGACAGCGCACACAGGGCTCCTCCTGATCTGTTCCATTTCTTCCTTAGGATGATTGAGATAGCAAAAGCCATGAGGCTGAAGATCTCCAAAAGAAAGGTGACCCTGGCAGACGGCAGGGAAGAGGACCACAGACTGGGCACTCTGTCTCTCCCACTGCCTCCAGCCCTGACCTCAGACCGCCAGTCAAAGCGGAAGAAGATGAACTAGATCTTTTCCAGATGGCTCGCTCTGGCCATGTCACAGCCACTTCTGTCCAGTCCCACTTTTATTTTTTGAAAAAGGAAGCAGACTGGATGTTGTGGTACTTTACTATAACCCAAGAACTCAGGAGACTGAGGCAGGACAATTGTGGATCCTGGGCCTGTCCGGGATTCTACTGTGCTCCACCACCCCAAGGCCTTAACTTTAGCATGGTTATCATGCCTCAGCCAGCATCCCAGCTGTGCCTCTCATGCAGAGATTAAAGGATCTAGGTTTGACTTCGTCTCCCTCCTTTGCTGTTGCTGTGGTTAGAAATGGCAGATGTTTCTCCTGCTGGGTCATGTGCAGGGTTTGGGAGGGTCAGGCTGAACTCTGGGCCTAAAGAAAGGATGATGGTTTAAAAGGAGGACCTGGACGAGCCGCAGCAGGTGGAGGAGGGCCGGCAGTGGGATCTAAATGAACAGCCTACTACAGCATAGCGGAGCCCAGTCAGGAATGATAACCACGGCTTTCCCTCTCCATGGAGACCATGCAGAGGGGCATGGTTGGAGATGAATACAACGTGGAAAGCATGGACCATCATCATGAGGGTCTCACTTGGTTTTGGATTCAGGCCTTGACAGACCCACTGTTGTAATAAAGTTCCTGGGGTCTGGGGAGGGGAGCTGCGCTAGAGGCTTGAGTCTTTAGACAGTACCAAATTGGTCTTGTGGCCATGATTCTGCAGGTGAGTTTAAGACAGACTGATTGGAAGCCTGTCATGGGTTCACATGGTGAGGGGAAAACCAGCACAGGCAAGTTGTCCTGTCTCCACTGTGGGCTGTGGTGCGCATACACCCGCAGCAACAGAACTTACAACAAAAACGGGGTTGGAGAGAGCTCAGCAGTTAAAAGTCCCACAAACACCTGAGTTCCAACCCGACACCCATAATGCCCAACACCAGGAAGCAGAGACAGGAAATCCATTGGCTTCCTAGCTGCTGGCCTCACTGAAAAGCACGAGTTCCCAGAGTAGCTTGCCTCAACGGGAAAGGCAGAGAGTAACAGGACACCTGGTACTCTGACCCCCCCAGGAAATCAGTCCTCTGTAGGAAACAGACTGCTCCACACTGGATGAAAGAGAGGCAGGCATAAAACAGCTCATGGCAACGCAGTCTGGGCTGGGAATGGTAGCACAAGCCTATAATGCCAACATTTGGGAGGAAGCTTCAGCTAATCCAGGGCAGCTTGAAAAACAAAGCAGTTGGTTAAGAAGCCCACAAGGGAAGCCAGGAGAGGGAGCTGACTCTGAACACCCCTTATCAGAAGAAAGTTCAGAAGATGGGTTTGCCTTAGCTCGGGTGGGCTGCTTTTAAGACTAAGAAAACTAACAGAGTATTTATTTACTACTAGGCCAGACGATGGCTTTGTGTTTGGTAAAGGCACTTGCGGCCAAGCCAGATGACCCAAGTTCACTCCCTGGAACCCACCTGGGAGAAGCAGAGAACCACCTTCCCCAAAGTTGTCCTCCGACCTTCAAGTGTGCTGTGACACAGGCGCACATAGAAACATACAAGAGATGTGAAAACAGTTCTAACACCGAGCTCGAGCTGAGTGGGTACATGCCGAGGGAGAACCCAATCCAGGGAGACGTGCTCATGTATCTGAAGCCCCTTGGTGCACCGGGTGACCTGTATGGAGGCAATGTCAGTGGTTATCTCCAGACAGGCCCCTGGGCAGGACTCTGGATGGTACGGAGGCCCCGAAATGTAGCCCTGCAGCCTTGAGTTCTGAGCCGTGGTGGGAGCAAACTGGTACAACGAGAGCTTTGATTCTGCGGCCTCAGTGGCACCTGCGGGAAGCCTGCCGATCCCTTGGAACTGCAGCAAATGTGTGGGCCCAGTTAAGACCCGGAAACGCCTCCTTTAAAATATATAGAGCTTTATTTTGGTTATTGAGATTTTCGTAAGTACTTGATTCACAGAAAAGTCATTTCTTACAAAACACCAAAGGCAGCATTTTCTACAGCGACTCACATTGGGGCCACCAGACAAGTGCATGGGCAGTACTGCAGATGGGAAAGACGGGGGTTCCTGTTCCCAGAGTGCTTAGGGAGAAGTCAGAGCTCCCCCTCCCACTCACCCAACAGCAGCACCTAGGGCTCCACAGAACCAGCCTGGGATCTGCCCCCAAAGGCTGGTGAGGACCCTGCAATAAAGGCCAAGTGGGAAAGGGGGTCATCAAGGCGGAGCTGGCCCTGCATGCAGTCCCCTTCCACAGTGGGGTCCAAGCCCACCTGGCTCGCAGAGCTTGTCACATTCACAGTACAGTCTAGGGAAGCCCTTTGGGAGTGGGCCTTCCCATCACTTAGGCCACTAACTCAACTCTGGCTCTGGGTTGGGACTTAAGGACACAGACAGAAGGGGCTCTACCTTTGGAGAGTTCACAGGTAAACAGGCAGGACAGGGTATGGACCCAGAGAGTTCCAAAGCAAGGCAGAAAGTGCTCAGTGCCCTGAGAGGGAATGGGAGGGTGAGGCTGGGGTGGGGGGACACTATCACCGGAGCAATGGAAGTTACACGGAGATGGCAGTGTCTGAGCTAACCCTGGAGTGAGAGGTGAGGCCTGCCTACACTGAGATAGCTGGGAGGGCATGCTGGGAAGGAAAACAAGCTCAAGCCAAGGCACAGAGTGGGAAACACGGTAGGGCTGGTCAAGGCAGCTGGTCATCCATGAGGATATGGACACGCTGGAGGGCACCTCCACCTAGACAGGCTGGAGCTTGCAGGGGCAGAGTACGTGTCCACGCACAGCCCGAATCCTGTGGCAGGCACTGGGCTAATGCTTTGAACCTGGGGGCTCCTTAGGGACAGTGGAGCTTCGTTCTTCACACGGCCCAGCCCAGCACCTGCCTGCACACCTGAGGCAGCCACCTGCCCCTCTTATTTTAGTGTGTCCCCTCATCATTCCTGGGACAGCTTTTCAGGAGGACCTTCTTGCTCCCAGGGCCATGTGCCAGCCTAGAACTGTCTTTAATAAAAAACACTGCAGTCCCCAGAGGCAGCTGGGAGGCAGTCCTGTCCCCTGAGGGACCAAGAGGGCAGGCCCTGGAAAGGCAGCAGTTGTTTCCCCCACCACAGTTCCTTCCCTTGATCAGAAGGACTCTCTTCCCTGAGAAGAGTCTAGGTTTGGTCTGTGTAAAGTGAGGTTCTCTGTAGTGTGGAATGATTGACCTAAAATCCGCATGTGCTGTTTGAGCCTCCCTAGCTCTTCCTAACCTCTAAGTGCTGGAACACTCCCAATTGCTCTTACTTTTTCTCCTGGGGGAATGTTTTCAAGGTCCTTCCTGATGAAGGCTGTGGAGTAAAGGGTTTAGAAGTACCTTGTTCTTAGTCCCCAGGAGGCGTAGGACCCTCTTTTCAGGAGTGGTGGTGTGTAGGACGGGGGTGGGGCTGGGAGTCTTCCCAGGCTTAACTTCCATCCCAAGAGTCTTAGCCTCTAACTCTTCTGAGTGCCCACTGGGGCTTGGGGCTGAGGCAAGTCTTCTTGCTTACAGGATAGTACAGAAGATGCTGCGGTTGCTGTGGTAACCACCTTCCACACGGGCTGTGATCCTGGTAGCCATGGCTGTCACCTTCTGCCCACTGTGGGACCCAGAGGAGCCCCTGACTGAGTTTTCAAGGTGAGGCCGTGCTGGTGGATTCACCAGGCGCCAAGTGTCAGACCTGGAGGTGCAGAAGGAAAGCCAGTGAATACAGAGGCAGAGAGTACCGGGTGAACCCCTGCGTCTCACCTTTGGCTCCAGTTCTCTGGGTCTCCGAGTTTAAATCTAGGTATGGGTTTTATCTTCTAAGTCAGTGACTGCCCAATAAGGTGGAGTGAGAAACCAAGGGACAGATCCCTGTTGCATTTCTGCATGGAACCTTGGTCACATTTCCTCTAAGGTCCTCAACTTTCCCCATCTTTCTGGATCTAGATGTGAATCAGTGGATTTTATCTCTACCCTTCCCCCCATGTTGCACACACACCAGCTTTGTGAGCACGAATCGTCTACAAGCCTTATTTATCATCACCTTCAGGTGACGAGCAGGCGAAGGAGTTGCTGCACTAGTGCATGGAAACTCCTCGATGCTGAAAAAGAATGCACGAAGCAGAGAGTGGTGTGCTCCGGCTAACCCGTTCTTCAGAGTTCTAGGACAGCCAGGGCTACACATTGAAACCCTGCCTCAATAAAACAAAGAGACAGAGAATGACTTCCAGGGGGTCTGACTTTCTTCTGACCTTTGCAGACACCAGGCTCATACATGACGCAGACATGCATGCAATCCATGGGACACTCATTTTACACATCAAATAAGAACCAACAACTAAAGCTAGACCAACACAGGGACACTCACACACCCATGCCTGCTCCTGGACTGTGCACAGTCGCCAGCAAAGGAAACCAGCTGAGACACCCATCAATAGGTGAATGCAGCTATACCATTTACAGAAAATGGATGGAACGGGAGATAAAGACACTGTGTGCAAGAAGCAGATTCAGACAAATACCACATTTTGTGCAGAATCTAGATTTGGATTTGTAGGTGCCTTTGTGTTTATGGTACTGTGAACATAGAAAAGAGACTACGGTAACCTAGTCTTCAGTGCAACATGACTGGATTACAAATTACTGTATAATGAGTTCTCTAAGGGACAGAACCGGACAGAATGTGTGTATGTATATACATACACATATATAGTGAATATGTGTATATTTATTTATTTCTTCTGTGGCCTGCCTATCTATCTATCTCTATCTATCTATCTATCTATCTATCTATCTATCTATCTATCTATCTATCTATCTATCTATCTATCTGGAATTTATTAGGCTGGCTTACAGGCTGTGGTTCAGCTAGTCCAACAACAGCCATCTACTAACGGAAGGTCCAAGAATCCAGGAGTTGGTCAGTCCCAGAGAAGTCTGAGGAATATGGAAGACACAGCTCGAAATGTGGGTGACACCTTCCTGAGGCCTGAGGGTCTGACAGAAACAGGGAGAAGTCAAGCAGAAGCCTGCCATCCATTGCCTGCTTCGCGACAGCAGACACACTGTGACCAGCTGTCTCACGCTCCTGCTGACAGGGCCAGAGCTGAACCGCCCGCCATGGCTTCCCCACTGTGTTGGATTCACCCCTACACTGTGAGGGAAAATAAACCCAGTCTTTCTTAAGCTGCGTTTTCAGTCACTTTGCCACATCAGCAAGAAAAGGGAGCAGGTGAGGGGGAGGAGATCTTAGAGGACGGGGAGGGGAGGAAAAGAGACTGCAGGTGAGAGGAAATGGGAACTCTGCCTGACTGTGTCCTGTGGAGCTCCGAATACATGCAGAATAGCCAGCTGCCAATTTCTGGAGACACTAGCCCAGGATGACTTCAAAGAGAGTGGTCTTCACCCCCCCCCCCCCGCCCGTAAGGAACAACAGTGTGCACAGGTAAGAACTGCTCCATCAGGACTTCTGGTGTTTTGCTGAGTAATATATACAGTCCCTTTCCGTGGAGTCCTGTTTAAAACACATCAGCTCAGATGGGACGGAAAGGCTACAACTGTTCTAGAGAATTACTGAGAGCTGGGATAGAATTCTAGGAGATGCTTAAGTTCAGTTCCGCTCTGGGGGACAGGGTAGCAATGGACTCCCACCCAGGGCCACGGAGCTATGCCTCCAGCTATAATTCTATAGGTGCTAGATGACAGTTGTGCACTACAGATACGCACTTGTTAACTAAAAAGAGCAGTTTTTCAGATAGTAGCCATCTTGGAATAACTGAGAACATTCCAGAAAGTTTAGGACTTTGCTGTTTAAAACCAAAGGTCTATGATGTTCCTATAATGGCCCAGACACTAAGTATCTTAGGTTTATGCAGTGGTTTGAAAGAAAATGGCCCCCACAGGCCCATAGGGAATGGCACTATTAGGAGGTGTGGCCTTGTTGGAGGAAGTGTGTCTCTGGGAGCAGGCTTTGAGGTTTCACATGCTCAAGCGAGGCCCAGTGTGTCTCACGGTCTCTCTGGCTGCCTTCAGATCTGGATGTAGAACTCTTAGCTACCTCTCCAGTACCATGTGTGCCTGCATGCTGCCGGGCCTCCTACCATAAAGACAGTGGACTTGTCCTCTGAACTATAAGTCAATCCCAATTAAACATTTTCCTTTATAAGAGTTGCTGGGGTCATGGTGTCTCTTCACAGACAGAAGTTGGTACCAGGGACTAGGGTATTGCTGTGATAGACCAGCCCATGTTTTTGTTTGGAGGAATGTGGACTTTGGGACTTTGTTGTAGGAAAGCAACTGAAAGCTTTACGTGGAGTCTAATGGCCACACTGGTAAGAACGTGGAGGACAGTGGTGCTGGGGGTGATTTGAACTGTGGGTGCCTGGCTCAAGAGGGTTCCGAGGAGAATATTTGTATGTGGCCTAGAGACCAGTCTTGTGCCATTATGGCTAAGAATATAGCTGCTTTTTGCCCTTGTCTGAAAAATCTACCTGAGGCTAAATTGAAGAGTTTGGGATAAAATGTTCTGGCAGAGGAAATCTCAAAACAGCCTAGTATTGACTGTGTTCTGCGGTCACTAGTGTTCACTCTTACACAGATCTATAATGAAGAGGAAAAACACAAAATCTACAGCTTGAGGTGAAAAGGGGCACCAGGAAGTGGAACGGAGCTAAGTCCTGTGTTCGAGGAGATAGACAGTGATTGGAAGCGTCACCCCAGGCCCTGGCATTCATCCTTAGGGCGCCAATGCAGTGCCAATGGAGCAGAAAGCTCCATCTCAGGCCCCCTCCCCCTGGGAGTTGCCTTGGTTCAGACTCCAGCTCCGGAAAAGCCCACCAAGCGCTGACCCCTCCCCAGGGAGGGCCAGGACCACTCCCACAGGCTATTTAGGCTGGGCCAAGAAAAAGAACACATGGTCTTTGGGTTCTGTGTCTCCCCGCTCTTTCCCCGCCATCCAGGAGCACTGCAGTAAATGTGGGCATTAATTCGGTCTAATTTTGTCTGATTGGAATTATTTGCATTGGCAGAGAGGCTCATCTTAAGATTATTCCTAAAATTATGGAGGTTTCCCACCAAGGGAGTCTGCTTTTCCCACGGCTCAGCACCACATGCTGGGAAAACGCCCTATGCTCCCTTTTGGAACAGTAATGTATACCCTGTGCCATTGTATGTTGGAAGTAGAATCATTTTGATTCTACAGGGGATTACAGTTAAGAGATTACATGAGTCTCAGAAGAGACTTGGGACTTTGAAAGACAGTTGAGACTGTTACAGACTACGGGGACTTAAAGTTGGACATAATGTATTTCTGCATCATGATATGGTGAGAAGCCTAATGGGGCCAGGGAGTGGAATGTGGGCATTTGAAAGAAAATGGTGCCGGGCGATGGTGGCACACGCCTTTAATCCCAGCACTCGGGAGGCAGAGGCAGGCAGATCTCTGTGAGTTCAAGACCAGCCTGGTCTACAGAGCTAGTTCCAGGACAGGCTCCAAAGCCACCGAGAAACCCTGTCTCGAAAAACCAAAAAAAAAAAAAAAAAAAAAAAAGGCTCCCAAAGGCCCACAGGGAGTGGCACTATTAGAAGGTGTGGCCTTGTTGGAGTAGTAAAAAGCCCTAGGGCTGGGCTTTGAGGTTTCATATGCTCAAGCCAGACCCAGTGTGTCTCACACTCTCTTCCTGCTGCCTTCACATCTGGATGAAGAGCTCTCGGCTACCTCTCCAGCACATCTGTCTGCATGCTGCTGTGCTCCCCACTGTTAGGACAATGAATTAAACATCTGGACTGTCAGCCAGCCCCAGTGAAAGGTTTCCCTCTATAACAGTTGCACCGTCAGGGTGTCTCTGCACAGCGACAGAGACCCTACGGCAGTTTATACTGCCTTGTTTTTACAGCTGTGCTGCAGCTGTGTGTGAGAACACTGAGGCGATGCACCAGCAAATGAACTATGTTCTAACAAAACTTACTGCCGAATACTGAGCTTGCAACTTCTCTAAAACACTCAGGGTCATTTATGAGGTTAAAGTAATGACAGTTTCCCAGAGCCCACTCACAAACAGGTAGCAGAAGAGAATTAGTAACACTGCCAACCTCTGGATGCCATTCAGGCCTTGAGAACTAGATGGCATTCGTCACAGTTTCAAATACATCCAAACGATCTTCACACCTTTTTTTTTTTGAGATATTCCAACTCGGGCTGGCCTCATACTTGGTGATCCTCCTGAATCAGCCTCCCAGTGAATAAAGGCATGAACCATATCCCAATGTTTTGTTTGTATTCCTTATATTAGAGGGCTATGGTAGGTAACCAATCAATTATCCAGAACAGAAAATTTCTGAAAAGAAAATGGGGGACTATTTTAGGAGAACAAGGGTGGCCAGCAAGAGGGGTGCAGCAAGAGTAAGGACAGGCAGTGGGAGAGCACTGTACTAACGACACCAGTGTGGAGACGCCATAACAAATCCACTGCTTTGTACGTTTATCCTAAAAGGAGGAATGGAAACAACGAGAGACTCACAGCAATGCACCAGGCCAACTACGCTGCATTTGGCTAACTGAAAGAACAGATTCAAGACAACATAGCCAGCATCTGCGCGGGAGCTGGAACCCAAGCTCGGGTCCCTGTGCTCACACGGCAAGTGCTCTACCCAGGGGCCATCTCCATAGCTCACTTACTTCTTCTTGAAGACCAGGAACTTATTGTTCTGCATGATGCATTCTCGGTTGTTAGTGATCTGCTGGAAGATGGTCTTGTTGGTCTTGCCCTGGAAGATGATGTTCTCCTGCACCAGGGCCTTAGCACGGCCCCGCACTGCAATGCCATAGGCGCGGAAGGAGTGGATCCGGTTCTTCAGGACCTGGAAGAAGCAGCCACAGAGACTCATAGATTGGAAGTTGGGCAGGTGAGTTACTGCTAGGAAACCATGGAGTCTAAGTGTGTTGGAGAGGTCAGATGGAGCAAGGGAAGCTCTGGGTGGGGCACAAAGGCCAGCCTGGTGGAGCCACTAGTGTCCTAGAGTTGATGGATAGGCTGTAGGAGGGCTGACCTGGGGACAATTCTTCCCTCTGTATGCTGTGAATACCATTGGTTAATAAAGAAACTGTTTTTGGGCCTGTCCAGGGAATAGAGCTAGGTGGGGAAAACTAAACTGAATGCTGGGGGAAAGAGGGTGGAGTAGAGGGATAATCCACAGGGTGGCAGTCCTATCTGTTTGGCTCTACTGTGAAGCCCTAGCACCATGCAGTGCTTTACCTAAAAGGTGCTCAGAGCTCATGGTCACGTGCCAGGACGGGTAAGGAAACAGGAAACAATGAGAAGTGTGGGGAGGTTGTGGATGGGTGCCTGAAAAGTCCAAAAGAAAGTGCTTCAGATAGCCTGGGCGACTCAGCAAGTCTTCCTTAAAAATGTGACAGTCAGGGTGAAGCATATGAATGGTTAAGAGGCCGCCCCACACAGACCAGAGGTGTGCAAAGGCCTAGGGCTCTCTCCTGGTAAGTGCCTACTGCCCAGCTGTCGAGTGCAAGCTTATGCTGTCAGCGAAAGAGCTGCAACAGCAGGGACTTTGACCCAGAGACAAGAAGACACCCAGAAGGCTCCAGCACCATGACTCTTTTGGCTTCCAGCTGAGAAACTCGTTCATCCTTTGGGGCCCAGTTTATATGCACCCCTCTGGAAAGAAGCTCCTCCTCTGTGAAGCTCCCCCTCTGCGGACCATGCTGTCCAGACTGAGTTCTGATTCTCATTACAGCCCTGAGTGCTGAGGGTTCTGTTTCTCAGCAAAGTGCGCAAGTCAGGTCTGAGCCCTGTTGGTACTTTGCATCAGGCACATCATATGCTTACCTTAGTGTCAGACCTGGGCAGCAACTGCAGTCCACTGCCCCGGTTGCCAATGATGTCATTTTCCACTACAGCAGTACTGTCACCCTTGGTAATGATGCCGTGGCCTCTGTTGTCATAGATACCGTTGCCCCGGAGCTCCACCTTGCACTGGGCTTCGACCTTGACCCCACTCTGGCGGTTGCAGGAGATGCTGTTGTTGGTCACTCGCGTGAGCTGGCTGCTCTGAACAATGATGATGCCTCTGTCCCCATTGGCATGGATCACATTGGTGACAACCTGCAGCGCCTCGCTGCTCTGGACAAAGAGTCCTGACGCTGCAGAGTGCGGGAGTGGGAAGAGCACAGGAGATCCTGGAGTCAGTTCTGACAATACCAGCCAGAAGAAGCAGCATCGCCTCGAGTGTGCACTCCAGGATGGTAGGGAAGAGGCACAGAATTCCTGCTAAGGTGGCCAGGAACACAGGCTGTAAGAGGACTCCTTGTGTTCAACGGTCCTCCGGCCCGAGCTCCCACCCCAGGTCTCCTACAGCCTAGCAAAGTGACAATCAATGCCTTGAAGAGGCGGCATGGAAGACGAGACCCAGGCTGGTTCAACAGCAGTGTGGGCCAGCCTCTTGGTGACACCTGTGCGGTTTCCCTAGCTTGGTGGAGTCACCTTACATGGCTACCAGGCAGCAAAGCTTCACGAAAGGAATTCTCTCCTGGGGGTGTGCTGGCAGAACTCACTCCCCTGGGGCTGCTGTAACTGATCTCACTGCTCCACGTCACTCCAGAGGAAAGAGCCTTCCAGGGCCCATGAATCTGTTCTGTTCCTCCATCAGCACTGGTGGGACTTACCCCATAGAATACGCCATTGGATGGGGCTGGAGAGACGGCTTGCTGGTTAAAAGCACCTGCTGCTCTATAGAGCACCTGGGTTTGAGTCCTAGCACCTACAACCTCTCATCAGCTCACAATCATCTGAAAGGGCATTTCCAGAGGGATCCAACGCCCTCTTCTGACCTCCGTGAGCATTCCTCATGAATGTGGTATATAGATATACATGCAGGTAAAACACACACACACATAAAATAGAATAGAATGAGTAAATCTAAACAGAAAGTAAAGCCAACTAAGACTTTATGACCCCATGTCATTAGGTATGGGTTAGGGCACAAGTCCAAGGAAGACAGGATGAGGGGATGTGTCTACAGTCAGGAAGTCCTCGCTGGTGTGGGATGTATAGGGAGAAAGTGAATCTCAGGCAAAAGCAACACATTAGTGAAGTCAGTGGGGCAGAGGTAAGAAGAGATGGATTTGAGTCTGGGGGAAAGTCCAGGGGCTGAGTAATAACTGGGTAGCTAATGGAGCTAGAAGGACAGGTTGGGCCAGTGCATGGAGAGCCCCAGGACAGAGGGAGCCATGAAGATCACCACAGGGGCTGGAGCACACTCACCTCCATTGTGATTAATACTGTTGGACTCCACAAGAGCTACGGTGACGGGCCTGCGCAGTGGGTCGTCCTCTTTCTCCAGCTCTGTCTCCCAGAGGATGGCGTCCCCATCCTCACTGAAGTTCTCCTGGGCCCCATGGCCTCCAGGGAACTCACCGGAGCCATCCTTCTGGCTGAACACTGCCACTCCATACAGGCCGTTGTAGCTGACATGGTTGCTGGTGACATGGGGCAGGCTGGAGGACATCATCCACACACCACAGCCTTTGTTAGCTGGGGTCACAGAAAAGAGCCTGTCACCGGCACCCAAGTATAGGTGATGCAGCACCCAGTGTCACCCCAAAAGGGGAAGTAAAAGGTACTGAGGCAAGTCGCCTCATAGCTCTGGCTATGGGCTTCTCCCACATATGCCAGGGACAATGACCAATTCACCTCACTTTCTAGGATCACACCTAGGGTGTGAAGTGCTCCGAGAACTGCCAAGGGGACACCAAGGCCTCTGCGAGGAGGGAGCAGGCTCAGTGTGAACCCCAGTCCTACCACTTCCTAGCTGGGACCCTGAGTGAGTAACCGGACTTGTGTGCCTCAGGGCCCTCATCTTTTTTTTTTTTTTTTTTTT
>NC_022031.1:40157117-40157761 GCF_000317375.1 Microtus ochrogaster
TTTTTTTGGTTTTTCGAGACAGGGTTTCTCTGTGGTTTTGGAGCCTGTCCTGGAACTAGCTCTTGTAGACCAGGCTGGACTCAAACTCCCAGAGATCCGCCTGCCTCTGCCTCCCGAGTGCTGGGATTAAAGGCGTGCGCCACCACCGCCCGGCTCAGGGCCCTCATCTTTAAGTTGGGGCTGATGGCTGACAAAGCACGCAGAGTTAGGCTTGAATAACAGAGCCACAGATATTAGATCCAGGCCAGAAACGCTCAGGCTTTGCTTAAAGTCACATGGTGAGAACAGTATTTTTTGAAATAACCCTGTTTTTATGTTAAATCTTCCACTGTTTGCATTAAAGGGACGGGAGGAGTTAGATGCCCAAGAGTTGGAGCTCACACGGGCCACTGTGGCAGACAGCTCCCTGCCTTTTACTATTTTACACGGAGCTGGAGCACTGCTTGCTGACCTCTGGGCTTAACGTGGGTCAGGAGGTAGAAGAGGAGATCCCTGCTAAGAGGCCCGAGATTACACACGTCTGTTCTACCAGGGAGGTTTTTGAGGTCTGGAGGAACTGACTGCCTTCTCAGAACCCACTAGCTGAAGCTGAGACCTGGGCCTCCTGCAGACACGGGACAGGAACACCCTCCTCACCATAGATG
>NC_022031.1:40158116-40159946 GCF_000317375.1 Microtus ochrogaster
ACCATAGATGGTGTTTCCCTCTATCAGACCTGGGCCTCCTGCAGACACGGGACAGGAACACCCTCCTCACCATAGATGGTGTTTCCCTCTATCAGTCCTTTGCCTTCATCACCCACGACCACACCGTCCGAGTAGCCAAAGCAGATGAGGTTGCTCCTGAGGACCGGGACGCCGCCACGGCGGATGTCTACCCCTCCCCATTGGTTCTCACGGATGACATTTTCTATGGGGAGATGTGGAAAGGTCAGAACCCCAGAGCCACCTCCAGGACAGGCCATGATGGCAAGGACAGTTAAAAGAAAGCACTCCCAACCCTCCCCAGAGCAGGGCATGCACACCTATGCTGCCAGCAGTCAGCACCCTGAAACTTACCCACTGGTGTTTCAGGAACTCACCCCCTTTCCCAAGGACAAAGTCTGTGTTCCTCTTGTACACTCCAGTGTCTCCACTCACTCTACCCTGCAGCCTTGAGACAGATGAGGAAAACCTCCCCCCATTCCCATATGCTAGTCCTCAGCCTAGGCCTGCCCTATCCCTGGGAGCTACCTCCTCTCCTAGGACTTGGTAGCAGAGTCTCACGAAAGGAAGGTGGTCCTAAACACTGTTGCCTCAAACCAGGTGGTGGTGGCGCACGCCTTTAATCCCAGCACTTGGGGGGCAGAGGCAGGCGGATCTCTGTGAGTTCGAGGCCATCCTGGTCTACAAGAGCTAGTTCCACACGACAGTCTCCAAAGCCACAGAGAAACCCTGTCTCGAAAAACAAAACAAAAACAAAAAAACCAAAAATACTGCTGCCTCAGCACAGTGACAAGGCAGACCTGGTTCTAGGAACCAGGACACTTCCCTGTGTGATAGCCTTTCCTGCCTCTCCTACCCTATTGCCACCCCTCGCTTGCACACTCCATCCTACGAGCAGTCCCGCTTAGGTGTGAAAGTCTGTCTGCACAGGTAGCCCCGCACACGGAGCTGTTTCTCTGGACTCCTTCTACTGCTCAGGTTCTGGATTCTGCATCACCCTGAAGTCTACCACGATCACATGACTTCAAGAGCCCACACAATCCTCCCATCGCCTCATGCAGATAACTGGGTAGTTTTGTTTGTCTGCATATGCTTTCAGTTATTTCCATGCACTGCCTTATAAACTGTCAATTCCCCAGAGCAGAGCTGCCATCTGTTTCCTTTGTCACCCCATACCCAGTTCCTGAAACAAGGGCTACACACAGTTGATTCTCAATAGTGGTTTTGTTCGTTTGTTTTCTTTTTTGCAATGCTAGGATCGAATCTATGGCCACACACATGCTAGGCAAGTGGCCTCCAACTGAGTTATGAGTATTTGGTAAATGATAGTTACATGCAATCAAGATCCCAGGCTCCACACTGGGTGGTGGTGGTGCATGCTTTTAATCCTAGAGGCAGGCAGATTAACTTTCTGAGTTTGAGGTCAGCCAGGTCTACAGATTGAGTTCCAGAACAGCCAAGACTTCACAGAGAAACCCTGTCTCAAAAAACCAAAAGAAAAAAAATCCCAGGCTCCAGTGATATACCAGGCAGATATGACCTTTGCTTGGTACCAGAGAAGACAGACAAAACAACACTAAGAAATTCTGTAAAATGTACAATAGAGGAAGTGTCCTGGGCACAGTGGGCATTATCTGTGGATGAGGAGAGTTAGGGCAGGCTTCTCACAGCAAGTGGTATGAGTTGAGACATAACAGATACCTAAGAATTGGACAGACAGCCGGGCGGTGGTGGTGCACGCCTTTAATCCCAGCACTCGGGAGGCAGAGGCAGGCAGATCTCTGTGAGTTCGAGACCAGCCTGGTCTACAAG
>NC_022031.1:40160046-40161871 GCF_000317375.1 Microtus ochrogaster
AGACCAGCCTGGTCTACAAGAGCTAGTTCCAGGACAGGCTTCAAAACCACAGAGAAACCCTGTCTCAAAAAACCAAAAAAAAAAAAAAAAAAAAAAGAATTGGACAGACAGATTTGCAGAGCAGGCAGAAGCTCACACAAAAGTATGGAAACCTCAGACAGCTGTTTAATTGGTGCAGCTGGAAGTGTGAGCTAGCTGGCCAGCAGCTGTCTGTCAGAGATGGTACTCCCCTGTGCTGAGCTGGGCCCTCCTATGAAAAGCACGACCTCCCCACAGAACTGGCACCCCTGAATGCCCACCTGGTAATCACAGAAGGAGGTCTGGGGTAAGCGAAAGAGTGGCTTAAGGGCCTGAAGCGGTGGGGGTGATGCCAGGGGATGGTGGCTTGGCTGTCACCTGCACTGGCTGGCTACGGTTCCAGTAGTTCCTATCGTATACCTGTGATGAGGCCCTTGCCATTCTCATTCACTGCGATGCCAGCTGCGCGTCCCTTGAAGATGTGGTTTCCACTGAAACAGAAGACAGGGAAAGGCGTGAGACAAAGGCGCCTACGTCATGCTTCAAAGTCCCTTCCTTTAAAACATTTTCACAATGTTACCTGTTCGAGTGTGTGTGTGTGTGTGTGTGTGTGTGTGTGTGTGTGTGTGTGTGCGTGTGTGCACGTGAGTGTGTGCCACTTTTTGAAATCCCATAAACTAAGTGCTTGGAAATTCTTATCTGACCTGGGATAGCTTGACCCGGAACTAAACTGACAACTCTGGACATAAGCACTATGATGTCCAACTCTCTGTGGCTTTTCTGTACTGCATCAGTCAACACACAAGCCATCCATACAGATGTGGCCATGGTGCATGTGCCACCAGGCAAGTCTTGGCGGCAGGAAGAATTTCTAGGATGCTTCCTAGAATTTCAAGCTTTCTTAGGATGATCAGAGCTCCACAACTCTCAGTGCTATGGTGCTTCAGCTGGGGATCTCAGACTCTTGTGTCCCCTCCCCTCCCCACCGTTGACCCCATTCCTAAATAAATAAACATGGAGGGAAAAGCACAGCCTGTCCTCTCAGATGACCGTGCCTTAAAAAGCAGTAACGCTGACTTGAGAGCCTTCCTTCGAAACTCTAATGTTTTCCAGCACAAGCGAGGTACTCTATGTCCACACATCATGCTTACATAAGTGGTCTTCAGCCATGGGATACTATCTGAAAGTAAGCCTCGATAAGACATGGAGAACAATGGTATGGGTATGAGCTGCAATCTCCCCAAGTGACACAGGTAAATACCATGCAATAACATTTAGACAAACTCCTATGGAAAGGGCAGGGAAGGCACCACTGTGCACATCTGCTGCACACCAACGCCAGCTTTCCTAAAGCTCCGACAGCTGAGGCTTCCGCTCAAAATCTTAGTCCACCCTCCGCAACTCAGCTGGCACAGGCCTGTCTCCATCAGCACAAGGCTCTCTGCCCTTTCTTTCCCCTCTTACGCTGCACAGCAGAGAAAGAGGTGGACCTGTGGGTACAGAAGGTCATGCTACAGTGCCCACAAGGCACAGACCCACTGGGACAGCCTCAAGCTAAAACACTAGTTAGGACCCGAGAGGTGGCCGAGCACTTGCTGCTCTTGTAGAGGGCGCCTGGCTCTGTGCTGCTGTCTCCTCTCCTCTTCTTCCTAGGAATAGCACGACAGCTCCAAGAGGGTTCAAGTCCTCCCCAGATTTAAGATTTTAGCTATGGGGCCGGGCGATGGTGGCGCACGCCTTTAATCCCAGCACTCGGGAGGCAGAGGCAGGCGGATCTCTGTGAGTTCGAGGCCAGCCTGGTCTACAA
>NC_022031.1:40162682-40167511 GCF_000317375.1 Microtus ochrogaster
ATCCGCCTGCCTCTGCCTCCCGAGTGCTGGGATTACAGGCGTGCGCCACCACCGCCCGGCTCAACAGCACACCTATAGAAGTCAGAGAACAACCTGAAATAGTCGGTTCTCTCTATCATGTGAGTTCCTGGGCTCAAACTGTTTGTCAGGCTTTCTAGCAAGTGCCTTTTCTCATTCCAGACTAGAGTCAGCTCCTGAGAAACAGCTGGCACCTGCTTGCCTTTGTTATCTCTGCTGGAAGTGCACAGTAGTGTCTGCCAAACAGAATGCCTGCACGCAGCTAGCTGGAAGGAAGACAGAAACACCGGGCAGCTGTGTTACTGCAGTGGGACTATAGATGAAGACTTTTGCAGCACCACTGTAGTAAACAAACAGGCTTTCAAATGGAAGAAAGGCACAGAAAAGGGGAGTAAGGGACTGTGGAAGAGCCAGAGAGTCTGGGCAGAGCAGTGCCTACCTCACAACTGGATTTCCGTGGTACAGGATATAAATGCCCGCCTCCTTATTTGAAAAGATTTGGTTGTTCCTGATGACGCCTTTCCCATTGCCAAGGACAACAATACCAGATCGAAGACCGTGGTGGATCTGGTTACACTGCAAGTGAAAGTGAGATGTGGCAGACAGGTGCAGCATGTCGGGGTGCAGAGAGTGCACCAAGATGGCCATGGCCACAAGAACACCATCACAAGTTCCCGGGCACACACACAGGGGCTAAGCTATGGAGCTGCCTTCCTTGCACAGTGTGAGAATGCCAACAGCGGGCAGGGTGTGCAGATAACACGACTATATGGTCTTTGCTGTTGGGGGGGAGGGGTGTCGGTGCTTTTTTTTTTCCCAAGAAAGGAGGCTATGCAAAGTGTCCAAACCTCTCCCGCAAAAGACTGAGAAGCTTAGAGAGGTAGGTATATATGACAGGACTTCCCTGCCTCATCTCATTAAGCCTGGACTCGCTCTGCCTGCTGAAGCAGCCCACCCCACTGCTGGCAGACCCCACTCTGCCTGCTGAAGCTGCCCACCCCACTGCCCGCAGACTCTGCGCATCTTTCTGGCAACGTTGGGAACTCCTATGTGGAGGCAGTGCATCACCCACCAGCTGCACAGCAGAGGCCCCGTGAGGGGAAGGGATGGGCAGAAGTCACTGGCTGGGTGTGTCTTTTTAATCCAGAGTTATGGATTCTCTCTGTGTTTTCATGGCCAGTTTGGTTAGAACGAGCTAAGAACATCAATCCTGAGTTTAGTCTGTCTGAACTCAAACCCCAGCCCTGTTAGTTGCCAGCAAGGTCCTTTACCCTCTGCACCCCACGTCTCCCCCTAGAAAATCATTCCATTTCACAGAATGACTAATAGCTACAGAGAACTTTAGAAGCATCTGGTACGTAAACAAGCCTCACATTC
Organism: Microtus ochrogaster; assembly: GCF_000317375.1. NCBI lineage: Eukaryota > Metazoa > Chordata > Mammalia > Rodentia > Cricetidae > Microtus > Microtus ochrogaster. The sequence continues at coordinate 40,164,078 of NC_022031.1, forward strand.
TAAGCTCACAATTCCCCAGTTCCTGAAATCTCTGGAAAAGTCCGGACAGAGAGGGAACGAGTCTCTAGTATAACGGTCGCACAGGCAAGGGTTTGTGCATACGATACTCGTGTTTGTGCACATGTATGGATGTGTACATGAACATAGGGACCAGAGGCTGATGCTGTGTTGGTTTGCATCACTCTGAACCTTGAGGCTTGGCCTCTCCCGTGAGCTGGAACTTGACAACTGGACTTGACCCGCTGTCCAGTAAATCCCAGGGACCTTCCAGTTTCCACATCCCCAAAGTGAGGATTACAGGGGTAGCACCATGCCTCGTCTTAAGTTTGGTGTACGTGCACATGTGTGTGCCATATGTGTGCGGGTGTATGCAATTCCTTGAAGCTGGAGTTATAAAAGTTGAGAGTTGCCTGATGTGGCTGCTAGGAACTGAACCCAGGTCCTCCGGAAGAGCAGTTAAGAGCTCTAAACCACTGAGCCATCTCTCCAGCTCCCCATGCCTATTGTTTCCTGTGAACGCTGAACTTAAGACTTCACGTTTGCAGAGCAAGCATGGCATCAACTGAGCCATCTCCCAGGCCACATATGCAAGGATTTTATGTAGTTTTTATGCTGGAAAAAGCCTAACTGCTAGTCAGGTTTATAATCCCCAAAGCTCAGGAGGCAGGGGCAGAAGGATTAAGAGTTCACATCAGCTTCACCTGGTATGATGCCAGCTTGAATTGCAAGAGAACCTGTCTGCATCATTCTAAAAACCTCATAACAAGAATAAAGCAGGGGCTGGAGAGATGGCTCAGTGGTTAAGAGCATTGCCTGCTCTTCCAGAGGTCCTGAGTTCAATTCCCAGCAACCACATGGTGGCTCACAACCATCTGTAATGAGGTCTGGTGCCCTCTTCTGGCCTGCAGGCATACATGGAGGCAGAATGTTGTATACATAATAAATAAATAAAAATAAATAAAAAACAAGAATAAAGCAAAACCAGACTTCCCATGCTCTCACGCCTACAAAATCCCCTGGAGGATAAAGCATCCCTGTCCTTTCCGACAAAGAATGACCGAGCAGACTGGCTTTAGTTTTAGATTCACACGCCATTTAGGACAGACGGTGCCTCTTTACTAGAATCAGTTTCAGAGCCAGACATAGGAGTTCTGAGGAGGTGCTGAGAAAACGTCCTGTCCAGCCCATCTTTTTCCTATTGGTGCGACGATCTCAGGAAGGGACTTGTCCAAAGTCATCGCTCAGACACCTAGAAAGAAGTCATGAGGACACACAAAAAAGGGCAGGAACCAATCTGAACTACTTAAACATCCCCAGACAAGGGTTCTAGAAAATGAGACCAGGCTAAATGCCAAGAGGATGGAGAAAAGTACCAGGATGAGTGGGTTGGATTTCTTCCGAATGTCCACACCAGCCTCTGCGTTGTGGTAAATGTTGTTGCCAGCGATCAAGCCTCCACCCTCCAATCGAAGAAAGATGCCTGATGCCCGGCAGCGGTAAATGTCATTCCTGAGCATGACAATCTAAGCAGAAGAGAGAACAAAACATTTCTTTGGTCAAAGGATGGTCAAAAACTATCAGAGGAGATGGTTTAGGGGGTAATGCACTTGCTGACAAGCCTGACAACACAAGTTCACTTCCCAGGATAGTGAGAGGAGAGGAGTTGTCTGGACCTCCACACTCATGCTGCGGTACGTGTGCATGTGCATGTGCGCACGCACACACACACACACACACACGGAATACACATGTGCACGCACACAAACATACACACGTGTACACACGCACATATACAGACATGTACACACACATGTACCATGTATCACATTACACATGGTCATACACATGTGCACACACACGCATACACAAACATGTACACACATACACTCACCCGCACCACACACACACGCGCACACACACACACTGTGTAGTAATCTTAACAAACCCTACAAGAAGAGCATGCAAGTTTTTTCCTTCCCACACAGTCCCAGCAGTTCACAGTTTGTAAGAGGGGTGCCTCTCTGTGCACCCAATCTTCCAGTCTCGTTTCAGAGGACACCATCTCCCTATACACTGCGACACTTCCTTGTGCACTATGTACTTCGAGCCAGAGTTTTTCTAAAGCTCAGAAGCCTGGCCCTGGGCTCATGGGGTGGAGAGAAGCTTACAGAGCAAGCCAAGCTGTCTTTGTTAGGTCTCAAACCCAGGACAATCAGCTAACCCGGGTGCCTACTTAACATATCAAGTGGACTTGCCACCAGGTTCTCTCAGCATCCCTTAGTCCCTGTCATGGGGTTCTTTTGGCCCCATACCCCGCCACCTATCCTAAACTTCTCCAGCCCAGAGACTGGGCTACCCTTCCTCATTTCTCTTCCCTGTATACCAGACATTTTGGTCACCCAATCTTTTTTCCCTTTTTGTCTACCCTTTACCCTCCTGACGTCTTGGTCTCCCCTCTTCCTCACAATGTCCAACTCAGGGCCACTACTCTGGACTCTCCTAGATGTCCCTGCCTTTGCCTACTCTCCCTTTTACCTACAATAAACCTGCACCTCCCCCATACCTAGGAGCAGTCATGTCCTTTTTTAAATTTTTTTCCCCATTCATCTTCAAACTTCATGCTTTTGAGCTTGCTCTAAAAAGTGCTATGTAGCCCAGACTGACCTCGAACTCACTCTGTGGCCAACAATGACTTCATCTCCAGGGACCCACCTGTTCTGGGATCACAGGGCTGCACCACCACACACTACTTTATGTAATGCTAGACAGTGAACCTGGCACTTCCCGCGTACTAGGCAAGCGCTCTACCGACTGAGTCATGGCCCTAGCCCATAGCAGTCACTTCCGGGTCTGTCTTTCCCACTGAGCCTTCATCAAAATTCACCTGCTCAAGCAAGTGCTGATTCCACAGTCAGTGCTAAGCACAGCGCTAAGGGATTCTCCCTCCAGATTCCCTCCCATTTATGAAACCAAGACCCATGATTTTTTTCTTGCAGTGCTAGGGTTCAAACTCAGGCCCTTATACCTACGAGGCAAGCACTCTATCACTGAGATACACCCCAGTCCACGGTGTTTTGAGGCACAGCCTCACTGTCTAGCCGGCCTCATCTGGAACTCATGGGCTTTCCTGCCTCTCAGGTGCCAGCCATTACAGCCATGTGCCACCACTTCCAGCCCATGGCCAAGTCTTAATTTAAAAAATATTATTTAGTTAAAGCTGAGTATGATGACGCACGCCTTTAGTCCCAGCCCTGGGGAGAGAGGGGAGGAAGGCTAGAGGTCAGCCTGAGCTATATGGTGAGGCTCTGTCTCACGCAAAAGAAAACCAGAAAACAAAAAGTAGTTATGAAAAAAAAATTACAACCAGGGCTGGAGAGATGGCTCAGTGGTTAAGAGCATTGCCTGCTCTTCCAAAGGTCCTGAGTTCAATTCCC
>NC_022031.1:40167611-40168421 GCF_000317375.1 Microtus ochrogaster
TAAAAAAAATTTACAACCAAAAAATTAGTTAAGTGATGGGGCAATGGTTTAGTTAGTGAAGTGCTCGCTGCATGGATGAAGGGACCCGAGTTCAGTCCACAGCTGCACATGCACACGTGTGCACACACAGATTCATTTTTATAAGAAAAATGCCTGCTCTTGTTACCTATGGATCTTTCTTGGTGTAGCTACTGGTATGTAAAAACTACTGACACTCCAAACTGTTGTGAGATAATCTTTTGGCACACTGTAAAGATGTTGTCTCTGCCTAAGGCACCTGATTGGTTTAATAAGGAACTGCAAGGCCAATAGTGAGGCAGGAGAGATTATGAGTTAATAGAAAGTAGTTTAGGTATAAAACTTTGGATTCATCAACATAGGATAGATAGTAGAGTAATTTCTCCGAATTTGCTAAATACAAATGAACTGAACACTGTAAATGTAATTCTTACCTAACAATGGTTCTTACTGTACATAGTTTTACTCTGTTAGAATTAAAAACTTTCCTTTTAATTAGACAAAAAGGGAGAAATACTGTAGGATAATATTTTTGTACATTGTAAAGATGTGTATTCGCCTAAAGTACCTGATTTGTTTAATAAAGAGCTGAATGGCCAATAGTTAGGCATGACGGGTTAGGTGGGACTTCCGGGCAGAGAGAGGAACTCAGGATGAATGTAGGTGCACGAGACGCCAGCCACACCCAGAGGAAGTCAGACGTACAAATGAATGAGAGGGGAAAAGGCACGTGGTAGAACGTAAATGATTAAAAACTGGTTAATGGCCAGGCGGTGGTGGCGCACGCCTTTT
>NC_022031.1:40168537-40181032 GCF_000317375.1 Microtus ochrogaster
GTCATTATTTGGAGGCTGCAATCCAAAAAAGTCTCCAAAGCCACTGGAGGACCGGTTAAAAAAAAAAAAAAAAAAAAAACAAAAAAAAAAAAACTGGTTAATTTAAGTTATAAGAACAAGCTGAGAACAAGCCAAGCTAAAGGTCAAGTTTTCATAATAACAAGTCTCACTGAGGAGCTGGTAGCCCAACAGAAAGACCTCCTACAACAAACCAGAGGGTCAGAAATCCGCATGTTAAGAAGTCTCTTAACAGTGTAGCACAGTGTAGCTCCCACATAAAGGGATGTGTTTCTTGTTACAATTTCTTATATGTAATAAGTATAAACATATGTATTGTTTTAAATAATTTTATATTAAGATAAATCACTCTACTAATAAATTATTTCATTGTAGTAAAATTCTAGCAGAGGTGTGTGTGGAAGAATGAACACCCCTGTAATCCCAGCACTTGGGAGGCAGAGGCAGGAGGATCTCTGTGAACTGGAGGCCAGCTGTGCCTACACAGTGAGACTGTGTCTCCAAAACAAAACCTCAACCAAAGTATGACAGGATAGGACATACTTGGGGGCAAGCAGGGCAGACACTTTGAGTAAGGTACCATGCCCACTGTCTTAAATTAGGGTTCCTACTGCTGTGATAAAAAGCAAGTTGGGGAGGAAAGGGTTTATTTGGTTTATACTCCCATATCACAGTTCATCATCAAAGGAAGTCAGGACAGGAACTCAAACAGGGCAGGAACCTGGAGGCAGGAGCTGATGCAGAGGCCATTGAGGGTGCTGCTCACTGGCTTGCTTCACAAGGCTTGCCCAGCCTGCTTTCTTATTATAGAACCCAGGACCACCAGTCCAGGGATGGAAACACCCACAATGAGCTGGCCCTCCCCCATCGATCACTAATTAAGAAAATGTCCTGCAGGTTTGCCTACAGCCCAACCTTATAGAGGCATTTTTCACTTGAGGGTCTCTTCTCTCTAACGACTCGAGCTTGGGTTGACAGAAAACTAGCTGGCACACCTGCCCTGGACTCCCCTCTAACTTTCCACAGAAGTTGCTTTAAATAGTAGGGTAAAGGCAACACACCCCAGGACCCACAGGAAAGAGGAGAATGGGGAGACAAAAGCCAGCTTTACCCCTGGGTTGACAGAAAAAGACCGGACCGGAGGCCCTTCCCCACCTGGGCTTCATACACTAGAACACATTCAAGAAAAGCCCCACCAGGGGCTGGAGAGATGGCTTAGTGGTTAAGAGCACCGACTGCTCTTCCATAGTCCCTGAGTTCAATTCCCAGCAACCACATGGTGGCTCACAGCCATCTATAATGTAGACCTCCGGCCCCTTCTGGCAAGCAGGCACACATGGAAGGAATGATGTACAAATAACAAATAAACCTAAAAAAAAAAAAAAAAGCCCTACCACACATAGATATGGGAGAGACAGTGATATGCCAATGACCTGTAAGGACTCATGTGGTTAGGGCCCGGCACTTCCAGAGTCTACAGTGTCAGTCCTTGACAGTACCTTGCTATTATGTATACACCTCACTGCATAAGTCAGGTTCCGGAAGATGTTTCCTTCCATTTTGGCTCGGCCATAAGAGCAGACGAAGACGCCACCCTTCCCATCCCGGAAGAGGCACTTGCGGATGAGGCAGCCCTGAACAGAGCTGGCTAGTGCCATGGCTTCCTTGTCCTTCTGTAGCTCCTGATGCAGTGAGTTCAGCACTAGACAGCTGGGCAGTTGAATGGATGCTCCTGGTAGTGGAGGGCCCAGAAAGGAGCCGCCCAAGACAGGGCGCGGGCCCTGCACCTGGTAGGACAGTCTGTACATGAGCTGCTCATCGTCCTCGTCCTCCCCGCTCGGGCTCAGGCCACCATCGCTGCTCTCTGGAGTCTGGGCCACCCTCTCCCCATCGCTGCCCACTTCTGCCTCCTGGGAGCCAGTCTTGGAGTCCGGTTTTGGAGAGCTAGAGGCTGGGCTCGTAGGACTCTGGCTGCCCTCGATGACAATGTCGCAGGTCCTTGGGCTCCAGGCCTGGTCCCGGCTCTCTAGGTCCAAGGACATTAAAAACTCATTGTCTTCTGCAGGAAGCAAGATGGGAGAGGACTTGATAAGGCCCAGCAGGTATTTGTAGGCCCAGTTTTTATCTGCCGATGGGTGACCCTCAACAGTTACAGAGTTGTTTTCGCTGCCCACAAACTCACAGTTTTCCAGCATACATAAGGGCACATTGTGCAGAAAGACATGGGTGTTTTTGAAGGTGCAAAATTTCACTTGACAGGTTCCTGGGCCATGGACCTGAATGTGACCATTCTCAAAGTTGCAGTTGTCAAACTGGATGTGACCCGACGTGGTCTGGAGGAAAAGAAAGAGAAGATACGGTGAGAAGCCTATCCTTGGTTTTGACGGTCATCACCAAGCTACTCCTCCAGGGAGACAGAGATGGAAACCAGGCCCTCGGTTTCACTTCCTACTCTCCTGTAAAAGGTTTGGCCATCAGCTGTCACTCTGAGGACCTGGGGAGTAGGTCTGCATCAAAGAGGCACAAGAAAAACTGCCAATCATTGCATCCTTCTAATTCTGTTATCCTTCTAAAGGGCACAGTAGAAACTGGCAAGAAGGACTGAGCACTCCTTTGACTGGGACAGGTTACGGGGTTGGCCCAGCCACAGGCCATTAGGACAGACCAGTCTGTGTGGCTACTGGTGTGTGGCGGAGCAGAGCAAATGACAGGTCTTGTCTTCAAAGAGAAAGACAGGGACTGCTGCCAGGGGTAGGGGTGTGCTCTGGCGGCTGACCAGAGCTCTGCTCTCCCAGCAGTGTTACCCAGGACAAACGGCTTCACCTCGCTAAGCCTCAGCTTTCCTGTGTGTAGCATGGGGCTTGCTAGTTTATAAATCAGAAGACGGTACTCAGTGACATTAGCTGATCTGAGATCAAAGACACAGGACCTCAGGAGTCTGACGGAAGGACAGGAAAGCACGGAACCTGTTAATTCAACTGGGACCCTGGGTCTGAGTGACAGCTAAGTTTGGGGAGACCAAACTGCTTTATACCCTTTTCTGGATTTGCATAAACTCTACTACATCTCAACCATAGGATAAAGCAGCATCCAATGAGTCTAATCCACAACCCAAACAGATGACCCCTTGAGCAATTAAAAGCCTCTCTATCAGTGACCTGCCTTGGCAGTTTTTGGAGGAGGGTGACATCCCTGACCCCAGGTGCTCTAGGTGCTTCCATATCCCTCCACGACTTTCCCTGCTGCCAGTGAAGCCGTGTTCCCTCCTTGGTCCTCTCAGTTTTCTGGAGATGCAGTCAGAGTTAGCATTCTCATAAGAGATCACTGTTTGTGGGAAATATTGTCCTGGCCTTTTCAGTTCTCAGGCAAGGACATCTCAGACCTCTGTGCCTTTTTAGATGGAAGACGGCCATGGACCCAGTACTCACATATGCTGACTGTAAAGACGAGGGGCGGCAGCAGAGACCGACGTGAGCATTCACTGTGGCAACCAATGTATTTCAAGACATGAAGCCTTCTATCAGTGAATTTCAAGGCAGGAGGGTTAGGTAGGGAGCCTTGCTTCTAGGGCAAACTTTACTCCTAGGTCTGCACACCAGCACAGGGACACCCGCTATTCCTTCTGAAACATCCTAGAGCTAAAAAGCAGGCTTTGGGGCTCCCAAAGACTTTGGCATGATATAACTTTATAAATCAGAGGACCTGGTTTGAGTTCTAACCTCACTAATTACCCACTTGGGAGACTTACTAGCGTCTCTGACTCTTGCTAACACTTCCCACACTTGCCCAAAGCAGCACAGCTACTGATCACCACAGATGTCTGCTTAGACGGAAGCTTGTCTTGAGTATTAATAAGGCTTTGGATCCAAGCTCCGCCCATAAGCCTGAAACCTTGGTTATGTTGTATTGTTAGGCCTCAGTTTCCCTCATCTATAAAGCCAAGGGATGCAACCTCCTCTCAGGGCTGTAGGAAAGAGGAAGTGAGATACGGCCATAAAGCACACGTCTGGTGCACACTGAGTGACCCAAAGGGCCGGTGAGGCGCTGACCAGTACAACAGACAAGCCTGCTGTCAGAGGCACATTTTGCCAATGCACAGGCGCCATGCTCTTCTGTAGGATCACCAGCTCCTCCACACGAGACCACTCTGTGCTAACGCAGGTCGTGCTGGACTAACATTTCCAGCCTCTCACTCCAGGTACCCTTGAGAAGCGATGACTCCTGCACAGGATGAGGTTCACGTGCTGAGGGCCACTGTCCCCTCTCTGGACATGCCGCTGTCACCATGCTGCACACTTTGCCACCTCACTGCTCTACCCGGCGCTCTAGCTGATCTGGTTAGGAACAGAATGGGCATAGAAAGTTTTGTCCTTAGCCCAAGTCTCATTTCTAATGCAGCTTTAAAGGAAGTGAGGTACGAAGCACAATTCTGTACTATACTGACCTGCGAGCCCGCTTTTCGGCTAGCTCAATTCTCGGGAATGTGCGCATAGGGATTAACTACTAAACTCTCGGCTCTAACCCGAAAGGGAAACGCACTGATGAAGGCACGGTTGTGTGGTCAAGTCTGGGTGGCACCCAGTGTGCACCCACCTTATACATGATTGGTGAGAACCAGGCTGGCATGAAGACAAGATTGCACACGCGTGTGGTTGAGCAGTGCTGGTCAATGCTGGCAAGCAGGGCCACCTCACCCAGCTTCCCTTGGCCCACAATCTCCACTGGCACCTTCAGGATGATTTCGCCTTGCTCCTCGTACACACCTGGGAAGAGCACGATTCGATCATAGAGGCTGGCCATGGCTAAGGCACTGCCCAGGCTGTCAAACTCATGGCCTGGCCCAACATTCAAGGTGCGGCGCTCCCTCTTCCTGCGGAACAGAGAGAAGCAGATGGAGGACTCCAAGTCCAGCGCATTCTTCGTCCAGGTCTTGGAGGCCAGGTAGTGTTGCTTGAAGGCCTCCCGCCAGGACTCAGGCTCCACATCGGGCTGGTTGGGCCAGTTGGGGTGGCGGCATTCGGTACAGCCCAGACACAGCTGCCGCCAGCGGGTACTGTCAAGGCTGAGGATCAGCTCATACCAGGCCCTGCAAACCAGGCTGCAGCGGCCCAGGTCAGGCAGGTGCAGGTAGGCTAAGATCACACGCCACAGCTCCAGGGGGAGGCCACCTGTTTCCATGATCACCTGGGGGAAAGACACAAAAGAAGATTTTGTCTACTCCCCTTTTACTGTTTCCTTTTTAAAAATAACACCCCCTGACCCCAGGGAGGAGCAAGTGAACAAGGCACAGCCAATCAGAGGGCTCCACTTCCTCAACAAGCATCTGTAATGGCTAATCTTGGTCGTTAACTTGTAGATGAAGAAGCAGATAAGTAATTAGGGAACCGCGCCTCTGGGGGATTCTGTGATGCAGTTCCAGGGATAAGAAGGCCAGGAGGACTCCAACCTAATCCATGTGCTAATCCCTTGATAGATGCACACTATGATGGCATCATCAGAGGTAGGGCAGCTACTGGAAGCAGGACCTGGTCACATGTCCTTGGAGCTGTATCTTGCCCTGGTCTCTTCCAGTAATACCCTTTCCTCTGCTTCCATATGTCATGAGGTAAAGGACCTGTTCTAGGCCAGAGAGATGGCTCAGAGGTTAAATGCATGTACTGCTCTTCCAGAGGATCTGAGTTCAGATCCCAAAACCCACATCAGGTGGCTGACAACCACCTGTAATCCCAGCCCCAAGGGATTCCACACCTTCTTCGGGTTTCCACAGGCACCTGCACTCAAATGAACATACAAACTTACACATAAAACTAACTCTCCTCTTAAAAACCTGTTCTATAAACCAGGTATAGCGGCACACCCCTTAAATCCCAGCACTTGGGAGGCGATATAGGTGGATCTCTGAGTTTGCTGCCAGCCTGGTCTACACAGTGAGTTCCAGGACAGTCAGAGCTAGTAGTGAGACCCTGTCTTAAAACAGACAAACAAACAAACAAACCTGTTCTACCACTTACTCTCTTTTTGATGTTCTGCCCAACCACACATAGTTAGGAGCAACTGTCAACTCTGAAACCATAGGCCAAAATAAGCAATTCTTTTAGCTTGTTTCTGTCAGGTATTGGGTCAGAATGACAAGAAAAGTCACTACGATAGACTCCACCTAATACCTGCCAGTAGGAGGTTAGTCTCTACTCTCTTTGGTCAGATACTCTAAGAATATGATTGTAGCACGAATAATAAAAACCCAGAGACAGATATTGGGGTTCAAGCTGAAGATCAGAAAAGCAAAGCAGTCCAGCCACTAGAGAGACCTTTTGCCTCTACCAAATCTTCAGATCAAAGGGGCGAGATCCTGTCTCCACAAATCCTCAGACTCCACACTCCACTGAGTTCCTGTCTCTCCACCCAGCCACATCACTCCTGTCTCCAACTCCCCAGTGCTGCAATTAAAAGTGCGTGACTCCCAAAACTGGGATTAAAAGTGTAAGCCACCACCACCTGGATCTGTTTCTGGATGGATCTTGTATAGACCAGGATAGCCTTGACCTCACAGAGAACTGTCTGCTCTGTCTTCTGACTCCTGAGATTAAAAGTGTTTGCCGCCACTCCCTGACCTGTATGGGCTGACTAGTGTGGCTGCTTTATTTATCCAAACACAAATAATATACCACTATATATGATCCCAGAACTCCTGGAAACCAGAGTCCCCACCTTAAGAAAACCTTGTGGTATTGTTGCAGGCAGCAAATCAGGAAGGGTGGAGCCATCTAAGGCCTCAGGCCTGCTAGCGTTTATCCTGCTGGGTACTATCAGTCTTGCTTTAGCCCAGTACGTCCTCACTATGTCCCCTTTCCTCCCTTTTGGAATGGCAATGTCTGTCTGTCTGTCTGTCTATCTATCTATCTATCTATCTATCTATCTATCTATCTATCTATCAATCATCTATCTATCTATCTATCTATCTATCTATCAATCATCTATCTATCTATCTATCTATCTATCTATCTATCATCTATCTATCTATCATCTATCTATCTACTATATTATATATATATATATATAATGGTGCCATTTTATGCTCTAAAAGTATGTACTTTGCTTTTACAGGAGGTTACAGCTAAGAGACTGCCTTGCGTCTCAGAAGAGACTATGGGGCCTTTTGAAGTTGGACTGCAGGTATTTTACATGTTGATATGGCTCTAAACCTATGAGGTCCAAAGAGTAGAATGTGGGAATCTGAGTAAGAATGGGCCCCATAAACCCAGATGTTTAAACGCCTGCTCGAGTTGGAGAATGTGGTAATCTGAGTAAGAACGGGCCCCATAAACCCAGATGTTTAAACGCCTGCTCGAGTTGGTGGACTGTTGGGGAAGAGGTATGTCACTGGAGGGGAGCTGGAGAGTTTACAGATTCCTGTCACTTTGAGTTCACCCTCTCTGTAACCTGCTTGCCTTTCAAGCTGCCAGGTGTCAGCTGTTCCTGCCCCTTGCCTGCCGGCTTCCCCACCATGATAGCGATGGACTCTTATCCCTCTATGACCACAGCTCAAATAAATTCTTCCTTTTTATCAGCTGCCTTGTTCTTACCACAGCAAGAGAAAAGTGGCTGATGCAGTTGGTACTATTGCTGAGACAGACCTGATCATGGGTTTTGAAGGAAGGACTTTGGAACTTTGGATCAAAAAAGCTATTACAATCCCAGCTCTCGGGAGGCAAGAGGCAGGCGGATCTTAATGGTCATCCTAGTAGAGCAGCCACACTCTGCCAAACATCACAGAAAGGTCGCTAGCCAAGTTGCTAACACTGAGCTGGGCCTCCACAGTCTGAACAGTTCTGAGCACTGCTGTCTTCCACACCCTTACTCTCAAGCCCACCTGCAGTGATACACCTCCTCCAACAAGGCCACACCTCCCAAGCCTCCCCAAACAGTGCTACCGACAGGAGATCCCATGAGGGTTATTCTCATTCAAATCACTACAAGTGTAACAACCATAAGAAAGGAGTAGAGATGACCTAGGTAGACGAGGTGGAAGAAGAGGCGAGGGCAGGTGTCTGTATAGAAAGTATGGAATCCAGATCCTGAAGTAGCCCTGGGATCTACCTGATAGAGTTGGGGTTCATACAGAGGGCGATGGTCTCAAGAGTCCGGATGTCCTGAATACGAATGAGAACTAAGTACCTATTTGTTTTTCCGTGATCACATCCAGATCAACTAATCACTATTGAGTCCCTAAGAAAGGCTATGTGGGTTTTGGTCCTGGCTCAGCTACTCCCTGATATAATCCCAATGTCCTAACCACCTACTGGGCTTGCTGCCTTACTGTCTGCATCCTTGCTTTCTTTGGAAAATATCCTTCTCCTTACCAACAATTCATACCACATTGCAGAGCCAGGGGTCTCTGAAGGAAAGGACATAACAAAATGGTGCCCAGCTTTCCGGCTGCATCTAATGGGCTGCAACGGACACAAATGGCCCGCTGAGTCCGTCTCTAGATGAGCATGAGTTGGCAGTCTAGTAGCTGGCTTCTTTCTTGGGTGACAGGACACCAACAACTTCTTTCCTAAGAATAAACTCTGGAGTAGGTACTGGTGACCATTTTCCAATAGGGGACAGGAAGTAGAAGCTGAGGGGCACTGAGAAAATGAACCAGAGAAAGCAATGGAAGCAAGGGACATCCCAGTTTCTCTGCAGGTCACGGTGCCAATCTCAAAGCTCAGCTTTGCCCTCTGCCTTTGAATGCTAGTTAATTCCTCGTCCCTCTAATAAATTCCCCTTTGGATTGGGTGTGGTCATCATAGCTCTAATCTAAACACTTAGGAGTATCAAGAGTTCAAGGCCAGCCTGGGCTATGAGACTCTGTCATAAATAAGTATTCTTTTAGCATAAGCTGGCCACTCCAATTTCTGTTATTAATACCAAAAGCTAGCATGCTTGTGCTCGCTCTCTCTTGCTCCCCTTCCCCCCTTCACCAATGCTATGCCGGGGCTCAAACTCAGTGCCTCTCATACGCCAGGCAAGTGCTCTACCACTGAACTTTGATCCACGTCCTCTTTTTGCTTTTCATTTGAGACAAGGTTTCACTAAACTGCCCAGGCAGGACTGCAATTTGCAACCTCCTGCCTTACCCCTGGGATCACACTTTTCATTTCTTCTGCCTAGCTCTGACACACTCACGCTACATTTCTGTTTCCTGGCTCAGACTCAGTCTCCGCCCACTTAACAGAGCCCTGGTCACACCCTTTACCTTTCTGTTCTCTCTCCCTATAAAGTTCACTTATGAGATTCTATTAGCTACTTCTCACTTCGCTTTCTTTTGTTATCTGTGACTTCAATTTAAAAGCATCAGAAAGACTACATCCCCATACATTTCTCCTTCGAAATACGCAACTACTCATCATCTAAACATCTCCAAGAGCCCGTGCTCATCTGAATCAGGACCGCTTGCTGCATCTAGAGAGAATATCTTCTGGTCACTCCTGGGGCTTTGACCTACTTCTCCACCCACTTTCCTTGTCTCCATGTCCCATGTTCTCACACTGGCTCTCTTGAGTTACCTGTGCGCTGTTCTGTTGGGGGCACTGCATGTCAGGAGGGACTTCCCAGGATGCCTTATCCACTGAGTCCTTTACTTCTACAAGTGACCCACTGGCAGGTGCTCCGGAGTGAGGGCTTAATCCTAATTTATATAGCCTGCCACATCTGTCCACAAGGGTCCCTCTGGGGGCTAGTACTCATATCCCATTTCTAGGAGAGATGTTAAAAGACATCCAAATCGGGCTGGAGAGATGGCTCAGAGGTTAAGAGCATTGCCTGCTCTTCCAAAGGTCCTGAGTTCAATTCCCAGCAACCACATGGTGGCTCACAACCATCTGTAATGGGGTCTGGTGCCCTCTTCTGGCCTGCTGGCATACACACAGACAGAATATTGTATACATGATAAATAAATAAATATTTTTAAAAAAAGACATCCAAATCACAACTACCCAATTACAGTCACTGGTCATGCTAAGTACAGCTTCAACCTAGCGTACTAGACAAGTGTTTGACAGAGACAACTCATCGTGTGGCCCATGTGATAAGCTGCAGTACCCAGCATGCCAATTTCTGTCCCAGATGGGTTTCAGTAGTAGCCTGGTAAGAAAGAACGCCCCAGGCCACAGTTCAGTTACAAAGACAAGAGCAAAACCCATCTAAAACTGAGCACAAAATATAGGCTTACTACACTAGTTTTAAATATATCAACAGGTAGAGGTGAAACTCTGTCAAGTCTCCACCCCAATTTTCAGGTGAATAATTTTCAGGTGAATAATTTACTACATACCTGTAGCTTTGCAAACCCCCTCCCATGTATAATGAGACTGACCTAGAATTTCTCTACAGAAATTCTTCCAGTAACGATGTGGATAAAGAATCAAAGAGTGAAAACCCTGAGGGGTGGGGCACGCCTTTGTCTCAGCACTCAGGGGCCAGAGGCGGGCGGATCTGTTTGGTTCTGCCCCCTGGTCTACACGTGAGAGTCGTCTCTCTTTGAGTGAAGGTGCTAAGACCTTAGGGGCCAGTCTGTTAAGATGGGAAAGTCCAGTCCTCGCCAGCTGGCAGAGCAGGTGAGACTCTAGAGCAGGGGTTCTCCACCTTCCTAACGCTGTGGCCCTTTAATACAGTTCCTCATGCTGTGGTGACCCCAACCATAGAATCACTTCATTGCTACTTCAGAACTGTGATTTTGCTACTGTTATGAATCATAACGCAAATATTTTTGGAGGCAGAAGGCTGAGAATCGCTGCTCTAAAGGCACATGGCAAAGCCTCTGGAAGTCCTGAGACTGCCCATCCCACGGATGCTCTGCAGAGACCACAGCTCTCTTCTCAAAGCTGAGCAGGTGTCTGGCTCTTAATCCCTTCCTCAGCTGGTCTCTCCTGCCTCCCTGGAGCTACTCTTACAGCATCCATGCTGGCCTGGCCCAGACCTCGAGTGACACACTCAGCACCTGGAACTCTAGCGCAGGTTTCTCAGGAGGGCGTGGCCTGGGTGGAGCTGTATTTTTAAGATGATCCAGGAACAGTGAAGGTGGGAGCTCACGAGTTTGCAAATACTAAATGGTGACATGTTCCCTCAGAACATGGGGTTATCTGGAAAATTTTGAGCAAAGGTGTCTGTAATGACTTGAGTGTGTCTCCCAACAACAACTTAATCTCCAAAATCATGTCAGTGGCATCTGAAGGTGCCTTTGGGAACTAATTACCACTAGATGAGGTTGCTAGAGTAGGGTGCCCACCACGGCGTTAGTGACAGTTCCCTGGCCATCTCAGCATGCAATGACCCCTGCTGTTTTATCTCGGAACAAGGGGCCTTTCCTAGAGTAGATGCTCTTAGATTTAATTTTTAAGATAGGGGTCTCGGTCTGTTACACCAGGTGAGCTCTTGGGCTCAACTGATCCTCAAGTCGCTAGGAACGGGCACATCCCATGTGTCCATATGTATCCATAAGCTAAATAAATCTATTTAGCTTTTTAAATATATTTTTATTTATTATGTATAAAATGTTCTGTCTGCATGTATGCCTGCAGGCCAGAAGAGGCCACCAGACCTCATTACAGATGGTTGTGAGGCATCATGTGGTTGCTGGGAATTGAACTCGGGACCCTTGGAAGAGCAGGCAGTGCTCTTAACTGCTGAGCCATCTCTCCAGCCTCCTGTTTAGCTTTAAAAAAAAAATCTGTACTGAAATATTGTGTTGCAGCAATGGAAACATCTCACATGGACCCCAGCAGGGCTTCGGGTTTGGGGTTCAGGAAGCAAACGTTCTAGCTGCTGGCCTCTCAAGAGGCAGCCAGTTCTATCCTTCCTGCAGATTCACCCTTGCCCCCAGTTCCAGGGGGCTGAGTCTAGAATGAGGTTGGGACCAATAATTCTCCCTTCAGGGTCCCCCGGAGCTCAGATAAGGGTCTCCTTGCATCCCGCTGTCTCTTCCCTATTGCTCTATTTGGCGTTATGTACGCGAGCCTCATATTGTCCACTGGGAGCCATGCAGCAAGGGGATTTCTCTAACTAGCTAACACTATTTTAAAAGTGTGCTCTACAAGTTCTGCCTTTCCTCTCTGCCACTGGGGCCTCTGAGCATGGAATTACAAAGCAACACCAGTCCCCAGGGCCTGTGTGCCTGTAGCGTGACGTCTGTTAAGAATTGGAAAAACAGCGCGCAGTCTCGGCAGCGGCGGAGCAACACAGCGCTGCAATCAAAAATAGGCTTTGGGGGACCGGCGGCGACAGAAGCAAGCGGCAGGGACCGGCGTGGAGGCAGAGGCAAGCGGCGGGACCAGAGGGGTCCGGCGAGGCAGCAGCGGGGACCGGCACAGCTGGAGAGGCACGCACGAGGCGGGGAAGGGCACGCAAAAAGAAAAAGGAGAGCAGACGTCCCACTGCGGTTGGATCAAAGAGGTAGGCCCCTTGTTGGCAAGGTCACTGGCAAACGGGGAGTCT
>NC_022031.1:40197461-40205284 GCF_000317375.1 Microtus ochrogaster
AAAAAAAAAAAAAAAAAACACATGACAGAGTCTATACTAGGCTGTGTTGAAATTTCCTCTGCCAATGGAATTAATCCAAAACTCTTCACTTTAGCCTCAGGCAGACTTTTCAGACAAGGGAAAAATGCAGCCATGTTCTTCACCAAAATATCACAGGACTGGTCTCTAGGCCACATACTAATAATCTCCTCTGAAATATCTTGATCCAGGATCCCACAGTTCAAATCACTCTCAGCCCCGTTGCCATCCACTCTCCTTCTAGTGTGGCCCATAAGAAGCACATAAAGTATTCAACTGCTTTTCTAAGCCACAGCTCCAAGGTCCATATTCCTTCAAACAAAAGCATGGCCAGGCCTATCACAATAACCCAATCCCTGGTACCAACTTCTGTCTTAGTATGGGTTTCTGTTGCTGTGAAGAGGCACCATGACCATGGCAACTTTTTAAAAAAAAAAAAAAAAACAAACAAACATTCAATTGGGGTGACCTACAGTTTCAGAGGTTTAGTTCAGTATCGTCATGGTGGGACATGGTGGTGGGCAGGCAGACATGGTACTGGAACTGAGCGTCCTACATCTTGATAGGCAGCAAAAGGAAGTAATCTGGGTCACTGGGTGTGGCTTGAGCATATATGAGGACTATAAAGGGGAAGAGACAGGAACTCAGTGGAGTGTGGAGTCTGAGGATTCATGGAGACAGGATCTCGCTCTTTTGGTCTGAAGATTTGGTAGAGGTAAAAGGACTCTCCAGTGGTTCGCTGCTTTGCTTTTCTGATCTTCAGGCTGAACCCCAGTATCTGGGTTTTTATTATTTGTGCTACAATGTATTATTTCATCTTTTTCTCTTCACATCTATTTGAAGTGAACAATTCAAAACAGCATTCCCAGGGTCTAGAGGTTTGTTAGAACACAAACCTTGGATGTCATCACATACTGACTGGATCAGATATAACACTTTTTTAAGATTCTGGCAGCAAGTACTTTATTATTTATTTATTTAATTTTCCAAGACAGGGTTTTTCTGTCTCCACACTGATAGTCCTGGCACTCACTCTCTAGATCAGGCCTCCCTCAGATTCAGAGACCTGCCTGCCTCTGCCTCCTGAGTGCTGAGATGACAGGTGTGCAGAACCATGCCCAAGCAAGAGCAGCAAGTATTCTTCACTGCTGAGCCATCTTTCTGGCCCCAGGCATGGAATCTTAGCAAGATCAGCAAGGAACCTGTGTAGACTCTAAGCTTGAGAAGCCCTGAATTAAAGTAGTTCCGTCTTCATTTTACAGATATATGGAGGAACTCAGCCTGAGAGAACGCAAGTGACAAGGGACTTGTCCAAGTCACTGCTGCAGAGCGGAGGATCAGGGCGGCAGTGAGCTGCATGGGTGAGTGAGGACCTGAGATGGGACAGGAGTGAGGCTGAAGAGAGTCTGTAGAGAAGCTGGGCGTCAGTAAAAGCCTGAGGGGAACCCATTCTGGGACTGATACAGCTCCAGGGTCAGCCAGAAAAGGTAGCTGGTTCCCACAGACACAGCAACTGGAGGCATTGGTTAACCTGGGGAGCTGCCCCGAGTCCCTGCACAAAAGGTTCTACACATCATGGTGAAATGACTATAAGAGCCCAGTGGGCTTCACATTCTAGCCTGGGCTCTGCCTCCCCTTTACTGGCTAACCTTTAGCAGGTGACCGAACTCTGCTTTCATGTTCTCTGGTCAGATAACGACAAAATGGCCCAGCATGGTTGCACCTACCTGCAATCCCAGCTCTTGGGTGGTGGCAAACAGGAGGCCAGTGAGTCTGAAGCCAGTCTGGGCTGTAGACCTGGTGTCTCAACAAAACCCAAACAACAAAAACCAATTGCTTCCTACTTAGTTTCAAAGTGGTAGGAGATTAGGTTTAGTTTTAAAAATCAATAAGAACAAAGGATCTAGGGCAGCTCAAACCTTTAGTGTCCATGTTGGAGGTGGTGGAGGGGAAACGGACTCTCCACCCACACTGCGAGGCATACAAAGCACCAGCTAAATAAGAACAAACTGCCCAGCAGAGCCACGGTTAATGATTTAAAATCTCAAATCAAGGGCGATGCCTCTAATAGTTCAAATCCGTTCTGAAGTAATACAGAGTGATGTATGAGCCACAAAAAGGCCGCACACAGGCCTGTATCCACCCACGTCCACAGACAACAGAGAAAAAGCAAGACTCTGGGGGTGGCAAATCTCAGCTGGGCATCCCATCACTTCGCTGAGCCTCAGTTCTCTTCGGTCTGAGATGAGATTTTTCAGTGTGGAAATCAGATGCTGTAATTCAGAACACTGTGCACTTGATCTAAGTCAGGAGCTTTGAGAGGTTTAGGCTGCATAGGCTCTCCCTTCCCCCTTCTCTGTCAGCCCAGGGCCTGCTCACTGAGGTTTATGTAGGAAGAAACATGAATCTGGGAATCCTTTCAACTAGCCTTAGTCCTGATGATCACTAACTCAATACACAGACCTGAAAGGGTGAGGGAATGTTTTGGGGTTTCCATTGGTTTGTTTTTGTTGTTTTGTTTTGTTTTGAGGCAGAGCCTCACAATAAAGCCTTGTTTGGCCTGGAAAGTCACTTTGTAGCGCAGGTAGGCCTCTAATTCAAGAACTACATCCCTGAGTAGTAGGTGTGGATAACCACACCCCCCAGGAAGCTATTTTTTTTTTTCGAGACAGAGTTTTTCTGTGGCTTTGGAGCCTGTCCTGGAACTAGCTCTGTAGACCAGGCTGGTCTCGAACTCACAGAGATCCGCCTGCCTCTGCCTCCTGAGTGCTGGGATTAAAGGCGTACGCCACCATCGCCCGGCCCAGGAAGGTATTTTGAGGATTTACTTTATTCAGGAGCTGTGTCATCTCGGTGTGCACTCAACGCAAACCGCACTGCAAATCTCACCCTCAGAATCTGGCGGGAATCTACCTGGATTCCTATTCTGGACCAAGTCCAACATCCCCAGAGTGCAACCACCTGCTGCCCAGGTTCCTTTTTTACAATGTTGGGTTTCAGGGCTAGTGATGGCACAGGACACCTAATCATGTATCACAGATGTATATGAAGACTCACTGGCTTTAAGAAAGATGAAATCGGTCCTGCAATTATTACTGAGCATCATAAAATGTCTAATTTGGACTGATAGCATTCTACCAGGAAGTCTAAAGATTTGGGATTTCAAATCAAAATCTACAAAAGTTCAGGGCACCTTCCCTGCAGAGTGGAGACCCCAACCACTTAAACATTGTCAATCAGATTGTCACCTTCTGCCTCCCAACCTGCCACACACCACTTCAGCCACCTCTCTTTAATCATGCTCGGTTTGAGGCGATTTTCACACCAAGTGATTGCTACTTTACTGGTGACATGAAACACTCAATGGAGTCAGACTGGTCTCTAGCCGGCCTCATCTATAAAAACGGAGGTAATATGACCTTAGGGACTTGTTAGGCGGATGAAAGATGCCTGGGAAGCAGTTACCATGCGCGTGACACACAGTAAACACACAGTTAAGCAGTGGACTTCCTTCCCTAGAATGTTTTCCTAAATCACATGCCTCCCTCTTCTCCTTCACCACATGTTGAGCCCTTTTCTCAGCATCTTCATAAGAAATAAAAATGTCTGAAATGCAGAAGGGACAGTGCTAACTAGCTACTTCCTTGGCCCAGGATCAGCTCTCACTAGCAGTGCTTGCCAAGGATTGTTTTAGAAAAGAATATTAATTATGTCTGTCTTTCTGTGAGTTGTGTACACTTGAGTGATGATGCATGAGGAGGCCAAAAGAGGGTGCTGGGTCCTCTGGAGCTGGAATTCCTAAGGGCCACTGAACTCAGGTCCTTAGAAAGAGCAGTAAGTGTTCTCGATGCTGAGCCATTTCTCCAGCCCCAACAATTCTTTACTGTATCTGGATTAGGAAGGAGGTTCCTGGGTCCTGACCATCAAACTGCAAAGAGAACAAGTTCTCTTATTCACAACAGGATTGGAACAACACGGGCAGTAGAAATTCACCCGGATGGGCATGGACCCAAGTTCCAAATATCAAATTCTAGGAAGGTTTTTTTTTTTTTTTTTTTATTTTTTTTTATTTTTTGGTTTTTCGAGACAGGGTTTCTCTGTGGCTTTGGAGCCTGTCCTGGAACTAGCTCTGTAGACAGGCTGGTCTCGAACTCACAGAGATCCGCCTGCCTCTGCCTCCCGAGTGCTGGGATTAAAGGCGTGCGCCACCACTGCCCGGCGGAAGGTTTTTTTTTTTTATTTTCATTTCTCAAGTACAATTAAGGGAGCGAACGGTAGCACTTAAGGACCTTATGCCGGGGCCTTCCAGAACACAGTGGAAAGTCTGGACTCTTGGCAGCCACAAGGCCTTCAGTCAGACCCGCAGACTGCTCCAGTCCCCTTTGACTATTACTCTACATAATTTTGTTTTGGTGGCATTAGGGATTGAACCCAGAGCCTTGTGCACGTGAAGCAAGCTTGCTACCGCTGAGTTACACACATTACCAAGCCTTTCCCTTTTGTTTTTTCACAAAAGATCTTGGTGTGTTACCTAGGCTGGCCTCAAACTTTTTACTTCTACACACGAGCCCCCAACAGTGTATGTTCCTCCTCGTTTTTATTCATGTATTTTCTGGTAGTGGCAATGATCCTAGGGCCTTGTGTATGCTAGGCTATATCCCCAGTCCCCTTCTTTTGAGACACACCTTACTAAATTGCCAAGACGTCTCTTGGCTCACTCTGCTGCCCAGGCAGGCCTTGAACTTGTGATCCTCCTCTTGAGCCTCTCAAGCAGCTGAGATTACAGGCCTGCAACACCAAACCTAGCATTTTCCTCGTCCTCAGAACTGTGTTCCCAGTCCATTTAGCATGGCCTGTCACTCACAGTGCTTTAGCCAGGGCAAGACACCACATAGAATAGATATTTGACCCAAAGTAGACAGAAAATCCATGGTCCTTGTCAGGAATGGGAGAAACTCGGGGAAGATCACCTGAGGGACGAAGCCAAATTAAAGGATGTAGGACGGGGATTCAGAGAGACAAAGAGATTTTCTTTCTTTTTAAAAAACATTTATTTATTTTGGAGGAGGCACCTTTCATAGCATATATGTGGAGGTCAGAGAACAATTTGTGGGAATCAGTTCTCTCCTCCCACCATGTGGTTCTTAGGGATTGGATTGGTTATTAGGCTTGGCAGCAGGCACCTTTACCTGCTGACCCAACTTGCTAGCCTGAGATTTTCTTTAATATTTTTATTAATTCCTTGAGAATTTAATACAGTATTCAGTGTTGTCTGAATGAGAATGGCCCCACAGACTCACATATTTGCTTGTTTCCCAGCTGGAACTGTTTAGGAAGGATTAGGAAGTGTGGCCTTGTTGGAAGAGGTGTGCCCCAGGGGGCCTGAGACGGACACACAGAGATTTCAAAAGTCCATGCCAGCCACAGCCAGGCCCAGTGTGTCTTTCTCTCTGCACCTGTTTCTCAGTCTGCTGCAACTTGCAGACGAGATGTGAGCTCTCGGCTGCCTCTTCAGGCTGCCTCTTCATCATCACATCTCCCTGTCGCTAGGCTACACACATGATGATCATGGACTGACCCTCTGAAATGGTAAGCTCTCTTTTGTAAGAGTTGCCTTGGCCATGGTGTCTCTTCACAGCAACAGAACTAGGACAAACGTATTTGACCACATTCATCCCTCACTCCTCCTAGACATGTCCTCTAACCCCCACCTAACTGCTTGCTCTCTTTTCACAAAATGAAAGTCCAGCACTTGGCAGGCAGCAGAGGTGAGTCTGATGTTCATATTGGCCATATATGCATGGGTATGGGACAGCCCACTGGTCAGCCTACCAGAGGCTTCTTCTTCTCCTGCTTCTTCTTTTTTTCTGGTTTTTCAAAACAGAGTTTCTCTGTATAACTTTGGCTATCCTGGAATCCACTTGTAGTCCAGGCTCGCCCTAAACTCAGAGATCCACCTGTCTCTGCCTCCCCGGTGCTGGGATTAAGGCATGCGCCACCACCACCTGGCTCAGAGCTACTTCTTAAGGAAAACTGACTCGCCTTCCCATGGAAGCCATCGACTGTCAATAGCTCCTCAGCTAAAGGTGAGGCATGAAGGCCCTCCCACTCTCTGCTGGAATATTGACCAGCTTGATCTTGTCAGGTAACACAGCTTCTGTGGGTCTATGTGTGCATCAATCCTGTAATATCCAAAAGATACTATTTCACCCAGTCCTCACCAAACTGTCCCTTACAATCCTTCTGTTCCCTCTTCTGAGAAAGTCTCTGAGTCCTGTGGGGAAAGTTGGTCCTTATCTGTCACCCTGCTCAAAATTCTAAATGGGTCAAAATCTCAATATTAGACCTGAAACTCTGAAAATCCACAAGGAGAGCAGGGAATACACTTGATGACATACTTGCTTAGGTAAAGGTTTTCCCATGGGGCCCCAGTAGCCAACAATCAACAAGAGGGGCCTCATGAAATTAAAAGGCTTCTCCACTACAGAGGAAACAGTTAATCAACTGAAGAGGCAGCCTACGGAATGTGGAGGGAAATCTCTGCTGTATACATCTGACAGAGAAATGGTGTCTAGAATATATGAAGAACTCAGAAAAACTAAACATCAAGAAAACACAGTATCCAATTTAAAAAATAAAAGCTTGCTAATGGAACTGAAGAAAGACTTCTCAAAAAAAAAAAATACAAGGGCCAGCAAGATGGCTTAGAAGGTAAGGGCAGTTGCCATTAACTCTGACAACTTGAATTCCATCCTTGGAACAGACAGGTAGAAGAAGAAAACCCTCTCCTGAAAATTGTCTTCTGACCTCCACACATGTGCGTGTGCGTGCACACACACACACACACACACACACACACACACACACACACACACAACACACACAAATGTAATCAAAGATGAAGAGAAGATGATGTGACAACCAAGCACACTTGGTAGCATTTGCTTTAATCTGAGCATTTGAGAGGTAGAGGCATGTAGATCATTGTTAGTTCAAGACCAGCCTACTCTACATAGCAAATTCCAGGCTGCTTGGGAGAAACAGTTCATTAGTTACTTTTCTACTGTTGTGACAGGACACCATGACCAAGGAAACTACAGACTGATTACCTGGGCTGGTGGTTCCACAGGGCTGGCACCCACGGTGACAGAGTGAGAGGTGGAACAGTTGAGAGCTCGCATCTTAAACCATAGCAGAGAGCAGAGGGTGTGAGTCTTTAAATCCTCAAAGCCACCTCCAGTGACAGACTTTTTCCCAACAAGGCCACATCTCCTAAACCTCACCAAACAGTGTTACCAAATGGGAACCAAGAATTTAAATGCCACCTATGATGAGATCTGTTGCCCTCTTCTGGTGTGCAGTCAAACATTCAGACAGAAGACTGTAACTAACTAACTAAATAAATCTCAAAAAGAGAATTTAAGTGCCTGAAACTATGGGGAATATAGTTGAATCATCACGCACAGTTTTTTTTTTTTTGGAAAAAAAATTTAAATACGAATGTCTAAAATATATCTTTTAAAGTATTTAACATTTGCATTAGCCATCAGGGAAATGCAAATTAAAATGCTTTGACATTTCATTTACTCAAGTAAGAAAGGCCAATAGTAAGAAAACAAATGCGAACAAACGTTGGCAAGGATGTATGGGGAGAAACACTTGTTGAGAAAGCAAAGTGGTACAGTCACTATGAAAATCAATGTGGAAGCCGGGCGGTGGTGGCGCACGCCTTTAATCCCAGCACTCGGGAGGCAGAGGCAGGTGGATCTCTGTGAGTTCGAGACCAGCCTGGTCTACAGAGCTAG
>NC_022031.1:40205384-40208183 GCF_000317375.1 Microtus ochrogaster
GCACGCCTTTAATCCCAGCACTCGGGAGGCAGAGGCAGGTGGATCTCTGTGAGTTCGAGACCAGCCTGGTCTACAGAGCTAGTTCTAGGACAGGCTCCAAAGCCACAGAGAAACCCTGTCTCGAAAAACCAAAAAAAAAAAGAAAATCAATGTGGAGGTTCCTGACTCTACACCCCACCACAGAGATGTCTGCTCATCCGTGTTCATGCTGCTCTCTTGACAATAGACAGGACATGGAAACAGCCTAGAGTCACCAACAGTGAAAACATGGTACCCGTACACAATGAAAGAAAATGGATGAGCCCGGAAAAAATGACACCGAGGCAACCGAGCGAGACTTGGGAAGACAAACACTGCGTGTTTTCATTGAAATGTGGACCTAGTGTATGCTTAACTTAAAGTACCTGCAGGACCAGCTGAGCGGATCAGTGGATAAAGTGCCCGCCAACCCTACCAACCTGGAACCACATTACCAAACAAGCCTGATGATGCCATCGTATTAACCATAGAAAAGTGTTCAGTATCAGCAATAACCAAGGAAAGCAAGTTAAAGTCTCGAGAGATATACTCACAAGAATAGTTAAATAAACTGTCCGAAGCAAGAATCTCCAAGTTTTAGAAGCAAGTAGAACTCATAAACAGCTAGTAAGACAGAAATTTAGAAGCTGGGCATAGGCGCTCACACCCGTAGATTCCGACTACAGGTATGAGGCAGGGGAATTGCTGTGTGTTCCAGGTCAGTCTTGGTTACATACTGAGTTCCAGAACAGCTTGAACTACACAGTAAGTCTTGTATCAAAAAAACAAACCAACCAATCAAGGTGTGTATGTCGGGGGAGGGAGGAGGACGCGTTACCACCACTAACAAAGCAACTCTATTTAGAGGAATGTAACCTAAAGAAGTTTGTTCAGATGCACAACAGAATATGCCTGAGGAGGGCCGGAGAGACGGCTCGGGAGTCAAGCCTGACGATCTGATTCCATCCTGGGAACCCACACAGCGAAAGGGGAGCCAACTTGTGCATGCCTCTGCCACTAAACAAACAAATGAGTAAATACAACTTAGAAGAGAGGATATGTCTGAGAATGTTCTTGGCACCCCACTGTCCGTCCGCTGACTGAACTTACTGTGACCTGTTCACACCAGCACATACTGTTGGCGACAGACATGGGGCTACCACGTGGATGCATGCCAAGTGATACACTAAGCCAAAGAAGCCAAACACAAGATGCAGACACATTTTCTCTTTCAGTAAGCCTATTTTCTTTCTATGTTTCTTTAAATAAGGTCTCATGTAAGGGAGGTGGACTTAACTCTTGCTCCTCCTGCCTGCGCCTACAGAATGTTGGGACTGCAAACATGCACCACCCCAGCTTAAGCAGGGGATGTTTGCAATTGCCTAACCTCTTAGGACTGCAGGTGGAAACAGTCACCTGGGAACAGATGGATGCTTTGCCACACAACACCCAAGGACCCACTTACACTTGGAAAAACAAGGCTGAAGGGGTACCCACAGACCTAGGGTGGTATCTTCTTGAAATTTGCCATTCCTAGCTGGGCAGTGGTACATGCCTTTAATACCAGCACTTGGGAGGCAGAGGTAGGACGGTCTCTGTGAGTTCAAAGCCAGCCTGGTCTACAGAGTAAGTTGCAGGATAGCCAGGACAGTTTCACAGAGAAACCCTGTCTCCAAAAAGAACAAAACAAAAAAATCTATTTGCCATTCCTGAGCATCTTTGCTTAGGTAAGACCCTACTGACAACGTGGAACCAGTTCCCCAAAGGAATTTGGGTTGAGACTGGGGAAAGGAAGGAAGGCAGACATAGCTCTTAAATTCAGATAAAAGGCTTGAAAAGAGGAGACTCTCGATGATCTGCGCTGATCCCCCAAGGCTAGAGGCAGTCAGCCTAATAGCAGGCTTCAGTGCAAGGCCCAACAAGTGGTGCTTTGGGGACACAGAGCTAAACACGTGCGTGTGAACTAAAAAAAGCTCTAACCTCAGTGTCCAAGCGGGGGATTGTGCTGGCATGGAGCTGGTCCCTAAAGGGCACTGAGCAGCAACTACCACACATCCTTGACCCGTGCAGGGCAACTCTTCCACAGCGACACCACGTAGATACCAATCTGAGTCCCCACCCACTGCTCTCCCTCCTCCGAAAGGACCTCTTTGGGCTGCAGAGGCCTCTAGAGAGCTTAGAATCCTTCCTAAGGAGCCTTTCTGGGAAACTCGAAAGGGTACTTGAAAAAACATTGTGTGACTGCATTAGTGCCCACCCCGAGAAAAGAGGCACAGAGGGGAAACATCTAAACCAAAGTTGGTGGGTCCCAAACAGGTGCTTTTCTGGCCCCTTTATGCCGACGACCCACGCTGTCACATGAGCAGGGAAACATCAAGCTGGCAGGGAAAGCCGCAGCTCATTCACACAAAGCCCACGACAGGTGACTGGAGGAGAAGGGTCACCCATGAGGGCAAACTCGAGGAACAAGATGACGCTGTGCTCGCTAGTGCTCCTCTATGACCGAGAACATGCTATTACAGGAACATGCTTCTTTCACACTTCTCTCTTTGGAAAGTGGGTAAGATGGTCTCTGTCACCCCGGGCACTGTCCCTCTGCCCGTGAGCTCTTGCTGGCTCACCATTCCTACCTTTCCAGAGGTCCACTGACCCCTCACCTCACCCCTGCCAATGCCCTCATCCGTGGCTTGGGATCCTACAATCTCTCAGGCCAAGGTCTGTCTCTATTTTATCTGTTCTTCTTCCCATCCCTCTTCACACTGCCACTCACTGAAAGACGGG
>NC_022031.1:40208283-40222627 GCF_000317375.1 Microtus ochrogaster
GGTCTGCACTACCACTGAAAAACGAAACCAGAAAGCAGGACTTGGCGACTGAGTGACTGGTGGTTGGCCGCTGGCGCTATCATGAAAATGTAATTCCCCTGATAACCATGGAAACCAAACGAAGGCACTATGGTGAAGGCTGCTCTCTTTCGATAGCAATAAGAGGCCAGAACCCAGAGAAACAAAGAGATGCAGGCGTTCTAGGCCAGAGGAAATCCATTCCTAACAGCTTCAACAGAGTACCATTTTCTCAGTCTCTAAATCTCAGCAGGCTTCCACCGGGGCTGGAGACCCGACAAGGTTCCTGAGACAATTCAAACCTCTCTTGTGTGCCAGTCCCCTGGGGCCAGCTGCAATGAGGCGAACTCCCTGTTATCCTAAAACATACTGAGACCCAGCAGAGGGACACACATGTGTGCACATACATACACACACGTGCACAAAAGAGACTTTTATATAACCTCAAACTGACATAGTCAGCTATGGAAACAACGTCACGGGGGCAAACACCATTGTCTGGTTCATAGCTTTCTCTCCATCCAGCTCCTTGTAGATGTACAAACAGGCAGCCGGAATAAACGAACACGGGAAAGCACAAGCCTTCTTCCTACTACCCAGTGCCAACAGCATTGAAGTCTGAGCAGAATCAAAGTGCTGGCCTCGTTCTGGGCGCAGTCTCTTTACGTGCAGGAGACAGCGGATTACATGGGTTCCTAGGCATCTTCCAGGAGACAGTCAATCACTCTACTGTGCTTTTTTTGGTGGTAGCACATGCCTGGCAGTTTTCTCTTCCCTCAGAGGGAATCTGATACCCATCTGCTCTAGTAAATTAGCGTTCCCATCCTGACTCATTCTGTAGGAACAACAGGTTCACATGCCAATGGGAAACAGAAGGCAAAGGGGGCCTGGGAAAGGGGCGAGGGTTCTACAGTCAAAAAAACCAACAACACTGTTCTTGGGCTCAGATACACATACACACACAGTGGACGCTGTGCTTACTGCAAGAAAGACGTCTCTTTTGGAGTCTCTCTAGCCGGCTATTTTAGTCTATTTTAATAATGCCCATGCTGAGAGCACTCTCTAAGGAGCCCTCGGGCCCGCACTGCGCTCATCTCGCTTCACGCTTAATCCTCACAGCAGCCTCTGGCCGGAGTACTCATCTCTCTCTACTTTTAACAGAAGCGCCATCGACGTGGCTTAAGGTTGTCTGGCTAGTGGGTGGTGGGACTAAAACCAACTCCGGAGTTCTGGCTCACCAAATGGCTTTGCCATCAGTCCTTGGGTGCAGGAGGGAGGCCGGGCAGGGGTTACCCCTCTTCCTTTATAGAGTTTAGAAACCGAGTCTCCATGACTTGCTTTATAAAGCCAGACCCACTGGGTGCCAGACTGCACACTCGCTCCTGCATCTCAGGTGAAGGCTGCCATCCACAAAGTACAATTCATTCTCTCGCACTCTCGGAAAGCCCTGGGGCTGGAGGCGACCGCGGGCGGTCCCCGGGGTGGGGGTGGCGGGGCAAGGCAAGGCTCTCCCGGAGCTCCGGCGGCCAAGCCCCCCCCCCCACGGCCCCAGGCCGGGTCCCCGCAGCCCATCCAGAGGCTTGGCCCGCGGCAGGGCCGAGCGGCCGGTGGCCAGGAGCACCAGCGGGCTCCCGGGAGGCCTCCGGGGCGCGTCGAGGAGACCGCGCTCTTACCTCAGGGAGCGGCGCTGCGCGCCCCCGGCCGCGACGCCCTGGAAGCCGCAGGGCTGCCCGAGGACTGCGGCGCGCCGCCAGGAGGACCGACTTCTCCGCGAGCCCCGCCCCCGACGGCTGTCACGTGATGCGGGGGCGGAGCTCGACTGGGAGCGCGGGGCCGGGAGACTGGAGGGAAGGTGGAGTTAGCGGGTCTCCGCGAAGGGCGAGCGTGGCCTCGGAAGGGGCAGGAATAGCATCCGTGGGCGAGAACTGCAGGAGGATCCCAGGGTCAACGCGGATCCTTCCCTGCACCAGTAGCCTAACAGCCCCATTGGCTCTGTGCGGATGAGCACACAGGACCTGGGTTCACCCTGGGAACAAAGCACGATGTATGTAAGTGATGTGTAGTCGCTGTAGCTCCAGCTACTAGGTACGGACCCAGGATAACAAAACTGTGATGGATTGCCGGGCGGTGGTGGCGCACGCCTTTAATCCCAGCACTAGGGAGGCAGAGGCAGCCGGATCTCTGTGAGTTCGAGGCCAGCCTGGTCTACAAAGGGAGTTCCAGGACAGGCTCCAAAGCTACAGAGAAACCCTGTCTCGAAAAACAAAACAACAAAAACAAACAAACAAAAAAAAACAAACAAAACAAACAAAAAAAAACCCAACAAAGCTGTGATGGCCCCTGTTCTGAAATCCATTCTATGCTGGAGACGGTAAATATGAACCGCTATTTAAGTCCATATGTAATTAAAATTATCTGAAGTAACGTGAAAAGAGCCCTGGTTTAAAACCTGGGGCTGGGAGAGGTGATGAGAGTAGCTATATGGAAAAGGGGCAGGGGAAGTCAGTGTGAGAAAGTTCCTGAGCCGAGGGAGGCAAGATTGCTCCTTAGAGAAACACAAAGTGTTGTGGATTTTTTTTAACAACAGCAAAGAAGATGTTTTATTTTTATGTGTATGAGTATGCCCCTGAGTGTATGTGCACCGTGTGCTTGCAGAGGCCACCGGAAGCCAGCAGAGGCCACCGGAAGCCAGCAGAGGGAGTTGGTCTGCTGGAACTGGAGTACAGACAGTTGCCAGCCACCAAGTGGATCCTTTGCAAGAGCATTACACCTCCTGACCCCTAAGCCGACTCTCTGGCCATGTGCGCCCACCCCACAGCCCACCCCGTCTTAGATCAAAGGGTATTAGAGGCCATTGTATTTCATAAGGCAAGATAAAGGTTTTCCTTTATGTACATGGAAGCCATTGAAGGGGTAGAGAACGTGAGTGTTTTGACACTGCTATTCTGTAGTGAGAAAAAAAGCAAGAGATTGGGCTGAAGTACTGGTCATAGATTTGGGCACACAGATTTGAGACGGTTTTGCAGTAGAGTCAAATTTGGGTTGTGGGAAAACTAGGGGGAATCTCGTCTTCTGGTTTAACGGACTGCCACAGCTCCAGAAGGTGCTGCCTGCAGAAATGGAACTAACTGTTGGAAGCAGAACACAGATGGAGGTGGAGGATCAGTAACTCAGTTAACTCAGTTTTTAACCTTTTCAGTTTGTGATGCCTGTGTAGCGTCAAGGTCATTGATTTCAAAAAGTAGCGGGGTGGGGTGAGGGGGGAGCCAGAGAGATGGTCCAGCCATTAAGAGCACTGGCTGCTCTTGCAGGAGATCCAGGTTTGATTCTCAGCACTCATATGGCTGCTCACCATCCTCTATGACTTGAGTTCCAGAATGCCCTCTTCTGAACACATGTGTTGCACGAATATACACATAAAGAAAGCACGCATACATGTAAAATAATTTTAAGAATTTTTCAAAAGCATCTGAATTAAGGAAGAGACTGTCAAGTGCAAAAACCCAACTCACCAAGAATGTTGAGAAGTTCCTACACCTGACCCCTGTGGTCCCACTGCCCTCTGCTGACTCCTAGGTCTACAGGGGAAAAAAACATAGTCTGTTAAAATGCATTTCATCTATTACTACTGTATGATGAATTTGGCATGATGGGGTAGGACGTACATTACCATGTAGCTGTAGGGATTTTGGTTGTTTTGTTTTCTGTAGTGCTTGGAGCAAATTCAGGGTCTTGCACATTGGAGCAAATTCCAGCCCTCAACTGCTCATTTGGGTAAAGCCCAAACCAAACTCCCAGACCTAAAAGCAGCCACTTAAAGACTGAAAGCCGTACCCCAGGCCCACAGATGTAGTGGGAGGGCCACGCCTAGGTCAAGTGCAGTGCAGAACAGGATACACTCATGCTACGATTAACTCCGTGAGGTTGCTTGCTTTTGACGGCTGGCAAACCAATCACATGTCTAATCCTTTGAAAAGTGCCCCATTGTATGAAACCAGCAGGCTGGATATGAATTTCAATAAGCAGTGAAAATCCCGAGTTCCTGGATTTGTGCCACCAAACGTTATTGTTTGTTTTGGCATCTCTGTAAAAGAGGTAGGACTTCCAAAGGGGAACGGTGGTGGCTGTCTGCCGCGGCATGCTGTCGGTCCTCTTCATTAGTGCTGCAGGTGTCACGTGCCATGTGAGGGATTTTACATGCCAAAACAGTGGTGCTTAGTCAAGTTTGGCCTGCATGGGTGCTTTGGCTGCATGTGTGTTGGTGCATAAGAACGGCATTTGTAGGCAGTTGGTTGCTCCTGTTTGTCTGCTCTGATCTGTCTGGTACAGCCTTCCGTCCCACCACGTGCACAATGATTTCCCGTACTGTTGGCTGACTTTTCTCCTTCATGGGACTGCAGTGGGCTTGCTCATCTTAGCAGCCTGGCACATAATTTGTATTTATGGCAAGTGGATAAGTGTATATGCTGTCTCCTCAGCCACGTGAACCTTTTCTTTATAGAAAGATGAGAGTCAGGCAGAGTCATTTGTCCAAAAACACGACAGCCATCATCCTTCTCAGCCACCTGCAGATCTCAACTTTCTTTCTACATTTGGGGGTTCCTCATTGATGAGCTTGTTATGGAAGTGAAGGCACCAGATGCTTCCTTTGTCTTTCCATGCAGTTCTGACTTTATGAATAAATACTCCCCCTGCAGAATTGAGACCTACACGCTATATATAGCAACATCTCTGGAACATTGTCAGCAACATGATGTAGAGCATCTCCGGGTACCAGGGAAGCTGTGAGCTCGCATCCCTCAGAGTAAGTGTTGGCACCTGATGATCAACAGACAAACAGAGATGGTCCAGCTTCCCGGTCTCCCGGGAAACCCGATTCTCTGGTGATCCTGACGTTCCTTTTATCTTATTAATGAAATATTTTCCTTACTACTGCCAAAAATGGAGTCTGATGTTTGCAACTAAGAATACAGACTCACATAATTTATATTAAAACGCTGAAGCTGTTAGCCAGGACTGTGAACTCCAGATTCTTGTGTTCTTTCCACACGAGTATCGCCATGTCCCAGCCATCCACAATATTTACACTCTGCTTTGATGTCTGTGTATCGGTTTTTTTTTAAACTGAATTTTTATGGAAGCTGAAAATAAACATCTTGAGTGGCTTCATGGGGAGCAGGCTGTCAGCAGAACATCTCAAAGGCAGAAATACTGGGCATCTGCTATATCATTTTCTTCTTTCTCTCTCTCTCTGGGGTGTATGTGCATGTTTGTTTGTGCGTGTGTGTGCATATGAATGGGGGGCAGAGGTCACCATTGAGCAGCTTTCTCTATTGTTCTTCGCCTTAATTTTCCCTTTTCCCCCTTTACTGAAAACAAACTGTTCTCATACAATATATATCCTGATTACAGTTTCCCGTCCCCCATTCCTCTCAGTTCCTCCCAACAAGACCCATTCTCTTTTGTCTCTCATTGGGGGGGAGAGGCTTTTTTTCCTGAGGAATAATAATAAAATATAATAAGATAAAACAAAAATTACAATCAGAGTTGGACAAAAAAAACAAGCAACAAAAAGTTCAGAGACCCACTCGTTCCCACACTCAGGAATCCCATAAAAACGCTGTACTGGAGGCCATAATATACGTGCAAAGGACCTGGTACAGACGGGGGCAGACTGTGCTGCCTCGGTCTCTGTGAGTCCACGGAGCTTTGATCTTGTTGGTTTAGAGGGCCTTGTTTTCTTGATACATCCCCTCTGGCTCTTACACTCCTTCCACAACCTCTCCTAAGGGATTCTCTGAGCCCTGAGGGGAGGGATTTGGTGTACACTTCCCAGTAGGGCTGAGTGTTCCAAGGTAGTCTCTGGTTCTTTTTTTTTTTTTTTTTTGGTTTTTGGTTTTTTTCGAGACAGGGTTTCTCTGAGGCTTTGGAGCCTGTCCTGGAACTAGTAGCTCTGTAGACCAGGCTGGTCTCGAATTCACAGAGATCTGCCTGCCTCTGCCTCCCGAGTGCTGGGATTAAAGGCGTGTGCCACCATCGCCCGGCTTTAGTCTCTGGTTCTTGGTTACCCAAGTAATGCTAGGTATGGGTTCCATCTCTTAGAGTGGGCATTAAGTCAAATCAGCTATTGGCTCGTCACTCCCATAAGCTTTGTGCCACTGTTGCCCTGGCGTATCCTGCAGGCAGAATATCACTGTAGATCAGAGGGTTTGTGGCTGGCTTGGTGTTGACATTTCTCTTTCGGTAGCATGCAGAACATCTTCCTGTATCAAAGCTGCTAGAATGGAAGAATGAAGGCTCTACGTAGGCACCAGCCTGACTTCTCCATGTTTGGTGAGTTATGTAGGCTTTGTCTTTAGCAATGGGACCTTGCTGTCAGTTTGTAAAGCCCAACATGTCTTGGCAATATCCTGGGTTGTTTGTGGGATTCCCATGAACCCCTTTGGCCAACAACTCAATTAGATGTATTGTAATCCAATCCCAATACTCAAAGCTTCATTTGGCCAGTTGGGACTCTGCCTCCCTGTTATTTGGCAATTTCATTTAGATTGTCTTCATATATGCATGTATTTTAGGACACTTCTCTCTTTTTTTTTCTTTTTTGAGACAGGGTTTCTCTGTGGCTTTGCAGCCTGTCCTGGAACTAGCTCTGTAGACCAGGCTGGACTCGAAGTCACAGAGATCCGCCTGCCTCTGCTTCCCGAGTGCTGGGATTAAAGGCGTGCGCCACCACCGCCCGGCTCATTCCAACTTTTCTTCAGGCGATGCGGGAGATCCGAGCTCAGGTTCTCTGGTCCAGCAGACACTCACCTCCTCAGCCCTCTTCTATGTAATCTGAAAACCTTTTATTTTCATTTTTCCTCTTTAAAGACATGAGTGGAAATGAAACGTACTAATGTAACAGAGAAAAGGAGGCCAGCAGGTCTCTTAGGGCTGTCCTCAGCCTTACAGAGTGATCCCCTCCTCCTTTTGTAGTGCTGAGGATCAAGAAAAGGAGGGCCAGCAGGTCTCTTAGGGCTGTCTTCAGCCTTACAGAGTGATCCCCTCCTCCTTCCTGTAGTGCTGAGGATCAAGAAAAGGAGGGCCAGCAGGTCTCTTAGGGCTGTCTTCAGCCTTACAGAGTGATTTCTCCTCCTTTCTGTAGTGCTGAGGATCAAGCAGGGCCTCGGGAACACCAGACAAACTCTCAGCTACTGAGCTGCAGCCCAACTCAGGCGCCTGTTTGTAGTTAGTTTATTTGAGACAGGGTTTTACCAAGTAGCCCTGCCTGGCCTGGAACTTGTTATATAGACTAGGCTCATCTTGAATCAACTGCCTCTGCCTCTTGAGTGCTAGGATTAAATGTGTGTGCCACCATGCCAGGCCTTGCATGTTTTATTTCTAAAGGTTTATGGTTTGAATTATGCAAATGTGTCTGCGTGTGTGTGTGTGTGTGTGTGTGTGTGTGTGTGTGTGTGTCTGTGCACACATGCAGTTGCCTGTGGAGTCCAGAAGAGGGCACTCGATTCCCAGGAACCGGAGTGAGATTGGCTGTAAACTGTGTGTCACGGGTGCATGGAAATAAACCTGTGTCCTCCGCAAAGAGCAGTAAACACTTTAACCACTGAGCCATCTCCCCAGCTCATGGTTTAGTCATAAAGAGACAAATTAAGAATATTATATCAGACTAGAAGATGGGTTAGGAGGATAGCTCTGGAGGGTGAGGTACTTGCTGCCCACCAGTGCGGGCTCTCCTGACCCAGCTGACTGGCAGAGGCAGCCTAAACACTAGTTCCAGGTTGAGTGATGCTCTACCTCAGCATACGAGCTAGAGAGCAGTCAAAGAAGACAACCTACTTTAACTTCAGGTCTGTTTTCACATGTGCACCAACATGCAAAAACATACAAGCCACACATACATGCATGCCACACAAACATCTTTTTTAAAAAAAAAAAAAAGATTTCATTTTGTTTATGTGTCTGTGTGTATAGGTGCTCTGGAGGCCAAAGGTGGTTGTCAGATCCCCTGAAGCTGGAATTGTAAGCCGTTCAGTGTTGGTGTTTGAACTCTGGTCCATTGCAAGATCAGAAAGTACTATTAACCACTGAGCCATCTCTCCAGCCCCTGCACACACATTCTTACCGAAAAAGATGAAGGGTGTGAATGTTTTTGCAATGGTTTAATGCTTCAGTAGCAAGTCTAGCACCTTTACATGTGGCTTCCATGTTTGGGTGGATTTGTGCTAATGTAGACAACTGGCACCATGCAAGCATACTTTAATCCTGAAAACATGGAAGGAGCAACTACTTAGACTCCAGGGAGGGCCACAAAGCAGGGTAGGGGAAGAGTGTTTCCCTTTTCATGTTTTTGTGTGTGTTTGTATGTGTATGTGTGTGTGAGGGGGTGTGCTGTGGTGTATGTGGGCAGGCCAGAGGACAACATGTGGGAGTCAGTTCTCTGCTTCCATCGTTTAGGTCCTGGAAGTTGAGCTCTGGACTTTAGACTTGGCGGCAAGTGCCTTCACTCCCGAGCCGTCTCACTGGCCTGAACAACGGTTTCCTTTCAAATTTATTTTTACAATCTGTAATAGAAAGGTGGTGAGCCTGGCAGTAATGGCGCATCCTTTAAGCCTCGCACTAGGACGCAGAGCCAGGCAGATCCCTGTGAGTTTGAAGCCAGCCTGGTGCCGGTTTACTGTGGAGGCTTGTATCGCGGAATCTATAGCTGCAGTGCACGCAGCAGCCAGCAGATGTCAGCAGGGAGTCGATTTGAGAGTGAAGCATGAAACTAGAACTCAGCAAGCTTGAGGGTTTTTTTCTCTTCTGCTCATCAATCCCCAACCACGCTGCCTCCTGTCTTCCTCAGATACCTCTGCCTCAGCTTTCTCAGACACTCTCCAATCTTTCTCTGGCAAAGTGCTACTTGCTGTATCTTCCCAACAGAGCCTGCTCTGCTTCTTCCCCAACCAAAGAGGGTCCAAGCTCTCTTCCTTCTTCTCAGTCATTAACATAATGAGGTCGTCAGAAATGAAGGGGGGAGGTGATGCAATGTCTGCTGGACTCCATAACACATTTCTTTCGTTTTTTCTTTTTTCCTACGTTTTTTGAGACAGTGTCTCAATATGTAGCCGTGAACTCACAGAGATACACCTACATGCCTCTGCCTCCCAAATGCTAGTATTAAAAGCTCGGCATGTGCCTCTCTCTCTCTTTTTAAAAGTATTATCTGTGTGCCCATGTGAATTTGTGTGCACCCCATGCATGCAGGAGCTGAACTGGAGTACTTGTGTTGTGAGCAGCTATGTGGGTGCTGGGAACCAAACACAGGTCCTCTGCGAGAGCAGTCAATTCTCTTAATCATTCCAGTTCTGCAAGCCTCTTAGGGTCAGAGACCACAGCTGTGCTGGTTTGAATGAAAATGGTCCCCATAGGCTCATAGGAAGTGGCACTTTAGGAAGTATGGCCTTGTTGGAGGAAGGGTGTCACTGGCGGTGGGCTTTGAGGTTTCAGATGATCAAGCCAGGCCCACTGTCTCTCTCTCTCTCTTCCTGCTGCCTGCTGATGATCCAGATATAGAACCCCAGCTCCTTTCCCCGCACCATGTCTCCCTGCAAACTGCCATGTTTCCTGCCATGCGGCTAATGGACTAAACCTCTGAAACTGTCAACCAGCCCCAGCGAAATGTTTTCCTTTATAAGAGTTGCTGTGGCTGGGTGGTGGCAGCGCACGCCTTTAATCCCAGCATTCGTGACGCAGAGGCAGGCAGATCTTTGTGAGTTCAAGGCCAGCCTGGTCTACAAGAGCTAGCTCCAGGACAGGCTCCAAAGCTACAGAGAAGCCCTGTCTCAAAAAAAAAAAAGTTGCTGTGGTTGTGGTGTCTCTTCACAACAAAGACGATGGTTGAGTTCTGTCATCTCCTACCTGGTGATGCCTGGTGCACAGCAGGCAATGAGAGAAAGACCTGTGACTCTGAGCATCAAAGCATCAAATTACGTAGATGGCTTTTGATACCTGGATATCAGGCTGCACTCACAGTCAATATTTCCCCCCTTTAATTCAAATTGTCATTTAGTCAATCCCTTCATTTCGTTAAGATGTAACAGAGAGATGTGGACCGAACTTGTACAAGACAGTTTTTGGCAATAGGGAAAACACCATGACAAAGGGCTGTTTAGCTGTCTCCCAAAGGGTATCCACATTAATTTCCAGTGGAAGACTCCCACCCTGATCCAGCCTGTCTTGTCACAGCTATGGATTCAGGAAGGCATCCTCCTGCTTAGCTTCAGTATGGCGTTCCTCCTCTGCCTTCTGGGATAATCACCCTTTGAAAAGGCAGCCCCTTTCACCTGTGAAAACAGCACCCTGGCAATCCTGAGGTTCTGAGTTCAGCTGGACCCACGTGGTGGCGGAAGGAGAAAGTCAGCTCCACAAAGTTTGTCCTTTCCCCTCCACAAGTGTTCACGCTCGAGTGTGAGTGCACACAATAAAGAAATGTAATTCAAAACAGCTTCTCAGCCAAGCATGGTGGCACACACCTTTAATCCCAGTATTCCGGGGGCAGCGGCAGGCAGATCTCTGTGAGTCTGAGGCCAGCCTGGTCTACTGAGTGAGTTCCAGGACAACCAGGGCTATGTAAAAAGACCCTGTCTATACAGAAAAACAACAAAATCTCAGTTTCTCAAGCACCTAAGATAGTCTCTGAGTCAAGCACCTGCATTTAGTTTCTCCATTTTCTCTCTGGAAGCCGTTTCCAGTCCTCCTGTACTAACCACGCTTTCACCTGCGCCCGCATGGCCAATTCTGAAGCATCTGTCACTGCAGAGGACCTCTTTGAGAGAGGGTCTTGCTGTGCAGCTCGAGCTGACCTCAAACAAGCAGAACCCTCCGCCAGCCTCTGCCTGCCACAGGCTGGGATTGCAGGTGCGTGCAGCCCTACCTAGCAGTCCTCTGCGCTACAATTTTACTAACGAAATCTACAGCTACTCACGTCCTTCCGTTCGCTTCTTAATCCTGAACAATCATGTAATTGCATAACTAGAAAAAGACCTGAAGTTAATATAAATTTATCAGTTATCCAGAGCAGATCCCGAGCCAATGAGATCACCTGAATGCTTATGAGAAACAGATTTCTGGGTCTCGTCCACAGCGATTCTGCTTCGATAGACCTTTTGTTAAAAGCCTCCCAGGTGACGTTACTGTGCAGTTTGTTTTGGAAGGCTCCTCAGCACCTGACGTCCAAAACTTACATAACAGTACAGGCGATGTTTTCCTTGTTAGGCTCACGGGGAGCTTACCACTGGGTGCTCCAGGGTATAATCGTCCTTCCAACTCCCTGAGTATGCATGCATTCTTTGGTTTGCAGGTATACGAGGTATACAACCTCTGGGGCCTATTTACTATTAATAGGATATGATCAGAAGATCTGTTATGTAGGTCACAGCAAAGAGGCATTTGCAATAGAGTTCTTTTTCAACAAAGAAGCGTGAGTACTTAAAATATAGTAGAACTGGGGCTGTACCTCATTTTGTAAAGTGCTTGCTGAGGATGCGTGAAGTCCAGGGCTTTATCTCCAGCACCACACAATCAAGGTGCAGTAGCATACGCCAGTAATCCTAGCTCTCGAGAGGTAGAAGCTCCACGTCAGCTTTCTTCATTACAGAGAAAGTGGGTTTGAGACCAACCTAGGATACATAAAGACCAGCCTCAAAAAAGCAACTAAATGAATGTAAAATGAAATCTGCTATGTTATTTTCACATGAAACTGAGGGTTCTATAAAAGTGATCATTTTGAGCTTCTGTTTTCACCAACCATAGTTCCAAAACCTTTGCTTCACTATCTTTATCATCTGTAACAGGTCTTTCTTTGGATCCACCAGATCTGGAACAATGACATGGAGATTTATTATGAAAAAAGTTATGAAAGCTTGGCCTTAGCTCACGCTTGTTTCCAGCTAACTCTTAAAACTTGCCAGGTGAGGGTGTACTCCTTCAATTCCAGCACTCGGGAGGCAGAGGCAGGTGGATCTCTGTGAGTTTGAGGCCAGCCTGGTCCACAACAGCTAGTTCTAGGACAGGCTCCAAAGCTACAGAGAAACCCTGTCTCAAAAAAACAAAAAAGTAAACAAAAAACCCTTAATTTAACCTGTTTATATTAATCTACATTTTGTCACGTTGCTTGTTACCTCTCCTCAATACTATACATCTGACTTTCTTTACATGTGACTGGCTAATCTCCTACACCTCAGATTCTTTCCCAGAGTTCCTATCTCTCCCCAGAAGTCCTGCCTATCCTCTCCTGCCTAGCTATTGGCTGTTCAACTCTTTATTAAACCAATCAGAAGGCCTTAGGCAGGTGAGGAAGGATAGAGACACACCTTCACACATATCCACTCTCCTATGGGTGGGTGATGGATCTCAAAGGCAGCCTCTTTGCCCAATATGCAAATCTCCTAGTCCAGTCCCTGGTACACAGTGCCAGCTGGGTAACTCGGGATGAATGAACTTGCCATCTCTGGAGCTTTGTGGAGCCAGGCTTCAAAACAAATACTCCGCTTATATAGCTCATCTTGTGAAAACACATTCATTCGGGGCTGGATGGACGGCTCAGTGGTTCAGAATGTATGTTTCTCTTCCAGGGACCCGAGTTCAGTCACCAGCACCCATATTAGGCAGGTCACAGCTGCCTAAAACTCCAGTTGCAGAGGGATCCATCACCTCTGGCCTTCAGGGGCACACAAACACACAAAATAAAATGTTAAAAACATTATTACACTTGTTCATACCTGCATGGTGTGCACGCGTGTGCACACCACGGCACGTGCGCGGTGGCCAGAGGACACCCGTGGGAATCGGGCCTCTCCTCCCATCACACAGTTCCAGGAATTGAACTTGGGCTGTCAGGCTTGGCAACACATGCCTTTATCCGCTGAACCATTTCCCCAACCCCTAAATAGCTTATCTTAGTGTCACGGCTCTGTGATTTAGGGGCATGCTTTTTACTTTAGTCGGGTGCCAGCTATCTGTTTCTGTGAAGTGTGACTGGGACACAGCCAGGCTTGCTCATTTGAACAGTCTGACTGCTCTGCACATCACAATCGCCGACTTGGCACAGGAGAAGCTGTGCAGACCCGGAGGTCTGAAATATTTGCCATTTGACCCAGGGCAAAGTTAGCCAGGCCCGACATTGTGGTCTCTTTGATGGTCTGAGCTATATGCCGAGTTCATGAAGTAGTCATGACAGGACAAAAAGGTCAGACATCAGCTGGTTTCTTTTCCGTGTCAAGCAAGCGAATAGGTCAGGTTTCTGCACCCTAAGTGGAGGCTCCTGTCTGATAACCCAAGACCTACCGAATGTACCGACCGCAAGGCTGGTGCTGCTTCAACAGTAACCGTAAAGGGAAGAAAAACGTGTTTTCTTAATGCTGCACTGTTAGCAGTTGCTGACCTAAGAGTGGAAATCCTACCCGCTTACTAATTAGAAGAGATTAAGTTTTTTGTTCCCCATTTCCCCAATGTCCTCAATTTCAAGTTTACACAATGCAAATCTGCTATGATTCATTGCATACTCCAGGGATGTACATAGTCCAAATAAAAAACCCTGTCCCAAAAAACCAAAACAAAGTATTGATTTTATGCTTATGGGCGTTTTGTCTGCAAGATGTCTGAGCATCACATTTATGCCTTGTGTCCAGGGATGTTGTTTGATCTGGAGTTATTGGAGTTACAGAAGGTTGAGAGCCCCCATGTGGGGGCTGGGAATTGAACCTGGGTCCCCAGTAAGAGCAGCCATGGCTTTTAACCTTACTCAGTTCTAGTGATATTTCATTTTGTGTTGTAATAAATAAAGCGTGCCTGAAGTTCAGAGAGTAAAAGAGCGGCACTGGGGATTCCTGGAGGCAGGACGGCCATTTTGGACTGAGGTGGAGGCAAGAGCCAATGGCTGGCTGTTTTGCTTTTCTGACCTTCAGGTTGAACCCCAATTTCTGTCTCTGGGCTTTTATTAGTCATGCTACATTGAGCTATCAGCCCCCTAAATATTTCCTAATATATTGTTTCCGAACTGTCTATTCCAAGCACTGAATACTCCCAGTAGGGATAGCCTGAATTTAAAAAGCTACTTACAGTCTGAGAACAGAACTGCGCACTTGGAAGAGACAGCAGCATTCAAAGTTCAAGGTTCACCAAGACCATGTAGCAGCAAGGCTCCGCTAAAGAAGCCACTCACTAAAAACTGAACCATAGCATTTTTTCTTTTTCTTTCTTCCTTCCTTCCTTCCTTCCTTCCTTCCTTCCTTCCTTCCTTCCTTCCTTTCTTTCTTTCTTTCTTTCTTTCTTTCTTTCTTTCTTT
>NC_022031.1:40223092-40223867 GCF_000317375.1 Microtus ochrogaster
AAGAATCCCACAGCACAGCATAGAATTCCCAGGTCTCCAGAACTAGTAGCTTCGTATATCTCTACAAGTGGAGAGAGTAAAGAGATACCAAACTAAGAAGTGGTGGCACACGCCGTTAATCCCAGAACTCGGGAGACACAGGCAGGCAGATCTCTGTGAGTTCGAAGACAGCCTGGTCCACAGAGTGAGTTCCAAAACAACCAGGGGTGTGGAGAAACCCTGTCTCAAAAAACCAAAACAAACAAACCAAAATAACAACAACAAAAGTGAAGGTCTAAGTTATCAGATGTGGTCTACAACTCTACAGGGCTAAGCTACCTCTCCAAGATGGCCATCCCCCTGTCCTCAGCCTCATCCTACTCCTCCCACATC
Source organism: Microtus ochrogaster (assembly GCF_000317375.1). Lineage (NCBI taxonomy): Eukaryota > Metazoa > Chordata > Mammalia > Rodentia > Cricetidae > Microtus > Microtus ochrogaster. Next base: position 40,223,465 of record NC_022031.1, read on the forward strand.
CCTTGACTTCCAGAATTCTAGCAAGGCCTTCATTCTTCATGTGTAAGATGGAAAGACCAGCTTAATTTAAAATACCTAAAGATATAACACAGACCTTCTTCCCAGTTAAATGCCTCAAGAGATCTCCCTAGGGAAGAGCCTAAGGCCATCAAGTCTCAGCACTCTAACAAAGGCGAAGTGGCTAATGCAAAGACAAATAGACAAAAGTCACTTTAGACAACAGACTATGAAGGACAGCAAGAACACAAAAAGTTGTATGTTATTCTACAAAGAGAAGGAAAAAAGGGAAAGAAACCACCAATAAAAATACACAAAATTGCTGGGGTGGGGTGATACGAACATCTAATCCCAGTACAGGTGGTAGAGGCAGGCAGACCTCTGAGTTTGAGGCCAGCCTGGTCTA
>NC_022031.1:40224180-40276822 GCF_000317375.1 Microtus ochrogaster
AAAATACAAACAACGCACAAAAACCAAAACCAAAATAAAGCACAAAACTTAAGAGAACTAACGGATGGTAAGGTTTAACATGGTGATCCACTGCTCAGCACAGTGAATTAAATACACACACCAGTGTGTCACTGTGGAATACTAGGACAACAGATCCTTGTTTCTCGGGAAAGAAGAATTAGGCCTTGCACAAAGTCCAGGACTCAGAATGGTTTCAGGTTTCTCAACAGACTCTAACCCACAGCCAGTGTCTCAGTGCCTTCAATTCCTAAAGTCCGAAGGTTCCAAGCCAAAACTCTTACATGCATCAAACATGTGAATAGAAAAAAAGCAATTTTCACTTCAGAAAGGTCTAGACATGTTTACCTCCTATGTCAGGGCGCCATGAGAACAAACATTAGCAAACAAGAGACCCAGTACGGGACCAGAAAAGGCTGTTCCCAAGTTACAGCCGTACAGTCTAGAGCGAGCAGCAAAGGCTCCACTGGAGATTCCCTAGGGAAGATGAGGAGACGCGCTGTCTAACCAGACAACAGAATGGCACAATTTTGGTACCTGGTAAAAAAGTGAGCTAATCCAGTGGGAAGTTCACTGGAAAGTTAAACCTACCAAAAAAAAATGGGGGGGGGATGTAAAGGAAGAATATGTAGGAAAAGAAAACCATCAGTCTAACCAAAATCACACAGAAAGACAAACATGCATAATGGGTATGAAGAACAAAAAAAAAAAAAACAAAAAAAAACAAACCAAATCCTGGCAACACACCAAGCAACAAGCGGGCAATACCTAAAACAGAAACTATGACAGCACCATCACGTTACTAAGAGACACACTGGTGGAGCTGGAGAGTGGCTAAGAGCGTTGCTGGTCTTGCAGAAGGTCCAGTACCCACATGGCAGTTCATAAGCACCTATAACTCCAGATCTAGGGAATCCAGTGTCCTCTTCTGGCCTCCATGGGCACCAGGTACTTGGATGGTACACATACAACATGCAGGCAGACACATATATACATAAAATAATCTTAAAAAGAAAACAAAACTCATAGACATTAGTTAAATAGAGTCGGGTGGTGATGGTGCACGGATTTAATCCCAGCACTCAGGAGGCAGAGGCAGGGGAATCTCTGAGCTCAAGGCCAGCCTGGTCTACAGTGCGAGTTCCAGGACAACCAGGATTGCTATATAGAGAAACTTTTGTCTTGGAAAACTGAAAAAAAAAAAAAAAAAAAAAAAAACTGAAAAAAAAAAAAAAAAAAAAAAAAAAGTTAAAGAGGTAAACATGAGTAATTGCTTTGGAAGACTGCCCCCTTTAGCCAACAAACTTAGAGAACTATTTGATTTTTCAAAAAGACATTTCCCTATTTTTCGTGATGTTTGTATTTTCAGCATCAAGCACAGTTCATTAAGATTTTGGCAGAGAACCATACTGCTACATAAAGTTCAAAAGAAACTCACTACGGAGGCCATAGTCACGATATTGCAGTAGTGACGGACATCATCAACAAAAAGTGGGACCAAAACAAACAAAAAGCCAGAAACCCAAGCTTTTTCATCAGAATGTTTATTAAAAATATAGACTGACGGTTCTGTGCCTAAGTGTCACTGTGGGTGTGTGCTGACTCCCAAACAGGCTCTTCACAAATACACTTGGAGCGGAAGTTGTAAACAGAAACGACTGCCATTTCAGACACAAGCCCCTAGGAGTCTGACATCTTGACAGTCCCATCAACACTCACAGAGGTGGACAGCACGGGCTCGTGGGCACACCATGACCACAAGACATCTTTTTGCACTTCCCAAATACTTTTATATTTCAGCTATGAAGGTCAGTTCCCAAGGCCCGACGTGTTCTTAACAAGGAGAGTTTTTATGTCCATTTAATCAGTCTTACACCTTTCTGGGCCAATTCATCTGCAGACAGGAGGAGAAACTGTCACCAGGTTCTTCATGCCATGCATCCGCGGGACTCCCAAACCTCATATGCTGTCCAACTTCTTTAAGATATACGGAGCTGAAAGAAAAAACCCAAATTAGGTTTTATTCTATGAGTCCACAGTAAAGGAAAAAGCTTTATGAAATATGGTTTTGGAAACAACTCCCAAACCTCTACTAGGATCACACTCACGAGGGATTCCAGCGTGACTCAATTGCCATCGCTATAGAGTACACCCTTACGATCAGCCTCTTTCCTCCAGGTCATAAACAACTCCAGCGGTCCTGGACTGTGGGGACCTTTGATTTATTTTGCAGTACTTGGAGCGGAACCCAAGGCCTTACACAGGCCAGGCAAGCACTTTCCCAAGGGAAACCTCTAGCTCTGGGGATTTACTCTAACCTAAATAAACAGAATAAAATCCTAACAAGTAAGAATTAGGTTCAATTCCCAATCCTGGGAAAACCAACAACTGGAAGAAGGCATGGGGTAGGGAAAACCCTGAAAGAGCCGACGCCCGCTGTTTTCTCTGATCCGACCAGTCACTTATGCCCTTCCATGCTGGTGTGATAACCGGTGTACCAAGAGCTGTCTGGAATACTAAGTGACATTACTACAAAGAGAGATGAGCCAGCTGTTAAACCTGTCTGTTGTCAATCAGGAGGACCTGAGTTCAGATCCCAGCACTCACATCTGGCTGCTCACAATCACCTGTTTTAACTCCAGTTCCAGAGGTTCCAACACCCTGTTCTGGACTGTGCAGGCACCTGCAGGCATGTGGTTCACATACAGACAGGTGGACAAATAAAAAATCTTTAAAGAGTGATAAACTGGTGTATTTCAAACACAAAGACCATGAAGCTGACATTTTCTCGGCAGTTCTTCTACAAGGAAAGGTTTTTTTTTTTTTTTTTTTTTTGGTTTTTTTCGAGACAGGGTTTCTCTGTGGTTTTGGAGCCTGTCCTGGAACTAGCTCTTGTAGACCAGGCTAGTCTCGAACTCACAAGATCTGCCTGCCTCTGCCTCCCGAGTGCTGGGATTAAAGGCGTGCGCCACCACCGCCCGGCGAAGGAAAGGTTAAGAGGATGGAAAAGGAAGCAGTTTCAAGAAGCTGTGGATGAGCAAGATGACTTGGGCGTCTCTCCTGGAGAGGCCAGCAAGACCGAGAACACAGCAGAAGAGGCACCTGAGTGAATGAGGCCTCCACCCCAGCGAATTCCAGGCCAGCCTCGGTGTGTTCTTCACACACCTGAGCCACTCCTGCCTCTGCCTGCACAGCAGCCAACTCTACACAAGCAAGCACTGAACAATAAGAAGGGCACTGTACTGAGATCGAGGGTCAGTCAATTCTGTTAAATCATTAGAGGGCTAATTTTAATTTAAAAAAAAATATTGTCAGACAGTAGTGGCACACACCTTTAATCCCAGGACTCTGGCGGTAGAGGCAGGCGAACTCATCTCTTTGAGGTCGAGACCAGCCTGATCTACAGAGCTAGTTGCAGGACAGCCAGCGCTACACGGAGAAACCCGGTCTGAACCCCTCTCCTTCCCCTCAGAAAACCACTATTATTTATTGTGTGTGTTCTGTGGTGTGTGTACGCCGTGCTTGCATGCCTCGGTGCAGGTGTGGAGGGCAGAGTACAACTTCCTGGAATTGGTTCTCTCCTGCCACCAAGCGTGGATTCAGCTTGGAGGCAGAGACCATTTGTCAGTCTGTCTTTAACCCTCATGTGCCCCTTGAACTCAAGCTCTCGGTTGTAAAAGGAACAGAGATCTACTAACGAAATTAACTTTGGCGCAATGGTGAAATCAAATACTTCAGGTATTCTCGGCAGCTCCTCAGACGCCCATCCTTTCTCTTTTTGGAAAAAGGAAAACTAACTATTTATTTCACCCTCTATACAGATAAACACAAAGAAAGCAAATCTTTTCGGATTTTAAAGGCAAGAAGAGAAGTGCCTGGTACCGAGTAAGAGGTCGGGATTCTAGGTCAGGTTTATTCTGAATCGCCAAAATGACCTTGGGTTAGCCACTTCCCAGGGACCGTTTCTAGGTTTGCCAAATGTGGGTATTGCTCAAGGGATAACACCTGAAGATCTTTAAGCACAGACGTGGGGCGAGCAAAGGTGACTTAGCCATGCGCCCTCGGCCACCACGTGCACTTGGCATATTCTCAGGACCCGCAGACCTCTAGAGGGCACGCAGTTGGGTCGCCCTGGACATGCAGGAGCCTTCCAGCCCGCCCTGCTCTCCCCAGGATGCTCAGCTCAAGGCCCCACGACCGCGTGCAGGGCTGGGGTGGACGCGTGGCCTCACGGCCACAGTCCCAAAGGACACTCACTGACTCGCAGCAGGGCCACGTAGATGAGGAAGTTCCGAATGGAGGAGATCACATCCTCGCGCATCTTCCGCTTCATCTCCTCAGGGTCCAGCTTCGGAGCGAGACCCTCGATCCGGAACATCGCGGCTCTTTCTCCAAAGCTTGCAGGCGCTGCACCTTGCCCTCTTCCAGCGGCCGCCTTGCACGCACCCGAACTCAGCCAGACACTACTTCCTGTCCCACCCCTCGTTTCCGTCCTGCGACGGGAACCGGCGAGGGACAATCCGCATCCAGCCGACGTGCATCTGAAGCAAGGAGACCAGCAGGGGGCGACCGCATTCTTAAATCTCAGAGTCTTGGTGAACTGTTTCTTAGTCTGTACCAACTGTAAAGTCGTTTTATGATTTCCAGTAAGGAGGCATCTGAACATGGACCACCATAAATAACAATAACTAGCATTTATAGAGTACCAGAGACAGTATATCGTGAATTGCACATTATAATTTTCATTTTCTAGATACGAAAATTAAAATACACCAGCCTGAAAAAACTTAGTTGAGAATGTAGTTCATTTGCCAAATCGTTTACTTAACATGCATGAAGCCCTGAGTTCAAGCCCTAGCACCGCATAAACTTCGTGTGTAGCTGTTTGTTTTCTGTAGTGATAAGCGCCATCAAAGCAACTTGGAGAGGAAAGGGTTTATTTCCCCTAACCTGTTATAGTCTTTCATCCAGAGAAGCCACAGCAGGAGCTCAAACTGGCATCTAGAGGCAGGAACTGAAGCAAAGACCAAGGAGGGGATGCTTGCCCTGGTCTCCCCAACTACCTTTCTTACACAACTCAAGACCAACCGAGGGTTGGCACCGCCCACCATGGGCTAAACTCTCCTCCAGTAGTAGACAGACCCACCAACAAGCTAAGCTGGCCGAGACCGGTCCTCAATTGAGGTTTTCTCTTCCCAGGTGTCTCTAGTTTGTGCCAAGATGACAAAAACTACCCAGCGTAGCCCTGCACTCCTGTGTTCCCCGCGAGAGGTCGGAAAGACGATCAAAGATCAAGGTCAAGGTGGGAACGGTGTCTCACACCCTTAATCTCAGCCCTCAGGAGACAGAGGCAGAAGAATTACCGCAAATTCAAGACCAGCCTGGGTTACAAAGCAAATCTGGACTAGAGACGCTGTCTCAAAGAACAAACAAACAACTCCAAAATAAACAAACAATGACCTGCCCCAAACAAAACAAAACAAAACAAAAAACAGTTTCAAGTTTATCAGTGAGTTTCATACCTAGTTAGACTTCTAGAACCCCAAAGACTGAGTTTTTGACATTTCCCGTACCATTTCTGTACCCTCATATTTGGAGTTAGCTGATCCTTACACATTCTGAGGCAGACCTTAGAACACAAGTCTGATTAACACTGTACAGATGAGAGGAAACCAACCGCACTGGCCGAGTTCTCAGACGTGAATCAGCTAACTGGATTTTTTACATAATTCAATACCAGATTGTCTTTTCTTGAGTGCACACTGTATAACATCAATGAGTTGGGGGTTAAATAAGAACAATCATTTAGTAGAACAAATGATAGTGTTAGCATAGCTTTCCGCCTTCCTGATTGACAGAGTGTAAGACCCTGGGGTTAGGGAGGAAAAAAAAATCCTCATCTGCATACTCAAGATTTTGTAAACATTTGCATCTGTAACTCACACCGTGGACCAGCAGAGAGGCAACTCTGGTGTGGGAGGGGCTGACTCCCAAGGAAGGGCTCCAACCCAGCCTTCAAGGGTTAAAGCAATGCCTGCCACCGCCCACATAGTCAGGAACAAGTCTCTGTTCCATTGCGACTCCAGTTTTTCAGTAGCAAAGGGAAGGCCTATGGCTAGATGCTCTAAGGTTCCCTCCCAGTTCGGACAATCTCTGCATTCTGACCCTAGTTGTATCACAGAGGGCAGAGTAGTTTGGAGTGTATGGATGTCAATACATCATCATTGTGGCCAGATAGTGTGCTGGCTAGTAGGCACAAGTTTGGGTCATCTGGGAAGAGGGAACTTAAAATGAGAAAATATCTCCTTCATATTGGCCTGTGGGCAAGTCTGTGGGGCATTTTCTTGATTAATGATTGACGTGGGAGGGCCCCGCCTACTATGAGCAGTACAGTTGATCCTAGGTTGTATAAGAAAGCTTGCTGAGCAAGTCAGTAAGCAACATTCTTCCATGCCCTCTGTTTTAGCCCTTGCCTCCAGGTTCCTGCCTTGATTTCCTGCCTAGTTTCCCTTTGTGATGGATGACAGCCGTAAAATGGAATAAATTCTTTCTTTCCCAAGTTTCTTTTTGGTTATGGCATTTACCACATGAATAAAGCCAAATTAAAACAGGTAACAAAATAGCCGTATGTGTATTCTCCAAGGTATGAAAGAATCTAAATAAGCTGATCTTACCACACATGGTGGCTCATGCCTTTAATTTCAGCACGTGGGAGGCATAGGCAGGAAGATCTCTGAGTTCCAGGCCAGCCTGGCCTACAAAGTGAGTTCTAGGACAGCCAGGGCTACACAGAGAAACCCTGTCTCTAAAAAACAAATCAACAAGGAGATATTCATCTGAAAAGTGGGTGAAGCAGATTGGGAAGGAAATACCTAATTACATAATTCTGGTAACTTAGACTCCAAACACTGAGTTTAGATGTAGAAATACCTTTTTTTCTTTTCTTTTTTCTTTTGCCTATACTGAGATTCTTTTGAGTAGTTTGGTTTCACAGAACGTCAAAGAAGGTATTACATTAGCCAAAAACTATGCTCATTGATTTTTAAAAAAATGTAGACATTTAACACTTGAATTGAGTTTATCTAATGCTCCATTAAAGAGGCACCTGTTTATGTCCATGTAGCAAATGGCTGGCCTGCTAAAAGGCAATGTCATTCCTAGATTTATTTATTTTTATTTTATGAGCATTTTTGCCTGCAAGGATGTCTGTGTGCCATGTGTGTGTCTGGTGCCCAAGGAGGCCAGAAGAAGGTGTTGAATGCTTTGGAACTGCACTTACAGATGGTTGTGGGCCTCCTTGTGGGTGCCGGGAATGGAACTTGGGTCTTCTGTGAAAGCAGCAAGTGCTCTTGGCCTCGGAGGCTCCTTGTCAGTGCCAGGGCAATGCAGTTCGTATGAAGATCCCTTAAGAAGGTCTATTGGCTCTGCCTCATGTGAGGGAGAGGCATTAACTGGCTTGTGCAACCCCATTTCCTAGTCTGGATCTAGGATTGCTTCTGCATCAAGGATGCTCATCCTGGGGAACTTGGCCTCCTTGCCTTTGCATGGCCCCTGTAATCATCTTGGAGGAGACCCATAAAAACAGGCTCCCTGTTTTAGGCTTTTGGATAGTGATTATCTATCTATCTATCTATCTATCTATCTATCTATCTATCTATCTATCTATCTATCTATCTATCTATCTTCTAATTTTTTTTTTTTTGGTTTTTCGAGACAGGGTTTCTCTGTGGTTTTGGAGCCTGTCCTGGAACTAGCTCTGTAGACCAGGCTGGTCTCGAACTCACAGAGATCTGCCTACCTCTGCCTCCCGAGTGCTGGGATTAAAGGCGTGCGCCACCACCACCCGGCTTCTATCTATCTAATTTATTTAGCATATAGATGATGGTGTCATCCAATTACAGTGAGGCAAATTAAGAAATACGATGCCTCCAGAAGTCAGTATCAAATGGAGCCATTTTCCATCTTCAACTCCTCATTACTTTCCTTCTCTGGGTGCTGAATGAGTTAAGTCTCATCTTTGAAGTCACTGGTAACTCTCAAATGCTGTATTTCCAAGCTCACCATGTTTTCTGTTCTTTCTGTATAATGAATTAAAGGCTAAGAGCAAAGGATTTGCTGTGATGTGCACTGAGAAGCAAAAATAAAGAAGTATGCATACATAATTTAATATTGATATTTGTGTTCTTTAGTTTGATCACAGAGGAAATAGCAGCTGATGTCATAGCCTGTCTTGTTTTCCATTTAGATCCCAGGAGGGACTTAGGAGCCATTACTTTGACTCAATTTCCCAGACAACTCTCATGTAAGCGTTTGAAGTGTACAGCCAAACTGTAAGAGAATTAAGTATTTTAATCTCCATCACTGGGGAGGAATTTATTTGTGTATGGTCAGGGATTCACAGGTGATTCTTGATTGAGAAATTAACACAATATAAAATCTCAGTGAGCTTGTGCTTTGTGTGACCCATAGAAAACTATAGACTTTGGGTACTGAACAGTTCAACCTTTTTTTTTTTTTTTTTTTAACATTACAGGGAAACTTGGGCCCGGAGAGGAGCTAGTTAAGGGAAGAGTGATCTGGGTAGATCTCTGGCCTCTAGTTCTGCATCTCCTCCCGTGGTCTCCTGCTAGTGTGAATACTTTCATTGATAGTTCTCCCCAAGAGATATGGACAGAAAAAATGGAGGCCCTTTCTGCCTTTGGAAGGGCAGGGCTTACCCAGCAGGGGCCCCCTTTCCACACTCCCACACCCTGATGGCTGCTGATCTGGACTGAATTATTCCACTCCAATTCTGTCCTTCCTCACTCTTCAGGGGAGGGGCGCATCCTAGCACTCCCTGGACAGGTGCTGGGTGTGTTGGGGGCATTCCTTTACCTCTAAGGAGCTGGAAGGAGAAAGATAGGGAGTTGAAGTCCACCCTCTACTTCCCAACAAGTTCAAGGTTATCCTGGGCTACCTGAGACCCCGCGTCAAAGAAAACCAAAACCAAAATAAAAATAAACTTGACTTTGAAGTCTACTCAGGACTCAGAATAAATGAAGCAAGACTCACGACAAGGAAGAGAGGCCTGGGCTTTCAGAGACTGCAGTGTGGGGTCGGCCAGATGACTCAGCAGGCAGAGGTGATTGCTGCCCAGACTGATGACCTGGGTCCCCCATGATGAAAAGACAACTCGGGCAAGCTGTCCTCTGACCTCTATACTTGTGCCTTCAGCAGTAAACAAACAAACGCACAAACACTATAAAAGAAGTTTAAAGAGATTTTGCTGCTCAGGTGTGATGACGCACACCTTTGATCCCAGCGCTCAGGAGGCAGAGGCAGGCAGATGTGACAGCCCTGTCGTCTATGGAGTGGGTTCCAGGCCAGCTGGGGCTGTAAAATGAGACCCTGTGTCAAACAACAGCAACACGGAGATTGCTCTGTGACAGATGCTTCCAATAGATAAGGTATCATAGTTACAGAAATTACTGCCTAGTGAGAGATTGACATCTCCAGGAAGGGGCTCTTTGAACCTTAAAGAATAAAGAGAATTTTGATAAACTCCACCTCACTGGCATCTACTCTCATTTTGGTAGTTAGGCCTTCACCATATGAATGATTTATAAGTATATAGTCCCTTTCCAAGAAGCCTGGAAGCAACTCAAGTGTAAGGAGCGTTTGGTCCTTCTCAAGTCCCTCAGTCACTGGGGGCTCGTGTTTATACATGATGAAAACTCACTATTCATTGAGTGAATGAATGAATGAATGAATGAAAGGCCATGTATATATTAGGCTGAAAGGAAATAGTTCCCAAAGAAATTTATTCCAAATTGTATTCATTATATTTCTAAATAAGGATAGTTCTTACAGCTTTGGTAAATTTGGCTTTGTTTGGCTGAGGAAAATCGGGGCCCAGTGGGTAAGTGCTATTGCTGCCAAGCCTGAGTCCTGGGGACCAAATTCATGTCATCAGGTTTGACAGCAAGTGCCTTTACCCACGAAGCCATCTGCCAGTTCATTTTTTTCATTGTTTGTTTGATACAGGGTCTCACTGTATAGTTAGAGTTGGCCTAGAACTTGCTCAGTACACCAAACTGACCTTGAACTCACAAAGATCTGCTCAGCATATTTTTTAGTTAAAAAAATTCCTGTTAGTGCATATTTATCATACAAAGTAATGGATTTCTTTGACATAATGACACTTTCATTCAAATATATTATTTACTATTGCAATAATTTGTCCCATTGCTCTCTCCTGTGTCCGTACTCAAACTAGGACCCTTCCTTTGCCCAAATAAAGTAGTTAATTTTCTACTTTCGAGTCACATCTATGTATTAATGTATGTATGTATGTATGATGTATTATGTGTGTATTTTTATAGAGAAGTTTCACATTTGACTTTCTGAGTCTGTCTTATCTTACTTACCCAGTTAGCCTTTGGTTCTATCTCTTCTCCTGAGAGACACCCTTCTTCATGCTGGACATTGTGTGTGTGTGTGTGTGTGTGTGTGTGTGTGTGTGTGTGTTCCACATTTCCTTTATCTAGACATCTGTTGATGAAAAATCTAGTCGTCTACAAAAGTAAGAAATGACCCATAGGGTTGGGGAGATGCCTCTGGAGGTGAAGTGCTTACCTTGAAGCACGGGAGGGAGCCTGGGTTCATATGCCAGCACCCGTGGAGAAGACAAATGTGGTGACCCAAGTCTGAAGCCTTAACACTGGGAGGCAGAGAAGAGGGAGGATTCCTGGGGTTCATTGGCCACTCAGTCTTCCTGAAACGTGAGCTCCAGGTTCCATGTTAGGCCCTGTCTCAAAAAATAAGGTGGAGAGGGTCAGCAGGATGGCCTAGAGAGGGCTCTTACACCCAAGCCCAGTGACCTGAGTTTGATACCCAGGATCCATACAGTGGAAGAGAGAACTAATTCCTACAAGCCGTTCTCTGAAAATGAAAAATAAATCCAAAAACATAAGAGAGCAATAAAACATCCAGTGTTGACATCTGATCATCATAAGTACACAGGATGCATGTGAACATAAGAACGCACATATATACACACATACATACGCCACACATATACACATGCACACTGAAAAACAGTATTATTGGGGCTGGAGAGGTGACTTAGTGGCTAAGAGCATTGACTGATCTTCTAGAAAACCCTGGTTCGATTCCCAGCACCCACATGGTGCTTGGTAATCACCTGTCACTCCCGTTTTAGGGGATTCTGTGCCTTCGTATGGCCTCCACAGGCACTGCATGCTTCTGGTGCACATACATACATGCTGGCAAAATGCCTATACACATAAAAATAAAATGAAGACAGCTTAAACTCTGACCTTTACATTTTATTGCTTTTATTTATCGATAACAATATAATTATATGAAACCCATCTGATGTTTTTTAATCACTCATTTTTAATTTAATAGTATATATTTATTCATTTATATTAATGATGTATTTATTCTTATGTTATTCGCATGAGTGTTTGGCAAATTTGCATGTATGTACGTGCATTGTTCTCAGATACCAGAAGAGGGTTCTGATCCTCTGGAACTGAAGCTTTGGATGGTTGTGAAATCACATGTGGGTGCTGGGAACTGAAGGACAGCAAGTCATCGGGTGTGGTAGTGCACACTTTTAGTCTCAGCACTCTGGAGGCAGAGGCAGGTGGATCTCTGTGAAACAGGCCAGCCTGGTTTGCATAGTGAGTTCTAGGGCAGCCAGAGCTACAGAGTGAGACCCTGTCTTAAAGAAGAAAAAAAGAGCAGCAAGTGTTCTTAAACACTGAGCCATCTCTCCATCCATCTCTCCATTTTATAACAATATGGAATGAAGGAAGAAAGAAAGCCATCCCCTACAATCCCACAGCCACTATTGTTATGTTGATGGAAATCCTTTCAGAGTTTCTCCAAGTTTCCATTTTCCACTGTGCCTCTGCCGTTTACAGCATGACAGCCATGTCTGGTGGGGCGAACACTACTCTTCTCACCTTAGAAAAGAAGGACACATCTTTCTAAAGGTGAGAATGCTTTTCTGCTCCCAGCATATCAGAGTTCAGTTGTTCTGTATTATACGGGCAGTGAAGGGAGGGACATGCTGGTCTTTCCGTGTCATAACACCTGGGATCCATCAGCGGAGAACAAGGCCAGGCTGGTCACATACAGTCCTATAAGTACTTGGGGGCTCACTTCCAGTCTCAGACTGGGAACACAATGTAAGCTGCCTTTGGTGTTTGGCTACCAACTCAGCACCCCGTCTCTGTGTGAGCACCTCCAGTTCTGGGGACTTCCCAGCTCTCTAGGACAGGTATGTCTCTCTTTCTCCATACCATGTACCCAATATCCCCAGTTATAGCCTCCTGACCATCTGCCAGAAATTGTTTCATTTTCCCTCATGACTCTGTAAAGTGGCTAGAATCTTTCTTAAAACGTCCTGTCTCCAGGATAAACTACATTTTGCAAAATGCTTGTACAGTTTTGGGATTTTCTCTTATGCACAACCTTAACTTTTCCTTCTTAAACTTTTTGTTTATTTTATAGGTGTTTTGGTGTTTTGCTTGCATGTATGCCTATGCACTGACTGTGTGCCTGATTTCCTTTGAGATCAAAAGAGGGCATTGGATCCCTGGAATGGCGCTCCATATCATTGTGAGCCACCAAGCTGGAGCTTAAACCTGGGTTCTTTAGAAGAGCAACCACTGCTCTTTACCACCAAGTCAGCTTCCTAGCCCACAACCTTAACTTTTCTATCTAACAACAAAATGGACTGAGAGACTCTGCGCTCTCTGGCTCTGCACCCTCACGTTCATACATTGGTGCACACATGCACACAGCCTCAAAGGGGACTTACTTGGGACACTGGGATTCAAAGCCAGAAACTCTACTTTCTTACCAGCAATTGTCCTGGAACAAGAAGTGTGCACCTGGGTATCCATCTCTTTAGTCCATGGCTCTTCCCATGACAGATGGAATTCTCTGCCCCCCCCATTCTAATCTTGATCTTCAAACTGTGAAGAGCAGGTGGTGTCACTGCAACGGAAGGGGACACCCTTGGAGCAGAGGTTGGGTTTCCATTCTAGCTCCTCTGTGATGTTGAACGCAGTGTCAGATATGAGACTTCCTATGGTCTTGCTCTTTCTGTATCAGAGGACGATGGTGTCCATTCAAAGTGCTATTGAGAGGGCTTGATAAGATAATACCTTTAAAGTGCTTGACTTGCACTTTAAGCTATCACTTAATAATGATAGCTACTCCTAATACATAATTTTTTAGTATGGAAATTGTGGCTCAGTCATACTCAAGATGGAACACGAATTGTTTTTACAGCAACAATATTTATTGTCATTTTTCCAGTCCCGTTTATCACTGTCGTCTAGCTGACAGTAAATTTGAAGGAATGACAGATGCCAATAGCCTCAAGTCCTTGCTCTCTCTTCAGTCTGCAGCCCAAAGACAGATTGGGTTTGCAGCTCCCTCCCATCTCTGGAGCTGCTTACCTTGGGGGCCTTTTGAGGCTCTGAGCTTGTCTTTGGCATCTGACACCACTGGTCACATGATGCTTTCCAGAGAGCATTGTTCCCCTTGCATGAGGGACACCACATTCTCTAATCCTTTCAAACTTTTCCAATGTTCTGCAGCCTCTTTCTACACCTGTCCTTCTAGTAATTTCTTTAATGACAGTATTCTTTTAGGTCCTTTCCTGGATCCTCCTCTCTACATGAATATGCAGTCTAGTCTAGCTTCCACCGCCATCCTGATTTATACCACATGACTTCGTTCATATTTTTCCAGAAACACAAGCCTGCACATACAACCAATATCTTCTTTGATTTACTTTGGATGAGGATCTCATGTAGCCAAGCTAACCTTGAACTCCTGTTCCTCCTGCCTCTACCTCCCAAGTGTCTGGATGGCACGGGACTATCATCATATCTGGTTTACCTGATGGCATGACTTCACTGTCTTGTCTGCCTACCCACGAGTACCCAACACATCGCCTTCTCATGGTGGAACCAATCATCTTCCCTTCCATCTTAGCCCACTGAGGGCCGCTACTCCAGAATATCTGAAACTATGTATTTTATGAAGAACAGGTGTTTATTCTATCTTGGAGAGAAGGTCAACATCAAAGCCTGGTAGGCTTGCTGCATGCTCACATTCCAGAGCGGGGGAGGGGGAGCAGAGAGAGGTCCCATCGAGGGGCAGGGGGGCAGAGAGAGGCCCAATTGAGAGGCAGAGGAGCAGAGAGGGGCCCCATCGAGGCAGGGGCAGAGAGAGGTCCTTCCTAAAGGTACTGTTCATAATAGCACTCATTCATTCCCAAGAGCAGAGTTGTCACACCCTGAACTCCTCCTGTTACGCTACACAACCCACTGCTGCTTCAGGGATTCATTTTTTTCTGCATGAATTTGGGGAGAGGGTGGTACATTCAAACCACAGTCACATAGCCTAATAACGGCCACCGCTGCTCAGTCCTAAAGCCAGGAATCTGGTTAACTTTGATTCACCTCCCACCTTTAGGTTCTTTAACCTCTATTTTCTATCAATCATACCATCTTAGTATACCTAGAAGCCATTATATTCTTTCCATTCTTTCTGCTGTGGTTTTTGCTGAGTCTGCCCACCAGCCTACCTTCTATATTATCCCTGCTAGCGCATTTTCCACCCTGGAATTTACATGATATTTCTTTTTTTTAATATTTATTTATTTATTATGTATACAATATTCTGTCTGTGTATATGCCTGTAGGCCAGAAGAGGGTACCAGACTTCATTATAGATGGTTGTGGTTGCTGGGAATTGAACTCAGGACCTTTGGAAGAGCAGGCAATGCTCTTAACCACTGAGCCATCTCTCCAGCCCTTACATGATATTTCTAAATACATTTTTTTGTGTGTGATGTCAGTGTTGTCTATAAAATATGTCAGAGATGGCAAGACAGCTCAGCAGGGAATGGCCTTTACTGATCAGTCTAATGGGTTAGGTCCCTGGGACCCTCATGGTGGCAGGAGAAACCAAGTCCTGAAATAATTGTCCTCTAACCCCCTTACACAGAGAGAGAGAGAGACAGAGAGAGAGAGACAGAGAGACAGAGAAAGTAAAACAATTAAATGTTATAAAAATTAAAAAAAAACCCAAATCATACCCTCTTTGTAAGATTTTTATATAGAGGAAACCGAGTTGAGGGTATACAGTATTCTCTGCCCGATTTTCACGGCTTTGCCATACACCTCAGACCATTTTAAGTTTTATAAAAGCCTAGCACGGTGGCACACTCCTTTAATTGCAATACTTGGAAGGCAGAAGCAGGTATGGTTTCTATGAGTTCAAGGCCATCCAGGGACACACAATGAGACCTTTAAAAGTCTTTAAAAAAGTCTTTAAAAATATCTTTTAAAGGAGAAGCACAAGAAACAGAAGCAAGAAGCAGAGGTGATAAGGGGGGAGGAAGAGGAGAAGGAGGGAGAAGGGGAGGAAGAATCTGGCCTTCCCATATGCCTATCTGTGATGGTTTCTGCATGTCTGTGAGACTTTTTTTTTTTTTTAATTTTTCAAGACAGGGTTTCTCTGTAGCTTTGGAGCCTGTCCTGGCACTAGCTCTTGTAGACCAGGCTGGTCTCGAACTCCCAGAGATCCGCCTGCCTCTGCCTCCCGAGTGCTGGGATTAAAGGCGTGCGCCACCACTACCTGGCCTGTCTGTGTCTGTGAGACTTATGCCTAATTCCATCACCATATCAAAGCACCCACCATAACGCCTTCTCGTTCTTGTGTCCCCAAAGCCAGGACAGTGCTTAGCAAATGATAAGCACCCAGTGTCTCCTAAATAAATGCTTGCTGTTGTATACAATGGTGGAGGGGGCAGTCCCAAAGTTAACTGGAAATTATAGGAGGGGAAGAACTGAGAAGCCTCCGAGATCATAACAACCTGTAGGCGCTGCCTGTGGGACAGCCTGACCTGCTCGACAGACACAGTGACGGACAGACTAGAAAATCTCTCTTAACCCTACACGGTGTTTACACTTCCACCCTCGTTCCGAGGGAAAGAGCCCCAGGTCAACTGGGATTGTTCAGTCCTGGTGAGCCTGGCGGGCTGCCGGCACATCCCAGGAGGGCGTGGACTGCGAATGTGTCAAGTGTCTGAAAGCCGACTGGGGGCGGAGAGCAGACAAACGAGTTGGGAGAAGAATGACACGCAAGGACGTGAATCTCCAGTTGGGCAATTCTATCCTCAGTCCTTGAATCAGTGAGGTGCGTGACCTTGGCTAGACTAAGTATCTTCCTCCTGTGGGTTCCAGTGTCAGTGTCTGTAAGATGAAAGGTTGGATTGGGCAGTCTCTCAAGTTCCTTCCAGGATCTATGCTTGGCGATCCCTGTGAAGTCTGCGGACAGCTGTGGGAGCAAGCAAGTAAGTGTGTCTTGGGAGCCTGCGGCACCTGGACCATTGGCTCCAGGTTTGACTGACATCTTCAGTAACAAGAAGCCATGCTAGGCATTCTGGAAGAGGGACTCTGGGGACAGCTGCTCACCACGCTGTCTTAAGAATCTGACTGGAGTCTATTGGGAAGAAGTCCTTCTAGGGACTGGAGAGGGCAGATTGTGGCAGGTAATGTGATGTCCATGTTTGGGGAAAGTTTTTATGTGTATCGGCTGAGAGTTTTAAGCATTGGCCTTGAATGCTTAAAATTATCCAGGTGCATACTAAAGTTGCTGCAGTGACCCTCCTAGAACACAGTTGAGCCATTGAAATCCTTAACTGTGGCTAGTTGTAGCTTGAGGGTCTGAATAACCAAGTTATAGAAATTTAGAATTCTAAACAATTTAGAATTTTTTAAAAATGGTCAATTGTTTTGAAGTTTGCCTGTTCATTTATTGTGAGTATCTTAAAAATGAGTCTCATTTTTTATAATAATAATAACAATTTTATTTGTGTGTACTGATGGTACAAAATAATGGGTTTTATTTTTATTTTATACACTATTTTTATCATATCCACCCCCATTACTCTAGTGCTGTCTCCTGCCTCCTGCTGATTTTCTTCCTTTGCTAATGTCTATCTTCTCCTTCCATGTGAGAGAAAATGTGAGGTATTTGTCTTCCTGAGGGTTGCTTCACTTAACACCATGCTTCTCATTTCTGACCATTTTTTCCCCAAAGACGATTTCATTCTTTTTCATGGTTACCTAAAACTCCAATTTGTGTGTGTGTATATATCTTGTGTGTGTATATAAATATATACAAATATTTGTACATATTGCACTTGTTTAGCCCATTGCCTGGTAGATGGGCTGATTCCTTATGCATATGGGCTGATGACTGTGGTTGATGATGCCGTGATAAACACAAATGTGCATGTATCTCTGTTGTGTACCGACTTTCACACCTTTGGACCCAGGACCGGAGCAGTTTCTTCAGGGTGGTGGTAATGGCTTTGGTAAGGACATTAAAGGTTTCTTGGGAAGTACAAGGAAAAGTAAACGTCTAGCTCAGTGTAGTCACATATGACTATAATCTCAGTATTTGATAGGCTACGTCAGGAAAATTGTGAGTTTGAGGCTAAATTGAACTATATAGGTCAGGCTGGGCTCCACAATGATCTCTGTCATACAAAGAAAAGAAATGAGAGAAGATCTGTCTAACTGTGTGACTATGTCATAACCAGCTAGGTAAGACCTCTGAGATAACATGGATAAGTCATCATGAACAGTATCATGGTCTAACAATTCTGGGAAGAGTCTGTTCCCCGGCATCAGAATTTCCTGTCTTCGAAAGAACTGGAAGCATGAAGGTCTAAGGTTTCCTCAGGAACATAGGCTTAGGGCGATTCCTTTCAGGTCTGGTGTTCCTTAGTAAAATCGTTACACAATGATTCATGTGCATCACTGGCCTACTCTTTTGAAGGTTTTGAATTTGAATTCGAGTAGAAAAGGCACCAGCCAGATGGTCCCCTGGGTTTGTGTGGGCTCATCTCCTTGCCACGCTGTCCCAATCCATCAGGGAGTATGGCATTCATTAAATGTAGGCATTTTTGATTTGGTCTAAAAAAAAAAAAAAAAAAAAGGCACCAGCCAAATAATAGGATGGCTGAGTGTCCTTCTTAGAGGATCAACAGTGATGTGGACCAGAAGCAAAATAAAAGGTCCTGGGGCAGGGGAGTGGAGGAGAGGAAACAGCTAGAACCGAGAGTAAAAGAAAATGGAGTAAGCTTGAGGTCCCAGAAAAAGGAGCCAAGACACACAAGTGGTAATAGTCAACAGTATTGAGAACTCCATGTCAGGCGTGGTTCGAAATCATTGACCATAGTGATCACACCAGCACTCTGGAAGTACTCACAAGTGGGAAACTCAGGGATAGAAAGGTTAAGTGTTCACCTGAGGACAATCAGGGTAACTTGTAGAGCGTGGATACAGACTAGGTGGTTCAATTGGAGAGGTGTCCTGACTAATCACTATACCTCAAGGCAGTCGTGACCTTTCAAGGTTGCACACGACTCAAATTCTGTGCCTCTAGCGTACAGCCTGAGGTCGGAAGGTAAAAGGTCTTGTTGAATGTTTCCAAGACAACAGAACCCAGCAAATGGAGTTAGGGTAGGCACTGTTAGGCTCAGCAATACACTAGGAGATAAAGATTGGTAGCCAGTCCCTCAGGGCTGGCAGCAGAAACCCAGTCTAACATGCCCACGGGGGTCATGGGCAGCAGTTCCCTTCAGGCCACTGGAAGGGAGAGGAAGACCATGGGCAAGGGAAGTGAGGAAGCAGCCTGGTCATTACACAGCACACTCTAGGAGCCCACTCCACACCAGCCCATGCACTGGGCTCTGGGCCCACGTACAGAATTAGAGAGAGCCCATTCTGTATCTTACTCCCCACTCTGAGGTGACGAGGACCACCTAGCTATAGGACTCTGGATATGTCCTCGAGACCTCTCTCTTGGTTTGTGTGGGCAGACAAACTGATTCTAGGTCGCCTTATTGCCTTCAGTGGGGTTTTAAATGTTTATCTCACTGACCACTAATTGAAAGCTAGAGATGGCTCGGATAATCTTCAGGTCCATTGGATGAACATTCTGGAACAAGGATGCTTGTAATACTATCTATGAGCTACAACGAAAACACCTGTCTTCTCCTGGCAGGCCTGCGTCCAACATTCAAAACTAAAGAGATGCTGGAGTCTGAGTGGTTCCTGCTAGCTTCCTCCGCTGTCTCGACCACGTCTGCACACAATAATACCCTTTCTTTCCTCCCTCAGCATGTGTGGAAACATAAAGCTAAAACCTTAAAATTATCAGCTTTATTGGCTCAGTTTAGGAGGCTCAGCGCTTGGATCTTTTAGTCCTCCTCAGTCTGGAGTTGTGGGACAGTCCCACAACTGGAATTGGATCCTGTAGGGACTGTAGAGGTCCTGGGGGGGACCCTAAATTCTTTCATATTCTGCTGGCTCTGGTGCCCAAAAGTGTTACTTCTTGGGGTATCCTTCTCTTCTGCCTCCTGAGAAAAGGCTAAAAGGCTTTTTCCCAGGAAGCCACCACCAAAAGCTCAGCAGCAAATGTCGAACTCATTAGACACAAGAATCAGGAAGAAGGAATGAGCGTGGTGCCCGTGATTTGAGCTGAGCAGAGGTCTCCTCATTAGCAGCAATCAGCTCCATTCAACAGCATCCTTTAGAGTGGAAGCTAACGGGGATTCTGAGAAGGAATCCTTTTCCTTTTCTAATTTACTGTCACTCTGTCCCATCACTAGCAGTCTGTCCATGTTTGTACTGTGGGCTGATTCACCATGGATCAGGGCCTGTGATCTTAAGCGACACTGTCATCCGTTTGTTACAGAAGCATCCTGCATTGTTTGAACCGCTTCAGCCTCTTTTCCCTTCGGCTATAAGGCAAACAGCAGGATTACTAGTAGATAAGTATTTAGCACCAGGCCTGTCATAGATACAGAAGAGAATTACACGCTCGTGGACTTATAGTTAGAATTCAGAGAGATGTAAAATAATGTGTCTTAGGTTGTTTTTATAGTTAGAATTCAGAGAGATGTAAAATAATGTGTCTTAGGTTGTGATGTTAAAACACTTGCTGGCTTCAAACATCTTAAATTGCATAATAAAATAACCTCAGCCTTTGTCGACCTTTCCAACACGAAACAGCGGAAAGCAGTGAAGAAATTACGAGAGAGCAAGTGCAATGCCTCTTCCAGGTGAGTTCCTCCCAGAAGCTTGATGTCTCAGGATAACCCAGGTCATGGCTTTTGTGAACCGGCTGTAAAAGGAGCCAGATAAATTTGTGGCTTGCGATAACATCTCTAGTGATGGAAGTCTAGACAGGATACTAGGTTCCCAGGCTTTATTCCTCTCCACCCTGCGTCACAAAGGCCACGGGAGCACGCGGGGAATATCTTCCCCCAGGGTCCTTGCTGGTATTCAGTTTTCCCTTAATGAACGGTCTCATTTTTCATCTCCACCCCTCCCCAAAGTATGGGATGATTTCCGGGTTACGTACTGGTTGTTTAGGGAGCTTGGCGTAACTTCCCTGTGAAGAAGACAGCTGCATGCAAACCCTTCCACACTTTATTGTGCCTGGAAACCAGTTCTGCAGGTGCTGGGGTGACCCCGACACTCTTGCTTTCTCTTACAAATCATTCTCTGGAAAGACAGCAGGAAAACAAAAACAGTCTTGCCAAAGGGCGAGTTGTTCCATAGCTCGACAGTAATGACAGAAATTTGGAGAGTGTTTGAATTCTAATAAAAACAGCTAAAATGCACGTAGGCATCTTCATAGTCTAGGCCTTGCCTGGCCGGAGAGCTTTCTAGGTATTCTCTGTCTAATTCTTCCATAATTCTATGGCATGGGGATTACGTATTATTATCCCAGTTTTATAGGTGGGTATTACTACACCTTAACCTTACACCAGAATTTCTGGCCAACCACCTAATTGTCCACATAATGTCTCGTTTATACATTCATTTGGATGTTACAAGCTTGAAATGTCCCACACGAGGGCCAGTGAGATTACTCAGCAGAGAAAGGCACTTGCTGCCAGGTTGATATGACCTGAGTTCAATCCTCAGGACCCACATAGTAGAAGGAGAGAGCGGATGAGTGCTGGTTGTCCTCTGAGATCTGTGTGAGCCTGTGTGGGCTCGCTTGTACACACACACACACACACACACACACACACACACACACACACACACACTCTATAGCAGGCTCTACCATTTGCACCCCAGTCCCACTAATGTAGTTGGCCAACTGTTTCTACCACCCCTCTCACTTTTTAATTCATTGTATATTTTAGATGTTATGTCACAACAACATATGTGTAACCGTTTTAACAAAGTTTATTTTTATTTTGTGAGCATGGCTGTTTTGACTGCACGTGTGTCTGTGTGCCATGTGCATGCCTGGTGCCCTCGGGGGTCAGAAGAGGGCATCAGATTCCCTGGAGCTGCTGGGAGTTGCCCCTGGGTCCTCTAAAAGAGCAGCAATGCTTTTACCTGCTTATCCATCGCTCCAGTCTCCACTTTTTAATTTCTTTTTTAAAGGATGCATTGGAGCTGGAAGAGATGGCTCTATGGTTAAGGATGAGTAGTGCTCTTCCAGAGGACATAAGTTCAACTCCCAGCACCTACATCAGGAGACTCCCGTTGCTTATAATTCTAGGTCTAGGTGACTGACACTCTTGACTTTCAAGGGCATGCGCGCATACACACACACACACACACACACACACAGACACACAGACAATTAAAAATTCATTTTAAAAAAGAATAATTCGTTGTATTCAGGCTGTGGGTATACTACAATTATTTACTTGACCAGTTCTCTATGGAGAGGAGTAAGTTTGTCTCCCGGCTTTTTCTATAATAAGTAATGTTTCAACAGCTGGCAAACCTATTTGCCAATGTGAAAGTATATTTGCAGGCTAGTGTTCTAAAAGTGGAGGTGCTGTGTCAAAGGGGGTTTGTGCTTGTGGTGTGGACAAGCAATGCCAGCTTGTGGTGTGGACAAGCAATGCCAGCTTGTGGTGTGGACAAGCAATGCCAGCTTGTGGTGTGGACAAGCAATGCCAGCTTTCCTCTGCAGCCTGGTTCTCCTTTCCATTGCCATCAGCAACATATGGGAGAAGTTTGATGCTCTTAGCTTTAGGTACACAGACCCTGGAATTGCATGCCATCTTTTCCTCATCTATGAGTTTGTTTTCTTTTAAAATTCACGTGTGTGGAGGTCAGAGGACAACTTGCTGGAGTTGATTCTCTCCTTCTGCTGTGTGGATTTCAGGTTAAAAACCAAACCAAAACAAAAAAACAAACAAACAAACAAAAAACCCAGGCTGTCAGGTCTTGTGGTAAGCACCATTACCCACTGAGGTTCTCTGGCTTGACTCTGAGTTTTCTTCTGGGAGAAGCCCATATGTGAATGTCCCCAGATTATCCAATGACTAGTACCCCTGCTTGGCCAGGCCTGGTGGCTCACAGCTATAATGCTAGCACTGGGGAGGCTGAGGTAGGCAAAACACCTAATGATGCCAGCTTGGGCTATTCAACAAATGGCAGGCTAGCCTGAGCTACATAAACACTGTCTCAAGTGTACACACCCACACCCTCAGAGAAGAGGGGGGAGGGGAGAAGGGGAGAAAGAACACAGACCAAAGTCAATGCTTGGAGAAAGCCTTACCCTTGAAAATCCCATGGAAACAAAAGGTGTACAAGAAAAATCAACAGAAATGTCTTGTGAATTTACAATAAAAATGAAACCCATAAGAGAAAATCCATGCACTTACTTTAGTAGACTCTTTATGAGTCAAGCACACCCATTCTAAGAAGACTGGGGCAAACTCCACCGCAGTAAAATCTATGTGTAGCAGAAAGTTAGCTTCATCTAATACTGGTTCCTGTATTGGGAATAGTTTTTTGACCAAGCTCAGTACCCAGGGCTTAGTGCAGAGTTGGTACCTTGTACACCCTCACTGTCTGAGCTGCACACACTCCTCCCATGACCTCCTGCCCTCAAACATGCAGCATTTCATGCTTCTGGTTAGAATGAGGTTGGACCCAAAGTGACTCACTCAGCCAAGCAGGGCCAGTGGTGGCTACAGATGTGCTAACCTGGGTCTTGGCTCTTGAGGTACTAAGACCTCACCTCTCTCCTCCTCCTCCTCCTCCTCCTCCTCCTCCTCCTCTCAGCTTGGGTCACGGCATCTGTGAAAGGCATACATAGACCCTTCAGATCTTCTCTCTGATTCCTTGGACCATTTATGGGCCAGGAAACCCTCACCTCCGTCCCGGTTGTGTTACATGGATCTACAAGCGTAATTAACTGTGAAGTAAACAATAATTATTGTTCTCACTGTCAGTTCCAGCCTGGGTTCCTGACTGAGAGAAAGAACCTGCTTGCACAGTGACTCCCAGAGGGAGTTTATAATACCTGACGAAGTTCTACAGGGTGTGTCCTCAGTAGAAATACATGAGGAGTACTTTACTCCAAAATGCTTGAGTCCACACTGGCATGCTGTTCGGTGTATCAGTGGCTCCAGGGAACATTGTCACTGTCACCAGTGTCAGAAGGGTGAAGTATCTGTCACAGGTTCAGAGGGAGAAACCAGGAGCAGAGGGGAGGCAGTTGTCAGCCCCAGAACGGGGAGGAGGCTGCCAGATAAAGCAACCTACTGGCACTGACTCATTATTTACTATGTGTAGAGCATCATCCTAACTGACAGAGGAATGTAAAATGTGATCTAGGCAAGTTCCGTGCTTTAGAGTGCTTCTGTGTGAAATCCTATACGATTTCATCCTACACCAATTCATCCTACATCCATCCAGGGAGTGTACACTAAGCATCTACTATGTGGCCTCCAGATAGTACCAGGGATACAGCAATTAATAAGACAAAGATTTTTGTGTCTCACAGATGGTAGATAAGAATTCCTAAAACATGCTATTCAAGTTCTCTTTGAGAATGACATTAGGACATTAGCTTGAAACAATAGGCTATGTGGTCTTATAGGAATGTAACTGTGGCTAAGAGAGCCGAAAGACAGCAAACTGTATCCTATTTTGAGAACTGTTAGTGTCTGGGGAATGGTCTGCCTGGACTAGAAAACAGAGGAAGAGATTTGTAAATTGTTCCCGGTATTTATCTGAAGACAGGGCAGGAGGTACTGACTGAGCTCAATGACCCAGGCCATGGGAAACGTTCAGCTCACACTCTTTCCCGGACTCCCTGCCCTCTCTGGGCTGGCTCCTCTGCATTTCAGTCCTGGCAAAACCTCTCCTGTCATCTCACAGGGCTACGGCCACTGTATGTAATGACACTCTCACAGCTGGAGTTTACGGTGTCTTTGCTGACTGACTTCTCTACTAGGCTGCCTGAAGGAAGAAGAGGCTCTGGCGATCTTTTCTGCTTTTGGATCTCATGTCCTGGCACATACAAGCATTCAGGAAAGACCTGTTAAGTGTCTGAATAAGTAAATGCAAGGATGAATGAATCTGACTCTCCAGGAAGATTGTCCTATAAAAGAAGAATGTTCGGACAGAACAGAGATTCTTATTTTTTGAAATTCTTGGAGACTATGCCCTCACAGCAGCATGTAAACATAGATAGAAAAATGCAAGTGCTTTTTGTTTATTTGGTTGGTTTTAATCAACTTGACACAAGTTAGACTCATCTGGGAGTATAGAACCTCAACTGAAAAAATATTTCCATCGGATTGACCTGTAGGCAAGTCTGGGGCATTTTCTTGACGGTTAATTGATGGAGGAGGACCTATCACATTGTGGGAGGTAGCATCACCTCCATGGCCTCTGCATCAGCTCTTACCTTCAGGCTCCTGCACTGAGCTTCTTCCCTGGCTTCCCTCAGTGAGGGACTGTAGATCATCAGCTGAAATAAACTTTTTTTTCCCCAACATGCTTTTGGCCATGGTGTTTGCCACAGCAAACTAAGTGACAGGAGCTTGACAGAGGTGAGGGGCTTCTGAGATGGAATAGCCATTGTGGAAATGGATCTGTGGCCACTCATTCTAAGCCTTGAGTTGAACATGACATTTGGTGTGCAAAGCTAGGGAGGAAGTTGTTCTAGGCATAGACGAACAGCATAGCAAAGAAGCCAAGTTCAGAACTCAGAGTGCATGTGGAGGAGAACGGGAAGGCCATGTTGGGGAAGGTATGCTGGCATTCCTAGGAGAGCACCCTGTTTCACTTTGGAGATAATCCCTGAATTGTAGGATGGAGGAACAGTTCGTTTCTTCTGTTGTGTACCCCAAAGAAGAGTGTGGATGATGACAAGGACTCAATGACCCCAGGATAAGGTCAGTTGTAATGACTTCCCCAAAGGCTTCACAGTGGATATTAATTATTTCAATGACCTCGCCTCCATGACCTCACAGGATCCAGACTCTGGCTTTGGGCCCAGGAGGCTCCGAAATGTGATTCATCAGTACCCAGTGATCTAAGTTTCCGCTGTCGCTGTCTATGACCTGGAGACCAACTTCCTAAAAGAAAAGAAGACTTGGATTGCAAAGATATCAATTGCTTAGGACAAGGCATTCCAGCCCTGTAGGCAGGCAGCACGAACACTCCTTTAATCGCTAGTCAGCTTGTCAAGTCACAGTAAGACATCAGCAGGGGAAGGACACCTACATCACTGGCTCATGTATGCATGTCCTGTAGGTGGATCTAAAGCCATAGTTTGAGAATTAGGACTATAATTAGGTTGCTTGGTAAGTTGACTTTAAGCAGGGGAAACATTGAAAGAATGTTTGGAGGCATCTGGCTTCCATCTCTGTAATAGGAAGATACTCATCTCTGAATTACGTCAGCTACCATCTTCACCTCCTTCGGAACTTGTTGTAGGGAACCCACTTGTTTGTTCCCTGCTGCTCAGCCCCGAAATAACCACACAGAAACTGTATTAATTAAATAACTGCTTGACCAATCACTTAATCTTGTTGCTAACTAGCTCTTACATCTAGAATTAACCCATTTCCATTATTTTATATTTTATGATGAGGCTTGTGGCCTACCAGGAAGGTTCCAGCTCATCTGCTCCCAGTGGTGGCCACATGGTGTCTTCCTGACTCCACCTACTTTCTGTATATATCTTTTCCAGCCTGGCTATATTCTGTTAAGCCATTGGCCAAAAGCAGCTTCTTTATTCATTAACCAATAAAAGCAACACATATACAGAAGGACTTCCACACCATTTCCCCCTTTCTGTTTAAATAAAAAGGAAGGTTTTTAACTTTAACATAGTAAAATTACGTATAACAAAGCAGGTATCAGGCAAGTATTACAGTTACAATATTTATAACTACGTTAGCTTTTTTCATAACTAAAGAAAACTATAATTATAACTATTTATTCTTCAACTTCATCAAAGACCTCAGAAGGATATAATATTACCTAAGTGAACAGGAAGTGCATTGTAAGTAACTTCCAAAACTCTAGAATAGACAGAGACATCTTGCTGCCTGGACAGTCACCCAAAGTTCTTTTGTACCATTGGGGCATTCAGTCTTGAGCCCACAGGCCCATAGACTCCGACAGACTTTTCCATGAGCAGGAAATTTGAAGATCTGTTCTGCCTTGTAATGACAAAGTCCATTAGCTGCTTTCATCTGTGTCCTGCAGAATGTCTAGCAGAGTCTTTTCTGAAGCAGGAACCCCGAAGGACTGTCTCACCTTCTTTAGGCAGCTTCAGCAGTCATTTCTCTGTGAGTTCTGCATGTCTAGTTCATACAGCATAACATCAAGCAGTCCAGGCAAGAGCAGTTTCTTGCCCAAATGGCTAACAAACTCCATGAAGAGCCATTTCGATGCCCATCTTCCTCTTGAAGTAACTGGTGCTGTCAGGAGCAGATGTGTCTTATTGTTCTAAAAAGTCATAAGCTCTTAAAACATTTTAAATGTCATATTCTGAAGGTCTCTGAGAGGTTTGAAGAATACCTAACTGAAATATATCTCTATATATCTAGAAAACATGGCTAAGATGACTATAAACTTGATTATTACAGATGACTATCTATTAACCTGTATTTCTTAATTATATATTATATTTTTAAATGATCTGCACAAACACAATACCTTCATCAATATATGATTGATCAGAAATTTGTATCAATAGACCAAGATCCATACCAATTCAAATTATTGATCTCTATATCATATCCCCCTTTACATGTAAACAAACATTTATAAACAATCATTTGGGGAACTTGGGCATAGTTCTCTCAAAACTGCTTCCTGCTTTTTGTTGGGTGAAGTAATTTTTTTTGTTTTTTGGTTTTTTTTCGAGACAGGGTTTCTCTGTGGTTTTGGAGCCTGTCCTGGAACTAGCTCTTGTAGACCAGGCTGGTCTCGAACTCACAGAGATCCGCCTGCCTCTGCCTCCCGAGTGCTGGGATTAAAGGCGTGCGCCACCACCGCCCGGCCGGGTGAAGTAATTTTTGGGGTGTTCATGGAGACCTTTCAGGTCTTGGTCCATCAAATCACATTAGTCTGGAAGGAATCCATAGTTTCTCATCCTCTGTGGAAACAAAAGAAGACCCTCTTTTCCAAAGCAACATATCCTTAGACCCAAATTTTGAAGACTAGATACCTTTAAAGTATATATGTTGGTTTAGCTTAGCAGCCCATACAATTAAATGTATCTCTGCACTTAGCTCCTTCACAGTCAAAAAATTTAAAGAAAACACAATAATATACGTAATCCAGACCATCTGTGTATATTCCATCTTTACGTGGTTTATTTTTCTTACTCTATTACTTTTTCTACAAGTTTAATATTTATTTTATTATCTTTACTCCTTTAATCTATGACTATCTGTACTCTTTTATATTACATCTATTGTCTCTTTACTCTTTCTTCTCTCTCCCAAGCCTACATGCATTTTTTAAACACACTGTGTCTCATTTAGAGGTCTTTTTATCTGAATCTGTCCTATTATGTATCTGAAATCCTTTTCTGTCCAGGAGCACTTCTTGGTGATGTTCCTAGGACTAAGGTTGCTTTGCCTTTTGACTTCACCCAGTCAGATGGCAGAAGTCTGTTCACTGCCTCTTCGAGTCTTGCACACTACCCCAGCTCCAGGTATACAGTGGGTCTATGTAGCACCATTAAGCAGATTGCAACATGCTACTCACAAACACAATGCGATTAAGTGATTGGCCAAGCAGTGATTTAATTAATACAGTTTCTGTGTGGTGATTTCGGGGCTGAGCAGCTGGAAACAAACAAGTGGCCTCCCTACAACAGGAACTCAGTAACTCTGCCATAGGACCTGCTGAACTGTGGCTTCTCTGACCGCCTCAGGCTCCCATGGCTGGTGAGCCTCCTTCCGATTCCATCACGTTTTCCCAGTCTGAGAGCTACTGTTTCTTAAAGGAGACCGAGCTGATCTCTGCTCTAATCCACTACGTGCTGATATCCTAGTTTAAAGCTCAGAGAACAATCTCGTTTCTAATTCTTTCAGAGTCGCTCACTGATGCTACTTGCTAACACTTTACAGCCTGGAGATTCTGGGGCCCTCTGAGCCCCAAGTGGCTTAGGAAATCTTACTTAACACTGTCGGAATTTTATAAACTTCGCTGATCACATTCCATTCCATTCACCTGTTTCTTTGTGAGTAAAACATTCATGTGAGTTATTTTATTCTTAAGCTCACAGAGATCAGCCTGCTTATGCCTTCCAGGTGCTGGGATTAAAAGTAGGTGCCATTGCCTCTGGCTATTCATTAGCTTTTGAGGCAGGGTCTTACTGTGTAGTATAGACTAGCCTCAAACTCCTCAAGATCTACTTCAGAATCCTGGGTGCTGGTATTGCTGATGTATGCTGATACACAGCTAAGGGGGTCTGTCTGTCTGTCTGTCTGTTTGTTTATTCCCCTAATTGAAAGCATGATACCCATGGCCACAGGAAGGACAAGCACGGGTGTAAAGTGTTGAAACTTGGCATGGACACGGTGACAGAGACTGGGGCTTGGCTAACAGGGTGCAGTCCTATCCCTGCTTCCAAAAAAAATAGACTCAGAGGGCAGCAGGGCCAGACACAGTAGGAACAGGAGCCAAATCCTAGACAGGCACATCTGTTCCATCTATGAGACCACAGTTGGGGTGGGTGGGGGCCACGTGACCAAGTGAGGTGGTACTTGATATAATAGCGGTGCACAGGGTTTAAAGCCAGCCTGGGCTACATAAAGAGACTCTATTAGAGAGAGAGAGAGAGAGAGAGAGAGAGAGAGAGAGAGAGAGAGAGAGAGAGAGAGAGAGAGAGAGAAGTGTTTTATTGTCCTGAAGTATGTTGCAGCGAAGCCAAGACTGAGCAGCTCTCAGACCCGGCTGTCTCACCCACTATTCACTCCCGGATAAATTAGGGCATCTTCTGTTGCGGTCCTCAGATAGCACAGATGTGGCTCATTACTGAACACCACACCGCACCAGATGCAGGACTACGAACCTCATTTTGCCTGCAACGAGCTTAGGGATTTCTTACCTCTAAGTGAAACCCGTAGAGGCTCAGTAGCGTAGTGTGGTCACGGATATGTGATGGGACTGGGTTTCCAGGGCGGCGCTGTTTCGAGAAAAAAAAACTCAAGATACTGCCACTGTGCTGTGCTGACCCTTAATAACTCCATGTCTACAGAAAAAAAGATGCCATAATTTGAGTGCTTCCCCCTTTTATTTGCATTTTATGTTATGCTAGATTTGTTCTGGTGCCATTTCCCCCCTTACAGTTTCCCTTGGGATGTGGTTTGCTCCAGTGCAGCCTCCTCTTTAGGGATGGTTTGTTTTCAGTGAGGTCATCTCAGGGAGGCAGGAGAGCTCGCCTGTAGCTTAACCTGATCATGCGTCTTAAGTTTAGCAATGCATCTTGGGTGCTTGGCTCGCCTAGAGATGCTCAGAGACTGGAGAATTGGCACCACCCTCTGCATTTTTAAGCATGTACAGCAAAGATCAGGCACTCTTTGTTGTCAGTCCCACCGTTTGGCTGGGTTCTTCCTACTAACTCCACCGTCAGACCTCTAGAATAGCACAACGTGGGCTTTTAAAGTGACAGTGTCCAGATACTTAGTGGCTTTTTCAGATATGCATAGCCTTGATGGCCTGGACAGTTTTACAAATGTTCTTACAATGAATGGGAAGATGTGAACATCTCCATTTGCAAGTCTTTATGACTTTATAGGGTGTTCTGGGTCTGGAGAGGAGTGAACCATTTTCCCAGGCTGTCCCTGGCCATGTATAGGAAGAACTCAAACTGTCCAGTCCTGGTGGTCAGCATGAGAGTGAGCACAAAACACTCTGAACTTGGAAGGTAGAAGAGGGCTGCGTTTCCCCCAGTGTGGAAGTCAGGTTGCCTGGGTTCAAATTCAGACACCACCACCTGCCAACCGTGAGGTGTGGGGAAGACTTACCGGTCACATGGAGTAGTGACAGGGCTCCCTTCCCTGGGCTACAGTGAGGCTTAGACCTGCTAACTGATATAAAGGCAGTGCTTGGGAAATATGCTAACCAGTGTGGGCACAGAGTGGTACGCACATGGGAAACGTTCAGAAGGATTAGCCATTACCGATAAAACCCAAGTCGTGTTCTCATCAGTCTAGGCACTTGATGGGACTCAGAAGCCATGGCATCTTCATCAACTCCATCATTTTGAACTCCTTTCTCCTTTCCTGAGGTGGTTCACTTACCAAATACATCGTCTTCACCATTTCTCAAATGTTTATTTTATTATGATTGCCCGTTGTAGGTGGGATTGTATGACATCTGTGGGAGTGCAGGCACGTGTGCACCACAGTGTATGTGTACGTGTGTGTACGTGTGTGTGTGTGTGTTGTAAGGGTAACTTTGGGGAGTCGGCTCTTTCCTTCCATTCCTGGGTCACAGAGGTAAGGGTTACATACCAAGCCCTTTTACACACTGAGTCATCTTGCCAGATCCACCTTAACTAAAAGATCCTACCCTGGCCAGCAGGACAGTCCAACAGGTAAAGGCACCTGCTGCCACGCCTGCCGGAGTTCAATTCTTGGAAGCCCAGATAGTGGAAGAAGAGAACCAACTCCCCAAAGTTGTTTTCTCTCTCTCTCTCTCTCTCTCTCTCTCTCTCTCTCTCTCTCTCTCTCTCTCACACACACATACACTTGTGTTTGGTAGAGACTTTTCATTCATTCCTGGCCTCCCAGACCAGAAATAATCCCTCAGAAACTATATTAATTAAATCATTGCTTGGCCAACCACTGAAGTGCATTGCTAGCTATCTCTTATATCTTAAATAAACCCATTTCTATTATTTTATATTTTATCACACGGCTTGTGGCCTACTGGCAAGATTCGAGCTAGCAGCTCACATCTCTCTCCTCTGTTGGCTACATGGCTTCTCCCTGACGCCACCTAGTTCTATTCTACCCTATCACAGGCCAATAAAGCTGCTTCTTTATTCATTAATCAATAAAAGCAACACATATGCAGAAGGACTGCCCACATCACCCCTGGTATAAACACCAGACCTTACCCAGAACTCCTGGTCACACTCAGGCAGTTGCTATAGTTTGTGCTTTCCTCAGCCCTTCCTAGAAGTGCTTGCCTGGAGAGGCCATGAGTTCATGGACAGTTGCCCTGTCATGGGTTCCTGCAGTCCTCCGTCTTTAGAACTTCCCAGGAGGGCCCATTCTTCGCATACCTTGGAGCTCAGCATGCCTGTGGGTGATGCTCCAGATGACTGAGCTAGCAGGACAGGGTGGGACAGTCCTAGCCGACTCCAGGAAGGAAACCAACTTTGCCAGTACAGACAGCTGCAGACCAATTAAAATGGCACATGAGGCAATTGACAACTGTTCTAAGGAGCTACATAATGCCGGATAATGACAGGCTTGGGCAGGGACAGCTTGTGACTTGAACTTGGATGACTTAGGCGACAAGGGTCAAGCAGCAAGAATAAAACACCTGCAAAGCATAAATCCATCCTTTGAAAGTGATTCTTTAACGTGGTTTTATCTGTATGAGACCCGGGAAAGAAACAGCACTGCATGTTACAGGACCCAGAAAGAAACAACTCTCGGTCCCTGCTGCTGCTTCTCACGGCTAGGGTGGTGGGGGCAGGGACTTCCACCCGGACAGCTGAGATGGCCCCTTATTACTCTCCCTGTTGGGTTTCCTAGCCGCAATCCATGCAGAACGGAGTCGGGCACATACCCCTCCCACTTGCTGCTACCACGGCCCACACAGTAAACGTAGATCACAAAAACCCCAACATCGAAAGCCCCATTATCCACCCACATGAGTCTACGCACGCTTTCCTCGGGTTCTGTCTTACTGTGGCCCCATACACCAGCCTTGATGCTTTGACCACTCCCTCAGTCTCGCTCCATCCCTAGCTTCTCACCTCCTCAAATCTACCTGGAAGCGGGAGGAGGTCCCGTTTAGTCTCTGACCACAGAAACCCCACCCAGAGCTCATCTGGAACGCCATTCTTCCTCTGAGCATCCCACTGGTCATGTCTGCACCGAGAGCATCCTCTGTACCATTCGGCCATCCTTCCTGTAGCACAGCTTTCTTTCTGGTTCTGGGTTGGCTTTGTCTTTTTCCTCTCACACAGCTCAGCCCAGGACAGTACTTACGTACAGAATGGAATGAGGAATAAACCTAGCCCAAGGCGACCAACACAAGCTACGCTGCCACCGGGGTTCTACAGCAGAATTCAAAGTGGATCATCATTCAGGTTGGAGTGGGGATAAAATTGATTTCTAACATCAAAGACCAGGAAAGGTTTCATTTTTCTCAGGCAAATGTTCCCTGCCACCTCATCCTCTGGCACTTGAATGTTCCCTTTACACTCGTCTCTACTGTGCTATTCTAAACCCAGCACTGCTATCAAAGGCTTATGCGTGCAAGCAAGGCTGTATGTATTTATAACTGAGGTATTAATATGTTGTCCAGATCGGCCTTGAACTCCTGGGATCAACTGATTCTCCTGCCTTAGCCATTGGAGTAGCCAAAACTCCAGGGAGAAACGTGTTCATTTTCCTGATTTATCTACCAGACTGAGGACCCCTGAAGGCAGGACCAAGTCTTCGTCCTTGTTGTATCCCTGAGCCTGGTGCACACAACAGGTGCTCAACAAATGCTTTTGGGGGAGGAAAGAGAAAGGGAAGAGAGACGTGTTCCCGCAGGGATGGAGGAGCACAAACTGGAACCAAGCAGGTGCAGTCACATGCGGGGCCCTGCCATACTGTATCAGCGGATTAGCTAGGGAGGCTGAAGGGGTTTGCTGGCTATGTAGTAAGGAGGGGGGAAGCCTTGTACTCCTGGGCCTGCCTGTCACTCTTGTCCCCCACATCTAGAACTGGTGCTGCGACACACTCCCCAGGAAGGGGAGGACTAGGAGACAGCTGGCAGCTCAAACAGGGGCCCATTGTGATTGTGGGAGGCTTAACTTAAGACCAGGCAAATGGCCCCAAAGGCTTCAGACGAGGCTGCAATCCTCTCCCCCTCCACTTCTGCAGAAAGTGGCAGATGGCAGTGGGATGGTCACCCTGTGAGTCCAGGTCAGAGCATGCAGCCTGGGGAAGCAGCAGTGGCTCTGGCATCCCCGAGAGCTAAGCATGTGGTCGGTGTGCCAGCTCCCAGGCACACAGCAAGGGTGATTTCAAGGGAGCTTGTCTCTCTTGTGTGTGAAAGGGGAACAGACAGTACATTCTTCATGGGTACCATGGAGACCCCAACCCAATGTCAGACATAAAGAAAACCCTACGTTATTGACAGCTATTGGTTATCATGATGATTACAAATGGAAACAAAGACTACCTGAGGTAGTTATTTAAGGGTTCTGTAAGTAAACAGCTGATACAGGATACTTGAGGAAGTCTGTTAGGTGCTCTGGTGTCTGGTGGTGCTGTCTCAGACCACTTGGGCCTCCTTTCCTTATGGTTAAATTTAAATGCTGCAGAAAATCCAGAAATGAGAGTGTATATCTGTAATCACAGCAAGTGGGAAGCTGAGACAGGAGGATTGCTGTGAGTACCAGGCCAGCCAGGGTGACAAAGCGAGATTGTCTCAAAAATGGCAAAAGGACGAGGGACATGGCTCAGTGGGTAAGATCACGGGCTTGTGCAAGCTTGAGGACCTGAGTTCGACTCCCCAGCACTCTTGTAAGAGGCCAGCTGTGGCTGCACAGGCCTGGTAGCCCAGCATTGGAGGGCAGAGGCAGGCAGATCTGAGAACTCACTGGCCAGCCTTGCTGAGACTGTAAGGTTCTCTTCCTGTGAGGGGCTCTGCCTTAAAGCTATTTGTCTTACCGCACCGCTGCTTTGAATTCTTTAAAAGACAACAACAAAAAGTCGCTTAGTAGCCATGAGCTATTTTATTTTATTTAATGTCAAAAATTCCTTGTTTTGAAAATGATCATCTGCGTTCACTCAGGAAATACATGTCAAGAAATTTGTATTATAGGTTAGTTGTGATGTATCAGTAACCGTTGGTTATTACCCTTGCTTTCAAAGAAATGTAGTTGATTTTATTTTATTTTATTTTATTTTTTTTTCGAGACAGGGTTTCTCTGTGGCTTTGGAGCCTGTCCTGGAACTAGCTCTGTAGACCAGGCTGGTTTTATTTTATTTTATTTTTTTTTCGAGACAGGGTTTCTCTGTGGCTTTGGAGCCTGTCCTGGAACTAGCTCTGTAGACCAGGCTGGTCTCGAACTCACAGAGATCCACCTGCCTCTGCCTCCCGAGTGCTGGGATTAAAGGCGTGCACCACCACCAATGTAGTTGATTTTAAAGTCCTCAGGTAGCATGCTTTAGGGCTAACGCGGGGACATCGAGCCCTGCGTTGCTTGTTCTTGCCGTTTCTGTCAAGGTGATGCACTGCAGCTTCGTTTTTATTTACAATTAATTCACTCAAACTAAGTAGATACTTTTCAGAATAGAAAAATGCATACCACCCAACACTGTGGCGTGGGAATGCTGGGCTTGCAGCAGTAATGAAACCTGCTTTTCCGAGGCTTCTTTTCTACTCTAGGCCTGTGTACCGGAAGGCCTGGAGTACTTCTCCCTTTACGATTTCAGAGTGTGTTTGCCACAGCGCGGTGAGGAAACCGTTTCTCCAAGGGCTTGTTTCCATGCTTAAATGGAGAAAACAAACAAAATCTCTATGCTTTTAAGATGAACTCACACCCAATCTTTTCATTATTTATTATCAATTTAGATTTTTTTCTTTTCAGTTTGCTTGTTATCTATTCTAGTATTTTTTTTTAAATGCAAGCCCTTTCTTACATGAGTCTAAAATGACAGGCAGGAATTTGTGCAGAGGGAGAACAGTAAGAGAAAAAACAAGCCATTCTTTATGTGTGAGGTCTGATATGAGGAAGGTGAAGAGAAGCGGCTGGGAACAGATGAAACCTGAATGAGGTCGGATCTCACCAGTCCCTCACTAGATGAGGAGTGACACGTGATAGGGTGTTAGATCGAAATCTACTTTTAAGAAGTGTGTGTCCATGGTGGCGCACGCCTTTAATCCCAGCACTCGGGAGGCAGAGGCAGACAGATCTCTGTGAGTTTGAGACCGATCTGCCTGGTCTACAGAGCTAGTTCCAGGACAGGCTCCAAAGCCACAGAGAAACCCTGTCTCGAAAAACAAAACAAAACAAACAAACAAAAAAAAGAAGTGTGTGTCCGTGTCTGTGTGTCTATGTCTGTGTCTGTGTCTGTGTGTGTGTGCCTGTATCCATCCATGTTTGTCTGTGTGTATGTGTGTGTGTCTGTGTCCATCTGTGTCCATCCATGTGTGTGTTCATTCATCCGTGTGTGTGTACCTGTGTGTGTGTACCTGTGTCTGTCTATGTCCGTTTGTGTGTGTGTGTGTTCATGTCCATCCGTGTCCATCCATGTGTGTGTTCATTCATCCGTGTGTGTGTACCTGTGTGTGTGTACCTGTGTCTGTCTATGTCCGTTTGTGTGTGTGTGTGTTCATGTCCATCCGTGTCCATCCATGTGTGTGTCTGTCCATCCGCATGTGTGTCTGTGTTTGCATGCCTGTGTCTAGCCATGTCCATCTGTGTGTATGTCCGTTCATCTGTCCATCCGTCCATCTGTATGTGTGTCTGTGTGTGCATGCCTGTGTCTAGCTGTGTCCATCCATATGTATGTCCATTCGTTCATCCGTCTGTCTGTCTATCCATCTGTGTGTGTGTGTGTGTGTGTGTATGTGTGTGTCTAGGCACACAGGAACACACATGCCACTACTACTGGAAGTCAGAGAACAACTTTGTGGATTTGATTGTTCCTTTCACTTATATGTAGGTTCTAGGGATTGGATACAGGTCACCAGACTTGCCAAGCAAGTGCCTTTCCCCACTGAGCCCTCTCGCCAGCCCAAATTAGGATTCTCTACAGAGAAGCGGGATATGACAGCTATGAGATACTCAAAATAATAGACAGGACCTTTGAGCAAGATTTAGTCAAAAGTAGCTACATGATTCTCATGTATCTTGGTTATGACAAAGGTCAAAAGAGGATTTCTTGGGGGCAGCAGCTAGCGTGGCAAGGACCACTCCTGGTCCCAGCATGTAAGGGACATACTAAGTGCACATCATGTTAGCAGGACCACTGGGAGTCTGAGCTGTGTGGCCTGCAGCTGAGGCCCAGGAGACTGGTCTGACTCTTGCTCTGGAAATTTACCAGCAAAGAGCAGGACTGGCTAACGTTGCTGCAAACCAGTCAGTGAGGGGATAGACTGACACTCCCCGAATCTGGAGCAGTTTGGGGCTCCTTCTAGAAGCTGAAGGCAGCACCTTCAGGCTGTAAAATACAGAAAGACACACCCTGGCAGAGGAGAAGCTGGGTGTGGGCTGTAGGAATCTCTCGAGCCTGGGAGGAAACTCCTGCCCAAAAGGCCAGCCCGGATTGTTTCAAAAGGGACCTGCACAGATCCTTAGCAGCCATACTCAGTTTGACCATCTTAGTGCGGTTGAGTCGCTGGGACAGGATGTCGCAGCCCTGGCAATTGATAAGGAAGACAAATTTACAGTTCTGGAAGCTGAGAAATGCCAACTTGAGGGCTTTCCTCTGGTGAGGGCTATTGTGCTGCGGTGTCATTGCGAGAGGCAACACAGTGGCAGCAGGAAGTGGGCAGGAACGTGTGAAAGAGGAAGCTCACGGGGAATCTGCACAGTTGGCTGTGCGCTCCAGAAAACTCACAATAAGGACATTCATCCATTCCCGGGGGCTCCAGCTCCCAACACGCTGACGCTGGAGATTAAGTTCCGAACACGGAGGCAAAGCATAGCAGGCTGTGGGCTCTGGGCATGTGGGTGACGCTTAATTATCTTGAGATGGAATGCGTGGAAGCCTGCGGTTAGCCAGAAGGTGCCATGCGACTGTACACTAGTATTGCCCACGTCGTTCCTAAATGGCTGCAAACAATGACAACAGCCTTGGGAACTCATCAAAAGGTTAACGGCCTGCCCAAATGCTTCCAGCCTCCTTATCAAGCTAGCGCATAATTAGATCATCTCAATCTTGCCCAGCAGTGGCAACCCTCACACGCCATCAAGCACTCTGAACATCCAAGTTTAGTCCTTCATGGAACGTTCACCAGTTGCCAGTCCAGAAGCATTTGTTTCCTTGTTCCTGTCTTGACCAGCTCTCCCAGGTCTCACCCAGGCTGGCCTACAGCTTGCCGTGTAGCTGAGGCTGACCTTGGCTCCTGATCCTCCTACGTCTTCTTCCCAAGGGCCAGGGTTTTAGGTGGGCACCCCCACACCCAGTTCTGCTTCTGAGCCTGTCCGTTCTCTCCTGCACCTGAGGCAGGAGCACCAGCCTGGCCTGAGCGTTTTCCATGTGAGGGATGATAAGAAACAGCTGTCTACGGATTCATGGCATCATCTCTGCGATGATTCAGCCATTCAGCTTGCAGTAGCAATTGTGTGGTAGATGAATGTCTTTCTAAATCCAATCACTCAGAAATAAATACATTGCAGTGGCCTCATTAAACAAAATTGGATGCAAGGAGAGGACGGGACTGACTGATAGGAAATGAGGAGGAAGAAGCAGGCTATTTCAAAGCTGCAGGCTATTTCAAAGCTTCACACATTTGCTTGCCCTTCAGAAACCTCTTCCAGGCCCTTGTTCAGCTTCGGCACATTTAGTTAAAAAATGCGTATGTATGTGGTACTATTTTCCCCCAAAGAGATCTTTTTTTCAATGGCAGATGATAAAATTATACACATATGTATTTATATGTACATAAACATATATAATGTCAAATAGGCAAATTCACAGATCCTGTGTAGTCCATTGTATTCCTTATCTTGTTTATGCAGTTGATCCTTCAGATGTTTCAAAGCCTGACCACATGGTAGATACAGCGGCAGTGCTGAGGGGCTCTTGAATTAGATGGATTCAAGCATGCGTTCATCTGGGACACACGAGCTGAGTCTGACTCTGCACTGGGCTGTGTATGTGGATCAGTGGAGGCGCCACTATCAACCAGACAGGGGGGAAAGATGCTTAGAACGGGTGTGGGACAGGATGGCCGGCCCAGAACGCTGTAGTGTGAAGTTCAACATAGTAGGCACAATAGAAAGGGACAACCAGGGCTGGCGACAGTGAAGAAGAGTGGATAGTTTGCTAAGAAAATAGAAACATCTGGGGCTGAAGAGATGGATCAGTGGTTAAGATCACTGGCTGCTCTTCTAGGGGACCTGGATTCAGTTCCCAGCACCCATGTGGCAGCTCACAACTGTCTGTAACTTCAGTTCCACGGGATCTGGTATCCTCACACAGACATGCGACCAGGCAAAACACCAAATTAAAAAAAAAAAAAAGAAACATCCAAACCCTCGGAGATGGCTCAGTCAGCAAAGTGGCTACCATGCATGAGGGGTACATGAGGAGTTCAGGTCTCCAGCACCCATATACAAGTGGGGTGTGGCAACCCAGTGCTGGGGGGTGGTAGTGTTAGACCCTAGAGTCCAATCACTGAGGAGGAGTTGCTTCTCCCCTACCCTCTTTAATCCTCCCCAAGGTCCCCATGCTCCCAATTTACTCAGGAGATCTTGTCTTTTTATACTTTCTACTTCTCGTGTAGATTAGATCTATGTATGTCTCTCTTAGTATCCTCATTGTTGTCTAAGTTCTCTGGGATTGTGTTTTGTAGGCTGGTTTTCTTTGCTATGTTTACAAACCACCTATGAGTGAGTACATTGTCTTTCTGTGTCTGGGTTACCTCACTCAAAATGATGTTTTCTAGCTCCATCCACTTGCCTGCAAATTTCAAAATGTTGTTATTTTTTCTGCTGTATAGTACTCCATTGTGTAAATGTACCACATTTTCCTTATCCATTCTTCAGTAAGGGGCATTTAGGTTGTTTCCAGGTTCTGGCTATGACAAACAATGATGCTATGAACATAGTTGAGTACATGTCCTTTTGGCACAATTGAGCATCCTTTGGATATATACCCAAAAGTGGTATTACTGGGTCTTGAGGAAGGTTGTTTCCTAATTTTCTGAGAAATGGCCACACTGACATCCAAAGGGGCTGTACCAGCTTGCACTTCCACCAGCAATGCAGAAGTGTTCCCTTTTCCCCACAACCTCTCCAGCATAAGTTGTCATCAGTGCTTTTGATCTTGGCCATTCTTTTTTTTTTTTTTGTTTCAAATTTTATTATAATGTTCCAGCAATCAAAACAGTGGCATTGGCATGAAGACACAAGACAAAAAGAGGCTGAGGCTTAGAAACAGCCCTGCCATGCATGGTGGGATGGTTTCCCACTAAAGGGCAATGAGGAAAGCTAGATACCTACATGAGATGGATGGAAAGCCAGACTCTTACATCACACACAAAGATTAACGCAAAATGGATCAAAGAGTAAAACTAAGAGCTAAAATTGAAATTCCCAAAAGCAAGCTATAATTAGCTCCACTGGGTGGGGCAATACTTTTGTGGATATGACTACCAAAAACTCAACCAGAGTCAACAACCCACTATTAATGGGCCAAGGACCTAAGGAGATTTCTACAAGCGTAATATATAAAGGCCATTCTTACAGGTGTAAGATGGAATCTCAGAGTTGTTTTGATTTGCATTTCTCTGATGACTAAGGATGTTGAACATTTGCTTAAATGTCTTTCATCCATTTTAGATTCCTCTGTTGAGAGATCTCTGTTTAGGTCTGTATTCCATTTTTTTAAATTGGATTATGTGTTTTTTTGATGACCAATTTCTTGAGTTCGTTGTATATTTTGGAGATCAGACCTCTATCTGATGTGGGATTGGTAAAGATCTTTTCCCATTCTGTAGGCTGTCGTTTTGTCTGTTGACTGGGTCCTTTGTTTTACAGAAGCTTTTCAGTTTCAGGAGGCCCCATTTATTAATTGTTTCTCTCAGTGTCTGTGCTGCTGGGGTTATATTTAGGAAATGGTCTCCTGTGCCAATGCGTTCAAATGTACTTCCCACTTTCTCTTCTATGAGGTTCAGTGTGGCTGGCTTTATGTTGAGGTCTTTGATTTGAGTTTTGTGTATGGTGATAGATATGGATTTATTTTCATTCTTCTATATGTTGATAGCCAGTTATGCCAGCATCATTTGTTAAATATGTTTTCTTTTTTCCACTTGATATTTTTTGCTTCTTTGTCAAAAATCAAAATTCATAGGTGTATGAATTAATATCTGAGTCTTCAACTCAGTTCCATTGGTCCTCCTGTCTGTTTTTATGCCAATAAGTCATGGTGTCTCTTCACAGCAATAGAGAGACTCTAACTAAGACAACAAGAATGGGAACAGCATTCCTGGTTTCCAGGGAGAGCTGGGTCCTACAGGAGGGTCACCCCGCAGGTGCTGAGGTGGGGGAGGGCAAAGAAGGAATAAGCAGTACTGCA
Organism: Microtus ochrogaster; assembly: GCF_000317375.1. NCBI lineage: Eukaryota > Metazoa > Chordata > Mammalia > Rodentia > Cricetidae > Microtus > Microtus ochrogaster. The sequence goes on from NC_022031.1 coordinate 40,265,039, forward strand.
TCTCTTAGGTTTTGTCCTTTTCTCTCCCGCGGGCTCCTTTTACTGGCCACACTCACTTGGCAGGGTGACCTGGCAGTGTGGTTATAGAGGTGTCATGGTGCAGAACAAGAGAAACAAAATATATAAGGGATCCCCCACAAAATAGCAAACTCAAACTACTATATGGCCCACCCTTACCACTCCTGCAATGTAACTCAAGGACTCTGTATCCTACTACAGAGAGATGGGCACATCCGTGTTCATGGCTGCTCCATTCATAGTAGCAAGGGAATGGGTCAGCTTAGATGTCCATCAATAGATCATAATGAATAATGATAATAACAGATGGATAATAAAAATATGGAGCATATTCACAACGGAATTCTATTCAGCCACAAATGAAAATGACATAATGAAACTTGCAGGCAATGGATGAACCTTTAAATTGAGTGGGGATTTAACCCAGCCCAGAAAAACCACCCTCCCATGTTCTTTCTCATGCATAAATCCAAAAAGTTAACATTTATATATGTGCATTTGTGGGTATATCCCTGGGCATAGGCCGTGAAACTAGAAAAGGGTCCATGAAAGGGAGGGAAAACCAATGAGGAAGGATGGGGAGGGTAAGAGAACATAGGGAACATGAAAGCAAAAAAAGGCTACTGGGGGTGAAAGGGTAGACAGGGGGATGAAAGGGAAAGGGAGGGTTAATAAAATAAGTTATACTTGAAAATGGCATGGTGATACTTAATATTTTGTATGCTAATTAAAAATATAAGTATTTTTAAAAATCAATATTGAAGGCTTCTAATTATACATGAGAACATACATACACACACACACACACACATATATATGTATGTGCAGGAAGGAAGGCGACACAAGCACAAACTAATCAGAACACTTGATGATGTCATAATTTATACACTGAGGTCTTGGAGCTTCTTGACTCCTGAGTATTTCAGACAGATTGCACTGAGGTCGTGATCACACACTTGATGATAAAAGCCAATAATAAAATCTAAATAATGAAAGGTGAGGCCTGAGCTTGGGAGTATAATTTAACTGTTGAGTTTCACTGTATTTGTATGTTGATGACATTAGTTCAGTCTGTTCTCCTCCAAGGTCACCCTGAAAAGGAGAAGGGTGCAATACAGGGGCTGTATTATACAGGTCCGTGTTTCTACATTGTATGGCGGTCAAAATTCTGAGCCACCTGGCAAGGTACGATTTGCATGCCATACAAAAGGTGGTTGCCTAGCCTTTGACAGTGAGACAAACTGACACCATCCAAAGCAAGTGGTTAGGATATGCTAATGTTGTTCTGTTCCTTCTTTGTAGTTTGGGAGATCACCTGGGAACGAGGTGTTAATTCAGTCTACATGACAGAGCAGGAGGACAGACAGGAAGATGTGACAAAATGGACATGGATAAGGTGTGGACGTGACCACAGTCATTCTCCCTGCTACCTATGAAACAAAATGCTAATGAATTTCAGTTTATGTTTTCGTATTAAAAGCTGTTTGGAGAATAAACATGGGCGATTTTCAGGATGTGAACTCAGGCTCTCATGAGGGATCCCTGAAAACTCCCTCTAGATAAAGTCATGTGACTTGTGCCTCAGTTATTCCCACACCTCCACTCTGGTTCAAGTAATAATTTATGTCGGGGCTGAACGCCGGCAGCGCAACAGTGTTTTCTAAATTTGGTATAAGTCGCTAAAAGGACTGGAGCAGTGCTCCTATTCGGTTTACTGATCTGTGTCCTATCAGCAAAGGTCTGGCGCAGAGGGCTGCTCAGATCTTGATCATGGCCTTGAAGAGACTAGAAATGAATTCCAAGTGCACTCCCTTCCTCCAGGTACGCGCACGAGCTCTCTCCCTCACGTCGCCCGCCCGTTGTTTTTGTTTGTTTGTTTGTTTGCTTGCTTTTGTCATTGTTGTTGGTTGGTTGGTTTCTCGAGACTTGATTTCTCTGAGTAACAGCCCTGGCTGTACTGGAACTCGCTCTGTAGCCCAGGCTGGCCTCAAACTCACAGAGATCCACCTGCGTCAGTCTCCGCGGTACTGGGATTAGAGGTGTGCACCACCCCCACCACTTTGAATGGTTTACATGTTTAAACACTCTATCCTTCAACAACAGAGTCCTCCGATTAAAATGGGGGAGGGGCCTTTAATAGGACTCATTGAAGGACTCCATGTTCTAGAGTGACCTGATTAGTAACTTTGACAAATACCCCAGGTCTGAACTTTGGATTCCTTGCCTGGAAACATCCTGGTTTCCTTCCAGAACCTAGAACACCGACACTCTGATCGGAAGGAGATGAGAAGCCCTTCACTGCAGTTTGAAGTCTCCAACCCCATTCAAGGAATGACTCAGCTCTTGACTGTGATTGGCTTTCCTTGGTTTGATCCTCAGGGAGAATCCTCAGACAGGCTGGTTCCATCTCTAATACCAGTGATTTTGTTCTCTGATGTGGAGATGTTTGTTGGGTGCGATGCAGACGGAGAACTCTCCTGGGATGTCATATGAAGAAGTCCTGTCTCTTGCTTGCTTTGAGCCACGGAGAGAATCTCAGGCATTTTCCTATTTTCTTAGTCTTAGACAGCAACAAAAATAAAGGAAGTTAGCCCATGGCTTATCACTCCTGAGCTGTAGGTGGTTTCTAAATCAGTGTTTCTCAAACTGTGGGTCAGGGGTCAAACAACCCTTTTACCGGGTCACCTAAAATCATCGGAAAACACAGATATTTACATTACTACTCATAGCAGGAGCAAAATTACAGTTATGAAGTAACAATGAAAATAATTCTATGGTTGGGGGTCACCACAACAGGAGGAGCTGTATTGAAGAGTTGAAGCATTAGGAGGGCTGAGAACCACTGCACTAGGGGATCATGGAGGAAGCTACTGGAACATACTGGCAAGAGATCATGTCAGCCTTAGGATCGGGAGATGTTGTTTAAGGGGCTGAGGACACTGAAGGAGCAAGACATAGAGAAAAGAACACTGAAGTGTGGGTGTCCATTTCCCTTATGCAGCCACCTCATGGAGTGGGGTGAGGGCGATTCCTCCAAACAGGGGACTTCCTGCAAACTGCAGTGAAGGGCTTCTCATCTCCTTCCGATCAGGGAGTCGGTGTTCTAGGTTCTGGAATGAAAGCAGGATGTTTCCTCCAAACAGTGGGCTGTGGTTGCTCCTCAAATTGCATTACAAGGACAGGTGCTGAAAATGCAAATTATGGGCCCTGCTAACTCAGTCTCCAGGGCCTAGGCTCTGGAGTCAGATTCCCATGCCGACCAAGTTTGGGAAGCGTTGGTTTAGAGAGCAAGTCCCTGGCCTCGATTCTCTTTCATGTACTAGAGCCGTGCTTGCTGAGACTGCTGTGGTTCTTGCGGGGCCTTCTGCCTCCCAGGCCACCTTTTCTGTGCTTACCCAGCGTGACTTGTTCCACTCGTACAGTGCCACAGGAGACTCTTGCCTTCTGTCCTAACCCCTGGCCCGACCCCCGGAACTGCAGAATGCTTCTTGCCTTCCGCTTTCTTGGTCCAGGACGCCTCCTTTTCTTGCTCGGTCTCCACCTTCTTCAGATTCTGAAATAGCTCTCCCAGCAAAATTATAATTTTTGTTCTTTTTATCTCTGACACTATTTTATATCATTGTGGAAATGAACCTTAGCTGGGCACGGGGACACATACCTGTAGGCACAGCACTAAGGAGCTGAGGCAGGAGGATTGCTCCTAATCACTTTCATGTGGGGATGCTGGATAGCTGAGGATCCAGCCTGATCCCTGATGCTTTGATGAAGTTGCCAGGCTTTGACTGGGATTATCTACAGCCTGTGCTGGCCACAGAGTAATGGCAAGACGTGAGGCCCTGACGGTTACTGGCCATCCAAGTGGCCCTAAGCTCAGCTCAACTAGACTAACATTAACGGGATGCCTAAGCAAGGGATAGGATGAGAACCATGGTTACAAGAGAATAAAGATCAGACGAAAAAACAAGACACCACCAACAAGAACGAGGACTGGCAGTTCCTAACGAGGCAGACCCCTTCGCACACAGCAGGCTCCTAAGAGACTGAGTAGCCTTCGCTCTTGCACCCTACCACCGACTGCTGTGAACTGTGATTCCTCAGAGTTGATGGAGCTTTGGTACAGGGCGGTGTGCAGGGGGCCAACCCAGCCTCATCCTCTTCCCCTGACTCTGTGGTAATTGATGGGGCTGCAGCCATGGGGTGTTTTACCGGAAAATGTGAAGACGCTTGGACTCGGGACAAAAGAGAACTTGTAAACATATCTTAGTCTTTGGGGAAATCTTCGTGCAAATTGCTCTGAAGGATGTGGACACAGAGAAGAAGGGGGAGGAAGGGGAAATGAAAACTTTAAAGCAAACAATAATAGGTTTAGATTAGCGAGTTTGTTTCATTAATTGGCCCCGCGGTCTAACAATTCTCTTTTGATCATTAGTGACTAGGTTTAAATAAAACAAACTGGGGAGGTACAGGGTGCTTATCAGAACTCTGTTGCTTATGCAACAGAGGTGATTTGAGTGTAAGACTTTGGCTCCAGCAGCTTCTTTTTAATCTTAGTGTAGGTCTTTGGTCAGGTCTCTTCCCCTTTTAGCGCTCAAGGTTTTATTCCCTGACACAAAGTTTAAACCAGATTCCAGAGTGAATGTGTGGTCCCTGAGGGTAGCGACTTAATAGATGTCCACAGCGCACCATTGGAAGCTCTGGGGTGGGGCCCCGCAATCTGCCTTTTAGAAAACCCCCTCCCCCCCCACCAGGTAACTCTAAAACCCATCCGGGTTTGAGACACTTGCGGAGGACTCGTCAGTCTGTGTTTCTGTAAATCAAATAGTTGAAGCATCTACACGGCAGGTGTGAGAACGGAGGCAGAGGCGGGGACACAGAGACACTAATGCTCAGCTTCTGGAACAGGGCAGAACTGGGGCAGCTTCACGGGGAGAGGGTGGGGTCCTGCTGTCAGGAGACACCCTACATGCGTGCTTGGGAGTTTCTTCAGAAAACATTTGATGCCGGATGCTTTCCTGAAGACAGTAAAGCCTCGCAGGACAAGGCAGAATTTTATATTTAGCTTCTAGTTTGGTGCTTTAAAAATAACAGCAATAAAACCCAACTCTTACTGTGTAGACCAGGCTGCCTCAAACTGGTGATTCTCTTGCCTCAGCCTCTTGAATGCCACTGTCCTCTGCTCAGCTTAGCACTTCTTTTTCTGTAATGCGCACCAGTCTTATTCCTCTGCATAAATAAACCTAGAGGCCGGGCGATGGTGGCGCACGCCTTTAATCCCAGCACTCGGGAGGCAGAGGCAGGCGGATCTCTGTGAGTTCGAGACCAGCCTGGTCTACAGAGCTAGTTCAGGACAGGCTCCAAAGCCACAGAGAAACCCTGTCTCGAAAAACCAAATAAATAAATAAATAAATAAACCTAGAGATAATTCAAGATTTTTTTTTTTTATAGTTCTTTCATCAAGCATTTAGATACCTCATTGCCCTTGTAAGCCGGGTGATAATTATTATTGTTATTTTATTACTGTTATTACTACTACTACGAGACAGTTTTACTGTAGGGAGAATTTAATTAGTCTTAATAATTAAAACTTGGAGTCAGATACAGGGATAAATGTTGGAACAGAGCAGCAGCCAGCTCCTTACCTCTACTGAACCCTCGGGCTAAATGGGGTATCCTGTTTCTACAAGTTCTCAAATTGAACGCCTTAAACTCCTGTCTTCTCCCGTCTTATAATCCTCTCTCCGCCCAGCCATCTCCCTTTCTGTCTCCATCTCCCTAGTGCTGGGATTTAAGGTGTGAGACACCGCGGCTTGACTGTTTCTCTTTGAGACTGGATCAATCTAGTGTAGCCAGGGTGGCCTTGAACTCACAGAGGTCCCTCTGTCTCCGTCTCCCTAGTGCTGGAATTTAAGGTGTGAGACACCGCGGCTTGACTGTTTCTCTTTGAGACTGGATCAATCTAGTGTAGCCAGGGTGGCCTTGAACTCACAGAGATCCCTCTGTCTCCATCTCCCTAGTGCTGGGATTAAAGGTGTGTGCCACCACTGCCTGGCCTCTGTGGTTAACTAGTGGCTCACTCCACACTCTCATCCCCAGGAAAGCTTTATTTGTTACGGCACAAACAAAATGTCTCCACATTTCAATACGTAGCTCTGGCTGGCCTGGAACTCACTATGAAGATCAGGTTGTCCTAACTCTTAGAGCCCCATATGCCTCTGCCTCAAGGGTGCTGGACTGAATGTGTGTGCCACCGCACCCAGCTGCAAATCAGCTCTGAACTGACGCTAGCTTCTTACAAACACCTCAGTTCTTTATGTATATGAAATGTGAGCTCGTTAAAAAAAAAAAAAACAAAAAAACTATAAGCAAAAGCCAAAACTGAAATGAAACACATCACACAAAAATAAGCATTAGGAGCTGGGTGGTGATGACACACACCTTGAGTCCCAGCACTCCGGAGGCAGATTCAGGTGGAGCTCTGAGTTTGAGGCCAGCCTGATCTACAAAGCGAGTTCCAGGACAGGCGGAGCTACACAGAGAAAACCTGTCTCAGGGGGTGAAAAAAAGCTTTAAGTTTTTGAGATTACACACCTGTCCCCTCACAATTAAGATTCTTTCCCCTGTGTATGCATGAGCTCCTTTCTACTTTGCACGTTTTACTCTACGATATGGACTGGACATATTCCATTGCAAAAGCATGGAACTTTCAGGCTGAACAATAACTTGGAAAAGGGTCAGACTCCAGCGAGACGCTGGTGCCAATGAAGCTATCTAAAATGAAATATCGCTCGGAAATGAAAACGAAGGAGAACCAGATCAGGAAATGCTTCTAGAAAGAAAGCAGCGGCAGACTTCCATATCAGAGAGGTTTCGAGCCTGAAGCACAGAGTTCAGGCACAGTTTCAGGGATGGCTTTGCTTCCAGTACACCAGCACAAACCTATTTCTTTCTCTTCTTATCTCTCTTGTAAGCCTTTCCAGCTCATTTGCTCCTCCTGTGGTTTCTCCAGGGTGCTAGGAGCCAAACTTCGATTCTCTGGAAGAACAGTGAGTGCTCTCCCAACTGCTGAGCCATCTCTCTAGCTCCAGATATACCTTTTATTATTTTTTTAAATATTTATTTATTTATTATGTATACAATATTCTGTGTGTATGCCTACAGGCCAGAAGAAGGCACCAGACCCCATTACAGATGGTTGTGAGCTACCATGTGGTTGCTGGGAATTGAACTCAGGACCTTTGGAAGAGCAGGCAATAATGCTCTTAACCTCTGAGCCATCTCTCCAGCCCGTTTTTTTAAAAGTTTTATGTATGTATGTGTGTATTTGTGGTGGTTTGAATGAAAATGGCCCCATAGGCTCATAGGGGTGGTACTATTAGAAGCTGTAGCACTATTAGAAGTGTGTCACTGGGATAGACTTTGAAGTTTCAGATGCTCAAGCCAGGCCCCAGTCACTCTCTCTTCCTGCTGCCTACTGATCCAGATGTAGAACTCTCAGCTACCTCTCCAGCACCGTGTCTGCCTGCCTACTGCTATGCTTCCCACCATGATGATAATGGACTAAACCTCTGAACTGTAAGCCAGCCTCGATTAAATGTTTCCTTTATAAGAGTTGCTATGGTCATGGTGTCTATTCACGGGATAAAACCCTAACTAAAACAGTATTGTGTGTGTGTGTGTGTGTGTGTGTGTGTCTGTGTGTAACTGCTAGAGAACAGTGTCAGAGTCCCTGCAGTTTGTGGTTGCGAGCCACCCACCATGGGTGCCAGGAACTGAACTGGGGGCTTCTGGAAGAGCAGCAAGAACTCTTAACTTTGAGCCATCTCTGCGACCACTGGAGTCTCTTTAGATACCTGAGGATTCTTTCTGCAGCTTGTGGTCCGTCCTCCAAAGATAGCCTACATCTGCCTTTCATGTGTTCTGTGGCTTCGCTTCATTTCCTTCACAAGAGTCCCTCACAGCCCAGACCATCTGCAGGGCTCAATCAGGAAGTAACTCCTTTATAGAGAGGCCCTGGTGCTACTCACTGCAGACAGGAGCAGCTTCTCAGTAGCTTTACTGCTGAACAGTAACTCCTATTCTGGAAGACAGTGTAGGGGTTGAAAACTCTTCACACTCGCACCCTGACCCCAAGGTGGTCATTGTAGCAGACATAACACAAATACCAACAATACAATGTAACATGCCAAGGGCTCTAACAGAGGCCAATAGAAATTCTAAGAGGGTTAAGCTAAGTCTGTCTGGGTTTAAAAGGTGTGGCTTCATGGAGGAGGTGACCTGGCCTAGCTCTTTAGAAAGAAGAGGAGGCTGCTTGGTGTGGTGATGCTAGCTTGAGGCAGAGGCAGGTGGATCTCTGTGAGTTTAAGGCCAGCCAGTGTATATATATCGCACTGCAGACCAGCCAGGAATACATAGTGAGGTAAAAAGAAGGAGGAGAACAAGGAGGTGGTGAGGACGACAAAAAACGAAGGATGGAAGGGAGGAAGGGAGGGGGAGGGAGAAAAAAGAGGCAGAAGAGATCACCGATGGAGAATGAGGGGAAGTACATTGCAAAAGCGCACGGGGATGCTGGGATGGGGCACAGCTGATAGCATGCTTGCTTGGAGCCCTGGGAACCCATGACTAGGTACGGTACTGTGTGCCAGAAAGCATTTGAGAGGCAGGAAGTGCAGGAGTTCAAGGGTCATTCTTTTTTTGCTTTTTTTTTTTTTTTTTTTTTGGTCAAGGGTCATTCTTTGCTGCATAATGAGTCTGAGGCTAGCCTGGGATCCATGAGAGCCTGGTTTTTGTTTTATTGTTTGTTTTTGTTTAAAGCGTTTAGGATAAACTTGCGATAAGTAAACTATACTTCAGTAAAGGCTGATTTAAAAAAAAATTAAAGGAAAGAGCTCAGGCATTAAAATGCAAAACACATTGGGAAATGGCATGAGAATCTTTGCCAGTCACAGGGGTGTGTGTTTGTGAGTGGTGAGGACCGCAGAGAGGTTTGGTTGTAATCAGACAGTGTGGCTTTGGATGTCACAGAGAATTTAACTGGGAGGACATTCCGGAGACGGGAAAGCCACAAACGGAGGTGTGAAGGAGGGGTGGACCGTGAAGCTGAGAAGCTTGTTACCGGTAGAAAGAGTTGCTGTTGCCTACCACTGAAAGCAAATCACGTTTTATTGACAGCTGAGGTGAAAAGAGATGCATGATGAGCTAGATAGCGTGGGTTAATGGAGAGAGAGAAGCTTGTCGGTCTGTCAGAGGAGACAAATGCCTTCATAGCAGTAAACTCAGAAATGTTTTCAGGGCTGGTGAGATGGTGCAGAAACCAAAGCCACCAAGCTACCGTGTGCCAGCTTGCTCTTTCCTTCCTTGCTTCCTTGCTCCCTTCCTTCCTTCCTTGCTTGCTTCCTTTCTTCCTTTCTTTTTTCCTTTCTTCTATTTTTTCTTGTCAACTTGACACAAACCTAGACACATCTGGGAAAATGGAATCTTAATTAAGAAAGATGACTACATCAGATTGGCCTGTTGGCAAGTCCGTGGGGGCATTTTCTTGATTAACACTGGATGTGGGAGGGCCCCAGCCACTGAGGATAGTGCTATCCCCGGTGGGGTATATAAAAAAATCAAACTCAGCAAACCAGTAAAGAACATTCATCCACAGACTCTGCTCCGGTTTCTGTCTCAGGGTTTCTGCCCTGACTTCCTCAGTGATGGGCTGTTAGTTGTAAGATGGAATAAACCTTTTCCTCTTCAAGTTGCTTTTGGTCATGGTGTTTTACACAGCAGTGATAGTGGCAACATAGTGGCCCACAACCTCTGTAATCCAGTCCCAGGCGATCTGATACCCTTTTCTGACCTCTGAGGGTATCAAGTACACGTGTGGTGTACACACATACATGAAGGCAAATATATATGTACAATAAAAGAAAATCAATCTAAAAAAGAAGAATTAGATAAAATAAAGTTGCTGGCCACACTGGTATTGATCAAAGACACAGAGAGAAGATTTTGTGATTCTGAAAGCAGCATTATAACTATGTCTGTTAGGATCAATTTTTGTTTTGTTTTGTTGGAACAGGATCTTGCTATAGAACTTGTGTGGGGTTAGAATTTGCTATGTAGATCAGAATGGCCTTGAAATTGTGGCAATGCTTCTGCCTCTGCTTCTGAGTCCTGGGATTATAAATTCACACCACCACATGCAGCTTTTACTTACAATATTTTAAGACTATTTTAAACAGCATTGTTCAATAATAGTGTCTATTGTACCATCTGATGGTGGTACGATAACTTAGCAATGCTCTATTGCTAAACCAGCATACACTTTTCTAGTATTATGTATGTGTTGATGGTTATCCCTGCAAATAAGCTACGTGATTATTCATGGAGGTTTTGGCTGGGGGCAGGGATCGGGGGGCGGAATGCCAGAAATTGGAGTCAGGTATTTAAAACCTTTATCTATTTATTTTATATCTATCAGTATTTTGCCTTTTTAGATATATGTGCACCAGAGACCGGGGCTCAGAATCCCTGAAACTGGAGTTACAGTTGTTAGCTACCATGTGGGTGCTAGGAATTGAACTTGGGGAGAACAGCCGGTGCTCTTAATGGCTGAGCCATCTCTCCAGCCCTACCTGGGACTATGCCCATCCCTGAGCCAGTCATGATGGCAGGGCCAAGCACTAGAGTTGGTGCATTGAGATGGAGTTCTGAGCCCATCAGGTGGGTGGCTCAGCTGTTCCAACATCATTCAGATAAATAAGATTACTATTGGATAAGGGAGGAGTGAGTCCTCAAAGGAAAGGATGTTGGTCAGACTCAAATCCAATTTCCTCAACTCAGATTTCTACAACAGGGCTATTTCAGCCAAAGGTAATACTTCCCGGCTCATCCACACTGTGGTTTTTTGGATATGCTGCCGCTTCTGGTCCCGCCACTGTCTGCTTCCCTTAAACTCAATGCTGTCTGATCCCTTCTGTTTTCTTTCTTTTTCTTTTTTGGTTTTTATAAGACAGGGTTTCTCTGTGTAGCTTTGGAACCTGTCCTGGAACTTGCTCTCTAGACCAGGCTTGTCTTGAACTCACAGAGATCCTCCTGCCTCTGCCTCCCAAGTGCTGGGTTTTCAGAGGGAGTTCCAGGACAGCCAGAGATGTTACACAGAGAAGCCCTATCCTGAGAAATCAAAAACAAACAGAACAAAACAAAACAAAAATTGTGAATTCTTTTGTTTTCTTAAATTAACCTTTTTCGTGTTGGTTTATGTTATTTTCAGCCTGTTATATTTTTCACACATGTGTGGTGTGTGTGTGCACCTGTGCGCATGTTCATAGGTGTGTGCGCATATGCATACAGAGGTGTGAGGTAGAGGTGCCTGTCTTCCTCCACAGCTCTCTACCTTATATATCAAAGCAGTCTTTGATGAACCCAGAGCTCAGAGTTTGCTCGACCTCTGCCTCACCTGTGCTGGAACCATGGACAGGCTACCACCACCCCACTCATTCAGTTTCTAAAGCAGGCCTGGGGACTTGAACTCCAGGCCTCACATTTGCACAGGAAGCACATTATTTACTAAGCCATCTCGCTAACCTTATTCATTCATTCATTCATTCATTCATTTATTCATTCAGTCATTCATTCATTCAAGAGACACCCTCCCAATAGTTTCCTAAGGCAAGCTGTGTGGAAGATAAATTTTGTTAAAAATTTCGCGCCGGGCGGTGGTGGCGCACGCCTTTAATCCCAGCACTCGGGAGGCAGAGGCAGGCGGATCTCTGTGAGTTC
>NC_022031.1:40277227-40283542 GCF_000317375.1 Microtus ochrogaster
TGTAGACCAGGCTGGTCTCGAACTCACAGAGATCCGCCTGCCTCTGCCTCCCGAGTGCTGGGATTAAAGGCGTGCGCCACCACCGCCCGGCCTGAAACGTTTTAGAATATGGAAATATCTTCATTCTGTCTTCCATGTGACTGGTTGTTCGGTTGTAAGGCGTTGAATGGAAAGCGTTTCCCTAGAGTTGTGGAAACCCCGTCTGTCATCGTGGGGCGCATCCTCACTCTTCAAGAGCTGCCAGAACTGCCAGTGTGAGCGCGGACAAATGACAGCTCATTTTAATCTGCATTTTAAATGAGCTGTGTGATCCATATTCTGGCTGTCCCCTCTGGGCAGCCTCTGCTTTATTTTATCCCTAGCTTTGAGGAAAGCACTAAAGATTTCCTTACCTGTCCCCGCTAAAGAGAAACCACACTGTAAATGTTTAATGTTCAACGTGGAGATGCGTGCTGTAGTCTAAGGGAGACAGAGGTGAAGGGTCACACTGCCTGTACTGGGCATAAAACTTATTTCCTCACTAGACTAGACTGTTCTCTCACAAACTTTTTTTTTTGATTGGTTGGTCATTTTTTTTTCATTTTTAAAAATAAAGATAAAATTACATATAAAATTCACTCATAACTAGGCACGACAGGCCTATAATCCCCAGCCCTTGGAGGCCGAGGCTTGGGAACTTTAAGGTCACAATGAAGTCTCGTCTTAAAACAACAACACAGAATCACGGTGTGGGTGTGGTGAGTGCAGGCAGCCTGTGCTGAGGTCCAAGGACAACTTTCGGAGGTGGATAGTCTGGTGGAGCACTGGTTTCATACTAACGCTGTAAGTCAGGTAATATGAGTCCTCCAACTTTTTTTGTTGTTGTTACTTGTTTGGGGGACAGGATCTCATGTAACCCAGGCTGTCCGTGATCTATCTCACTATGTAGCCAAGAATAGCCTTGAATTCTTGACCTTCTTGCCTTGACCTGACAAGACCTGGCATTATAGCAGTGCACCACTGTGGTGATTTGAGAGAAAATGGCACCCAAAGGGAGTGCCACGATTAGGAATTATGGCTTTGCTGGAGTAGGTATTGCATTGTTGGAGGCGGTGTGTCACTGTGGGGGAGGTGGGCGTTGAGGTCTCGTACATGCTCAAGCCACACCCAGTGACCCAGATTACTTCCTTTTGCCTGCCTATCAAGATGTAGGACGCTCAGTTCCAGTACCATGTCTGCCTGCCCACCACCATGTCCCACCATGACGATACTGAACTAAACCTCTGAAACTGTAGGTCACCCCAATTGAATGTTTGTTTGTTTTTTTTTTTTTTTTTAAAAAGTTGCCATGGTCATGGTGCCTCTTCACAGCAACAGAAACCCATACTAAGACAGAAGTTGGTACCAGGGATTGGGTTATTGTGATAGGCCTGGCCATGCTTTTGTTTGAAGGAATATGGACCTTGGAGCTGTGGCTTAGAAAAGCAGTTGAATACTTTATGTGCTTCTTATGGGCCACACTAGAAGGAGAGTGGATGGCAACGGGGCTGAGAGTGATTTGAACTGTGGGATCCTGGATCAAGATATTTCAGAGGAGATTATTAGTATGTGGCCTAGAGACCAGTCCTGTGATATTTTGGTGAAGAACATGGCTGCATTTTTCCCTTGTCTGAAAAGTCTGCCTGAGGCTAAAGTGAAGAGTTTTGGATTAATTCCATTGGCAGAGGAAATTTCAACACAGCCTAGTATAGACTCTGTCATGTTTTTTTTTTTTTTTTTTGGTTTTTCGAGACAGGGTTTCTCTGTGGCTTTGGAGCCTGTCCTGGAATTAGCTCTGTAGACCAGGCTGGTCTCGAACTCACAGAGATCCGCCTGCCTCTGCCTCCCGAGTGCTGGGATTAAAGGCATGAGCCACCATCGCCCGGCCTGTCATGTGGTTATTAGTGTTAATTCTGGTGAATATTTATAATGAAAAGGAGCAAACTGAGAAATTAAAAATACAAAACGTACAGATTGAGAAAAGAGGAATAGAGCTAAATCCTGTGTCCAAGGAGATAAATGGATTAAGAAATGGATTAAAGGGAGCGGTGACCTCAGGACAAGATCCCACCCAGCCAAGTTTCCAACTTGTGAAAAGGAGCTAAGGGAAAGTTTAGAGCTGAGTGTGGCAGTGCACACCTTGAATCCCAGCACTGGGAAGTCAGAAGCTGAAAGATCTCTGAGTTTGTGGCCAGCCTGGTCTACAGAGCAAGCTCCAGAACAGCCAAGCTTGAGTAGTGAAGAAATCTATGAAAAACAGAAAGCTGGTGAAGATGCAGTTGACTGAGGGGACCATGTTCCAGCTCCAGCAAGCAGCAGAACTTGGCAGCTTTGGCTGCATGGTTCTGGCTTTAGAATCAAGCATAGAAAGAAGGGACTATTTAGAAACCATAGCTAAGACAGCTACCATGTCCAACTTCAAGTTTTAAAAAATATTTATTTTGTACATACATTATATATATGGGGTGTATGTGTACATAGTCATACATGTGGATGTAAATACCACATGGAATCAGAGGACAGCCTAGGGTGTCAGCCCTGGCCTTTCCACTTGCTTTGAGGCAGGGTCTCTCATTTCTTGCTGGCTGTGAGCTTATGGAGAACTCTGTCTCCTCCTCCACAGTTGCAGGAGCAATGGGGTCACAATGCCACATGCTGCTTTGTGTGGCTTCTAGGGAGCTCCAACATCAACCATGAATTTTGCACAAGTACTTTTACCTGCTGTGCTTTCTCCTGGCCCTTAACTTTGGTCTTTTTTTTTTTAAGTTTGTTTTTGTTTCTAATTTCGTAGTCATTTTAGTATCAATCTGATGATTTCTACAGAAATCCAGCTGGGGTGTTGGTTTTAAGACACTGATTCCACATGTCCATCAAGAGAACCGACATCTTGGCGTTTAGTATCCCCGCCTCTGGCAGGGGATATCATTTCTTCTGTTCATCTCCTTTCGTCCCCATCAGTGTTTGACAGTTGCTAGTGCTCAGACTTGCACATACTTAGAAATTTAACCTTATGTTTTTATTTTTGGTGGCGTTATAAATGTTACTTTTAGTCTGAACTTTTCACTCTTTCCATGGCTAGTGTAGTGTAAGGCCGGTTTTTAAAATACTGATCTTTGAGTCCAGTGTCCTTACGACTTATCAGAGCTAATAGCTTTTTTTGTACAACCCACGGAATTATCTATGTAAAGAACATGTAATCTACAAATAAATATAGTTTTCTTTCTTTCTTCCTAGGATTAACTTTTTTCTCTTTTTCTTATCTTATATCACTAGTCAGAACTGCTAGCAGGTTTTGGGCAGAGTAGTGAAAACACTCTACCTTTAGGAAGAAAACACTGTGTATTTAAGTATTTGGTGTGATGTTAGCAGTGGTTTATCATGAATGTCTTTTATTAAGTAGAGGTGATTTATTTCTAGGCTTAGTTTACTGAGAATGTTTATCAGCAATAGATGTCTTAGTCAGCTTTTGGTTACTGTAACAAATACCCCGGAGAAACCCACTTACGGAGAGAAAAGGTTTATTTTGGCCCAGAGCTTCAGAGGCTCTGCTCTGTTACTAATTGGCCTTGATGCTTTAGGCCTGCTGTGCGTCTGGTAAGAGGAATGCCGGACCAGAGCTAATTACTTCATGGGTGGCCTGAGAGAGACTAGCGTCCTAATTAAGTCCCATTAGATGGCACACTCCCAGAGACCTGAAACCTGCTGGCTCCCCTCACCCCATCACTCAAGCTTTCCAATACCTGCTACCAGCGCCAAGCTGGGGCCCTGACCTTTAACACATGGCCTTTGGGGACATTTCCTACCCAAACTGTGCCAGATGTCAAACTTTATCAAATTCCATTTCTGTGTCGAGATGAACATTTGTTTTTCTTTCTTTTTTAGCTTTCTAATATGTTGTATTTATTGATTTCCCCCCAAATGTTGTGCCAGACTTGTATGCCCAAATAAAACTTGATGGAATCATGAATTATTATTATATTACAACCATAAAATTTCAAAATTATTTTTGTGTAAGAGTGTTTGCCTGCATGCATGAATACCATGTATGGGCATGGTGTCCTTGTGACTGTGGAAGCCAGAAAGGGTGTCAGATCCCCTGGAACCGGAGTTACAGATGATTTTGAGTGTCATGTGGGTACTGGGAATCGAGCCTGGACTCCTTTGGAAGAGCAGCCAGTGCTCTTAGGAGCTGAGCCATCTCTCTAGACCCTTACCATTTTTTTTAAGGTTTGATTTTATTTTTAGTTATGTGTCTGTCTGTGAGGGGGGCATTTGAACATGAGTGTGTTTTCAGAGGCCCGCAAAGGGCATCACATTGCCTGGAATGGAGTTATGGGTGCACCTAGTGTGGGTACTGGCAGCCAGCTCAGGTCCTCTGCAAGAGTATATACTCTTAAGCTCTGAGCCAGCTCCAGCCTCTATCTTTTTTTTTTTCCCCTTAGAATATCTTGCTTTATAGCCCAGGCTAGCCTTAAACTCACTGTCCTGTCTCATCTTTTAGAATGCTGGGATTGCACACCACCCTTAGCCTGAATTAGCGTTTTATATCATTGCACCCCTGCCCAGTTCCCTTTTCCTCTCCCTGGACAATGCTTACTTTGCTCTCTCTGGATTTCTATGCTTTGGGATCCTCTCCAGTTTCTCTTATTTCCATGTAGGAAATTTAGCTTCCTTCTGGCTCCTCGAAGCAGAAATGTTGGTATCTATCCCACCTCTCACCAACTAAAGGACCCCAAACCAGAATGGGCCTGCTAAGAAAGGAGATGGCAGGAGGGATGTACAGGCTTTTTATTCATTTAGGAGTCTTATTGTGAATTATTTATCCATTTTTTATTGGATAGTTATCTGGTTCTTATTTATTTATAAGAGCTCTTTATTAAATCAAATTTCTACGAAATTATTTCTATGGAGCAGCAAGATGCTGTCTCTTTCTTGTGGGCTGCACTGATGCAGAGGCAAGGCTTAGAGAATTTGAGGATGAGTGAGTTCTCTCAGTCTTTACCTTTTGTAAAGTAAACCTGTCCTTCTCAAAGGCACACTGACCTTCATGGTTGCTTGGTGGAGACAGACGCTCGCTCTGTTTCTTAAAATTGTTCGTTATTATCATGTGTGTGGTGCCCACATGCCATGGCATACATGGTCGTCAGACTTGGCAGCAAGCCTTTACCTGCTAAGCCCTCTTCCAGGTCCTGGCAGTCTGGGTTTGAAGAGAGGCGGAACTGGGTGGCTTTAGCTGTTAACAGCCCTGTAAGATCCAGGAGTGGAGTGCTCTTGGGGACATCTAAAGCCAGTGCAAATATCACAAAGGTGAACTGAGCCAACCCCAAGGTCTGAAGAGATGGAGCTACAAACTCCAGACTGGAAATGCCAGGATGGGACTGAGAGCCCAGGGAAGCCAGAGGACCAGAGCAGACAGAACCATGGAGACAGGGTGGCTCAGAACGCCATGGGGAGGCACCAACTGAAGCTTGAGGACAGACCGAGCATCCGTCTGTCCTTGATGTCTCTGGTGAGGGAGGCTCACCCTGCTGACGTTTCTGCTGTTGCTAAGGAAGCCTTCTTCATCTGTCACCTAGAACATGGCAACTACGGAACTCAGCTCGATGACCCCACAAGCTCAGCTCAGTGCTGATAGGAGGGCAGAACGACTTTGAGACCAGGGCTTGGTGCTCGGTAGCCTTTGCTTCCCGGAGAAGAGGTTGGTCCAACCCCCAGCAACAGGCACCTACGTGCCGTTCAGGACCAGTGGGCCAGGCCACAGCACAGGCAGCTCGTCAGGAAACCTTGGGTTCAGTTGGGCTGCAGATGATCCAGGATCAGCCATGAGGACATCACATCTCTATGCATTCATTTTTCCTCTTCTGTGTTCACTCGATGGATTTACCCGTGAGACCAGCAGTGTGGCAAGAAGTCAGCTAAGCTGAACGCTCTTTGCCTCCTTCCAGTTCCGTGACCTACTTAAGTATAGCTAATGTCTTTCCCTGAGGAAGATGCAGCTTTGCCTGGATTTGAATTTTCTTAAATGAAGTAACTGTATGTATTGTTCTGGTTAGTGTCTGTCAACAAACGTGTGTCCTTGGGAATAAGGAACCTCATCTTATGACATCAGACCAAGAGTTGTCCCCATCAGATTAGATTGGCCTGTGGGCATTGTCTCAGTTGCTTATTGATGGGGAAGGACCCAGCTCACTCTGTGGTGCTACCTACCCCGTGATGGTGGTCCTGGGTTCTATAAGAAAGTAGGCTGAGCAAGCCAGGGGGAGCAAACCAAAAAGCAGCTCTCCTCCATGGTCTCTC
>NC_022031.1:40284056-40299433 GCF_000317375.1 Microtus ochrogaster
ATATATATGTGTGTATGTATATGTATACATGTATATATATACATATATGCATATATGTTTGGGTGTACACTGTGTGCCTGGTGTCCTAGGAAACCACAAGACGACATTAGCTCCCTAGAACTGGAGTTATAGACAGTTTTGAGTCATCATGTGTTTGCTGGGAATTGAACCTGTGTCCTCTGGAAGAGCAGTCTGTTCTTAATCACTGCCATCTCCCTAAACTACAACTTAATCTCCTTAAAAGTATTCGCCTGAGTTTTTTTCTTTGTGAGATATTTATTTTTTCATCAGGTTCTCACTCTGTAGTTCAGAACAGCCTGGAATCACTATATATACCCCATGTTGTCTTGAATTCATGACAATCTCTTTGCCTCAACCTCTTGAATTCTGGGTTCTGGGCATAAACCACTGTTGACTGGCTCCTCTCATTTTAGAGATCGTATATACATATATGAACCAATAATGATTAAAGAAGAGGTAATGGATTTGAAAGGTGATATAGCGGGGGGCACAGGAGAAACGAGAGGGGAGAGGGAAGGATGGAAAGGGCATAAATACAGTATCCATGTTCGAGATTTTCCCCAAATTTATAAACTTGAATTTGTGCCATGGCATGTGGGCACACTGCACATGATAATAACGAACAATTTTAAGACACAGAGCGAGCATCTGTCCCCACCAAGCAACCATGAAGGTCAGTGATATAGTGTCACTGCTTTAGTATAGACGCAACTGTAAGTCAAATTCTTGATGGCTCCATTGAGGAGAGAGGGGGTGACAGGTGGGGAAAGCATCCAGGAGTTGTTCTCTTCAGCCAGGCGGTGAAGTGAGGACCAGCATCGGGGTGGTGGGGGGTGATGGACTGACCACAAATCAGAGCTCAGTAATATAACTGATAATACATGTTGACTGCCCGTGTCAGGTGAGGAAATGGAGCAGTCAGGGATTCCGGGCACCCGGATGTGAGGAGAGCTGGATACAATACCATTGGACGGGGACTAGTCTTCTTGTCAATGGTTCAAAGTCAGGCACCACCACTGTTGCTAGGCAACTTGGCTGAGCCCCTTTCTGACGTCTCCTTGTCCAGGAGAGGAGGCCCTTGGCGACCCCCTGCCCAGGGAGCCTTGGTGTTAGGTGTCTGAGCTTTAATGCCTAGGAGGAAAGTGAAGACCTTCTCTATGTGCCCCATCCAAAGCATCCTTGCTTGGAAACATCGAAGCCTGGCTGAATGCCTACTGGTCTCCTTTCCATTAACTCCAGATCTATTTCCTGACCACTTCCTCCTTCTCTTCACACCCTGATTCCCTTAGACATGTACTGATGCCAGTGTGCCTAAGAAAGCACAGCTCTAACCTAATTCCCCTCCTGTGAAAAACCTTCGAGGAACTTGTTCATACATTCATTCTGAATTTATTCATAAAAAAAAACCCTGATTGCCAGCTAAGTGTTCTATCACTTGGAATATAACGACAATGATAAAGAGAACAGATATTGCTCTCATTTTGTGACATGTTCAGTCTGTCTTATATTCATGAGCCTCCCCCAAAATGACATGCCCATCATTCTCAGTTTCTCCCTGTATCTTCTCCACAGGAGAATTCTAAAGGGCCTTATATCACACGGGCTTCCAGAGAGCTGAGAACAACCATCACCTCCCTCTTGGTCTGATTGATCCCCTCTGTCTGAAACAAGGCCTTCAGCAGAGGCAAACGTCCCGTCACACAGTGACACAATGGCTGCTGGGATTTTCCCAAGCCCACCCCCCACTCCGTCCCAGGGCCCCATCTCCACAGCTCTTTTCTGGGTCAGCCGAGCAGGATCTGTCATGAATGACCACAGGGATGACTGTGTGGATCTCCATGGATAGGGTCACGCTTAGAACCCTTCTTGTTTGGGTACTGTCTACTCTAAGTGGCCGTTGCAGACTAATAGCCGTAACTTGCCCCTCCTCCCAAGAGTCGTTTCCCTTGGAGACAGAAACAGTAACTGTAGCTAAGGTCCTCTGCCCCAAGAATCTCAGTGGCCTCTTTTGTAAAGTGATGGAGATGTCCTTGAGACATTTATTTGAGCCTGCTTCAAATTCCAGAACAATTGAGTCTGGAGCGGGAGACTGAGCAAACAACAGTATGCAGGCATTCCAACTCCAGTCCAGAACAAAGGAAATGCCTCTTGGATCAGTTACTGCTTGTGCCTGTAACCTCAGTATCTGATGATGGCAGGTTATGGTGCAGAAACCCAAACGAAGACGGTCCTGCAGCTACTGTGCCACTACAGGACTGGTTCTCGAGCCAGGAACTGGCCTGGAGACTTAAAAACACACGCACACACAGACAGGGACATGGGGACAGAGGTCATCCTTGACACAAGAGTGCCAAATGCCCCCTTTGTTGCGCTCAGGGGCAGCTTATATAGGGATCCTTAGCCACGCCCAGCTCTGGGGATCTTTCAGCTGCAGGTCTCCTTGGCCTGCAATCAGAGTCTCAGACTCAGAGCAGCTGCAGGCAGAGAAAGTCGGGGGGCGACCAGGGATCTGCAACTTCTAACACACGGGGGTGAAGATTCACTGTTTCAGAAGGTTTAGTTGCGGACTTTTGGCACCACGAATTAGGCTTCACGTTGGCAGGAGCATGTAGTAGAGGGGACCTGGTCGATTCCCTGCCAACCAGAGAGCTGAGAACAAGGAGCAGCCGGGATAATAGTGGTCTGCCTGTCCCCAGTCACCTGATTCCCTCAGCCAGGCCTCCATAGTGGGAGTTTCTATAACCTTGAAAAATGGCACTACCAGCTGGGGACGAATCTCTGAGATGTGAACCAGTGGGGAGGAGGACCAAATCTTAGTGTTCCTGGCCTCTTCACCTGGTCTCACCCAGAATGAAAGGGAAAGTGTCTCCAGGCCTTTTCAAATGGTCTGATTTTTTCACTTCTAGAGAGCACTTGATATTAAACACAACTTAATAGTAAATCCATCTTCTGAAATAACTTCATCTCGGAACCCTTGCCAGCTCCGTTCACCTCCTGAAGGAGCATGGAAAGTACTAGAACCTGCAGATCCTAACAGGCAGGCAACTGTTTAGACACCTGTGGGCTTGGAGGACATAACTACACTAGGTACCCATAAACAACCTTTATGACAGCCATGAGAATATTTCCCGAGTTTTGACAGCGGTAATATTCGGTTGCCACTATGAACGCATTGTGGTGGTTTGAGTGAGAATTGTCCCCCAAAGTCCGGGGTATTTGAACCCTTGGTTTGCAGCTGGAGGTGCTGTTTGGGAGGTGTGGCTTGGTGGAGGAAGTCCGTCTCTGGAGGTGGACTTTGAGAGTTAACAGCTGGCACCATTTTGAGTTTGCTCTCTCTGCTTCCGGCTTGTGGTTCAGGATGTGAGCTCTCGGCTTCCAGCTCCATTCCCCGCACTTGCTTCGGGCCACACTTCCCTGCCATGTCAGACTCTTACCCTCTGGGCCATAAGCCAAATAAACCTCCCTCCTCTAAGTCCCCTTGGTCCTGGCGTTTATCACGGCTATAGAAGAGTAACTAACACATGGCTTTCTGAAACCTACCTAACATCCAGCTATCTGTAAAAATCACTGTCATTGCTGGGCGGTGGTGGCGCACGCCTTTAATCCCAGCACTTGGGAGGCAGAGGCAGGCGGATCTCTGGGAGTTCGAGGCCAGCCTGGTCTACAAGAGCTAGTTCTGGGACAGGCACCAAAGCTACAGAGAAACCCTGTCTCAAAAAACCAATAATCATCATCATCATCATCATCATCATCACTGTCATTATCCGTAACTGCTTCTTGCCCTGTTCTTCCTGGTTAGATTACAGATGTACACAGATAATTCATACGAGAATATCTAATATTGGCCTAGGAGGTAAAAGTACTACCTATTTCAACCTCAATACCTGCATTAGAGCCCCCCCATCCCATTGTGGTGAGGACCAGCTCCTAAAAGTAATCTTCTGCCCCCCCCATGTACACATACATACACACGCGCGCGCACACACACACACACACTAAACACAAAAAATAAATGAAATAAAATTTAAAAATAATTTCAAATATCAATAAATACATAAAAACACATGCAACCTTACTGGTAACTAAATACGCATAGATAAAAAGTTAATGTATGAGTTGACATGTGTACCTACTTAATTAGCAACACTTTTTAAATGATAATCTCTGTCTGTAGAAGATGAGATGAAATGGGAATCCATATATTCACAATAAATTCATATAGCCCTACTGGAACACATTATAGTTTTGAGATTGGGTATCTCTGTGTAGCCCTGGCTGTCCTGGAACTCACTCTGTAGACCAATGGCTGGCCTCGAACTCAGAGATCTACCTGTCTCTGCCTCCAGGGTGCTGGGATTAAAGGTGTGCACCACCATCTCCCAGCTAACAGGTCCTTTGACTCAGGAATTTTGCCTTTAGAGTTTACTGAAAAATAATCAGGAAAGCAGATACTGACATGGTCATCAAAGTGGTGTTTAGGGAAAAGTAGAAAATAAAATATCAAAAATAGTTGAATGGTTGAATCTATATCTTAATGAAAAGCCATCCTGACATAGGACAATCATCTGTTTGAAAAACCATTAACACAAAGAAAGATTAGGCTATGATAATTCAGCTGGAAGGTCTGAATGTAAAATTATACCAGTGACTCAATTTTGTAAGAAAATAAAATAGAAAAAATGATGACTTGTGGTAAGATTGAATATTCTTTTCTAAAGTTTTCTGTATTTTCGAAATTGTTCCCCCCAGAGATCACATCAGGTGGCACTCCCACCAACGAACCATACAGGAGTTCGTGTGTGTCTGCGGATCCTCGACAATACACTGTGGTTTGGGATATGTTTGCTCTTTGTTGTTATAACTGATAACACATGACAGCTCAAAGTCGCTTTGACTCGAAGAAAATGTTAATTTACTTGATTTGGGTGAATGTTTTGCCTGCAGGTATGTCTGTGTACCACCTGCTTGCGACGGCTGTGAGCCCAAAAGGGAGTGTCTGACCCCGGCTGTGAGCCCAAAAGGGAGTGTCTGACCCCGGCTGTGAGCCCAAAAGGGAGTGTCTGACCCCTGGGGACTAGTCACAGATAGTTATGAGCCGCCGTGCGGATTAGAGCCTACATCCTCTGGGAGAGCAGCCAGTGCTCTTACCCACTGAGCCCTCTCTCCAGCCCTGACCTGAAACTTTTGATGAATGAGGTTGGGCACATCTACAGTTACTAGAGCCCCTCTTAATTGTTTCACTATAAACTATTTCCTGTTGTTTGACCCTTTCCATTTTCTTCTTTTTACATTTTAGTCCCTGTGTGTGTGTTCAAGGACAACGTGGGCACAGACAGTTTGCGGGATTGGAGTCAGTTTTCTCTTCCCACCACGTGAATTCTGGGGATTGAACTCAGGCCAGGCTCAGTGGCAGGCGCCTGTACTGGTGGAGCGATCTTGCCAGCCCTGATTGTTTTTCGGATGGATTGGTTGTTGATCTTTTCATTTTGGTTATTGCAAACTGGTCGGTTTAAGAGTAACTTCTCCAAGCCACTCTGAACTCTGCCCACACAGAGTTCATCTGGGTGTCCTCTGGCCCTTGAAATCAGCAGCGTTCCACTGCCTAGACTCTCACTAAACAACTGTCCTGGGAGCCAGTAATTGGGACAGAGTACATGGGGGCGACTTGACTCCATTACGTGTCATCCTGGGCCTCACCTGGGAAGACGCAGGCTGGTGGTTGATACCCTGAACCCCTAATCAGATATGTGGAAAACTGGCTCGCACTGCCTGGGGAGAGCCAGTGGGCACTCTACCCTACATTCCTCTTGGTGGCAACTTTAAGTCTTGAGACCAGCCAGTTCCATACAGTATGAAAACCGGCAAAGACTCTTTCAAAAGCCAGCGCTATACTGACGGAGAAGCGTGCCTGCTCACACGCTGACTGGGTTGGGACTCCAGCTGAGTGGAAGGGTGGCCTCTCATGGAAGGTCTCTGGGGAAGCTGGCCTGCACCTCACAGCACTGATGAGGCTCCTAGTGTGAAGAGCCTTGGGACGCCAGTCAGAAGCGAGACTCATTCTGGTACCCTGACTTGGTCATGGACGTTACATAGCATCATTCTTAGGGTAGTGACGAGGCTGCTCAGATTTGTGGGGCGGAGGTGGACATTAGCAGTCTGTGGGGTGGGGAAATTTGCCCTAGAAAACGCTCTCTTATGACTCTTCATGCTTCTGGAAACCTAAAAATTTTCTAGGCGCCGCAGGAAACAAAGTATTTTGAGACCTTCATGTATTCCTTTCTGTGCTTGTTCTCTATGCGTCTTTGCCTTTGTCTTACTTTCCTATTGAGACACCGTGACCAAGGCAACTTATGAAAAGGCATTTAACTGGGGGCTTGCTTACAGTTTCAGAGAGTGAGGTCATGGCCATCACGGTGGAGAGCATGTCTGAAGGCTTGGTACTGACGCAGAGGCTGAGAGCACACACCTGATCTGTAGATTAGAGGCAGAGGGGAGAACTGCCTGGCATGGGCTTTTGAAACCTCAAATCCCTCCTTAGTGACACCGCCCCCAGTAAGCCACACCTCTTAATCCTTCCCAAAACAGTCCACCAACTAGGGACCAAACATCCAAATATATGAGCCTATGGGGGGGGGTCTTCTCACTCAAACTGCCACGCCCTTTAGTGGGTTATACCAGCTGGTGCCACCGTTAGGTGCACTGGTTAGTGTTCCTCATGGCTGTGACCAATCCCTGACGAAATCAGTTTAAGGGATGAAGGATTTATTTGAGCTCATGGTTCAGGGATACAGTCCATTATGGTGGGGAAGACACGGTCACTGGTACCTCATTCTGTGACAGTGGGAGCATGAGCTTGTTACCCAGGAGCCTGAGCTGGAGTCAGGAGCGGAGTTGGCCCATAACCTGTCCAAAGGCTACACCCAGCAGGTGTCCAAATGTTCAAACAGTCCGCATCCAAACTGTAATAGTGAGAAGCATGCCTGTTTATTGAGGAGACACCCCTTCTCTCCTGCCCACCCTTTTCTGCTTTGTGAGTGTGGCCTTTCATAAAGCGCTCAGTAACTGGTAGAGGGAGTGGGAAAATTTCCGGAAGTCAGTCTCTCCAGGTCTCGCTTTGCTCATCTGTGAAATGGCTACATCAGCACACTCCTCTGCTTTCCAGATTTCTCATGAGAACGGAAAGATACACCGGGTGTGGAAGTCAGAAGGATAAGGCGCTACTCAGGGGCAAGCGATGGCCCTGAGGGGGGATGAGTGGAAATGGATTGGAGAAGAGAAAAGAGGTCATTGGATGCTGGCTTTTAAACAGACCACAATATCTGTGGGGTTTTTTTTTTAGTTTTAAAGAATTTTTATTTTGTGTGTGCTTTCTTGGTGCCTGTGAAGTCAGAGACCTTCAGCTCCTTCAGACATGGTTGTGAGCCACTCTGCCGTGCTGGGCACCAAGCAACAGTGCTCTGTGAGAACAAGTTCTCATAACAACACAGCCATCTCGCCAACCCCATATCTGTGTTCTTTTGTTTTGTCATTTGTTTGTTTTGTTGAGACAGGGCTTCTCTGTATAACAGCCCTAACTGTCCCGGAACTCACTCTGTAGACCAGGCTGACCTCAAACTCACAGAGATCCACCTGCCTCTGCCTCCAGAGTGCTGGGTTTAAAGGTGTGTGCCAGCACCACCCGGCCTTGTCTATGTTTTTAATGAAAGGATTTACACTCCAGGCAGCCTTGCCTGTGTGGCCAAGTAAAAATGGATAACTAGGTTTCATATATGATGCAGTTAGACCCAAAACTGTACTACTACAGTTTTGTAGTATTAGTTAATTAAGTCCTAGTAACTCTTAGGGAAAACAGTGCAATCCATTCAAAACGTTTTATCTCATTTTTTAACTTAAAAAATATGCATATGTGTGTGATGGGCTGCTTGGGCACATGTGTGCAAGGGTCTTTCAGGGCTGGAGTAACAGGTTGGAATGGAGCCAGGGACCCCGCCCAGCTGCTCCTAAGTGCTGAGCCATCTCTCCAGCCTGTTTTATCCCATTTTAAAGTCACCATTTACTAATGGGATTGTGTGTCTGTCGGAGCGTCATACTGTCTTAAGCTCCAGAGTTTGACTGGCTGTTGCTTTGATTTCCTGTTCCATTCTGTCAGAGCAGTCAACAAAAATTCAGTTTTTACAGCGACGCAACCGCCTAGGAAGACGGGCGTGACCAGTGTTGAAATGGGGAAGTCCCTGGAGCTATTAGTTCACACAGGTCCTGTAGCTTGTGAGTGTTGACGTGTCGCCTTTGAAAACGGGAAACGTCCTCTAGTAACTGGGTAAATCAGCTCCCCCATTCTGGGAGCCACAATTGCGGTTTGGCCACAGTTCCCCTGTTCCGCCCGTGACGATGGCTGTATTCTGCTCCTGTGACAGCTACCTGAAAACACGGATTGTGTTTCTCGTCACAGCCTTTGAAAGGTCAGGGCCGTGTCTAATTGGTCTCTGTGTCCTCCGCAGCACCTCTCAGTGACAGTAGCTAGCATTTAGTGACCTTTGCCAGGGGCAGGACATACAGGCCACATGAATCCAAACCCCATTCTCTTCCCAGGACACAGCTTGCTCTACCTCGGCGAGCTAGCATAGTACCTTGCTCATAGCACCTAGTCAATTTTACTTAAAGAAACCTGTGTGTGCTTGGGGTAATGTTTTGCTTGTGCACTAACAAATAAAGCTTGCCTGAAGATCAGAGGGCGGAGCTAACCACTAGTTAACCATAGAGGCCAGGCAGTGGTGACACACATCTTTAATCCCAGCACTTGGGGGGTAGAAACAGGAAGACCAGTTTAAGGCCACACTGGGCTACGTGAGATTTAACCAGTCTAAAAGAGAAACAGAGCTCACACACTTGATCCCAGCACTTGGGATTTCAGCACTAGGGAGGTGGAGACAGGAAGTGATATGGCTGGGCAGGGAGAGGAATATAAGGTGGGAGAAGACAGGAGCACCCCCTCTTGGGTCTCAGGATTTAGCACAGGTAAGATGTCTCTCTAGTGGCTGACTTCTTTACTTCTCTGATCTTTCAGCATTTACCCCGATATCTGACTCCAATTAAAATTCGTTCTACACGTGCTTGCTTTGGTCCACACCTCAATTCCTTCCAACCCAGCAGAGCAATTCGTAGGTCCCAGTCAGGGGAGCCGATGCCTCTACACATCAAGCGTGAGGTGGGGCTCAGCATGCTGGATATGGCTCCTCCCTCGCTTCTGCACTCTTCCTCGTCTAGGAAGTGTGGTAACAGTACGGAGCTCTGTAAAGCTGAAGGCGATGCTGCCTGCCCAAGGGCTTTGAAGGACATCCAAGTGGTGTACCTTAAAGGATTACAGCTCAGCTGTGCACCCACAATCACGGACACACCCTACCCTTCTCTTCCTGATTGGATTGATGGAAGACTAAACGGAAGGGACTCGTGGGGAGGGGGCAGGCCTATAAGTAGCTATTTCTGATTCCCAAGTGGCCATGCTTTAGGCTTAGGCTGAAATTCCCCGTGAGCTGCACTAATGGAGAAATTAGTATCAGTTGACAGAGGAGCATATGCTCTGAAATGTTCTCCCATTAAGCTTCATGAGAAAATGGCAGGAATTCCTGGTCCATTATAGGAAATCTGCCGCGACGCTAGCCTCTGGGAAAGATGCCCTGATGTCCCCTAGGATCTGGATAGGAAAGTCAGCTGGTAACTCCAACTTCTGGAGGATGCACAGAGCTTTGCTATTTTAATTGGATATTGTATTATTTCTTTACAGTTCCATACAATGTGTTTTGATCATATTTGCCCTCCCTCCCCAACTCCTCCCAGATCTACCCCTCCTAAGCCGAGTGCACATCCTTTTTGTCATTCTTGTAAGAGTCCAGCTAGTCCAGTTTGTGCTGCCCAAATGCTCTTGGGTGTCAGGCCGTCCCCTGATCACCCTACCAGGCGTCATACCCTTAAAGAACCGGCTCACCCTCTCACCAAAGCTACCAATTACCTGCAGTTCCTTTTCCCATGGTTGGACTTCATGCCATGCTGGGATTTTGTCCAGCTTGAGCTCGGGCAGGTCTTGTGCTTGCTGTCAACGGGAGTGAGTCCACACGTGCGACTACCCTATGGGTATCTGGAAAACACGGCTCCACCGGAGTCCACCGCTGCCTCTGGATTTGACGATCTTTCTGTGCCCTCCTCTGGGGGAGTCCCTGAGCGCTGGAGGAGGGGATGTGCTATAGATGTCCTAGTTAAGGCTGAACCCTCTGCAGTGTCTTGTTGTCTGTATTGTGGACCTGTTGCGGGTCCCTGATGAGGGTTGGGAGATGCACTAAGCCATGGGTATAATGATAACTCATTGGGAGTTAGTTTACTACTATATCCATTTGACAGAATAATAGTAGCAGGTTTGTCTCTAGCAGCTACAACCTGCCCAGCTTCTCAAGGCTCAAAATCTGGGAAAGAAAGTCATCTTTGCGTATCAACACAAAACTCGCCAAAACAACCCTTATTTTTTGGAGGAAAAAAAATACTGTTTTAATGGAAATGAACATTCCAAAGCAAATGTTATTCGGACAGCTTTGTGAACGCTGCTATTTGTTTCCAAGCTAGTTGGCATGTGTGATAATGACTGGCCAGTCCTGACATTTTAAAAACACGGCTTCACTGTCACGGGTAAGTGTGTGCCCTTTCATGGACCAACAGTTCTATCATGGAACCATTAGCACTGATTTGCAAAAGGGTCCATCTCTTTTGATACTGGTAAGGATGTGTAAACAAAGAAGGAAGAAGGGAAGACACAGCCTTACAGGCTGCAAGGCAGACAAGTGCCGTGAGGACCCAGGAGCCTGAAAAAACAAAATAATAGCTGCTGTTTAGGGAAAGCCCAAGGCATTCCAGCTCCACAAGGGGGCCTGTTCACCCTCCTGAACCCTCAGGGCTTCCTCAAGGCCAGCATCATCTCTGTGTTAGGATGAAAAACCGAACCCGCAAGGACACTGTGCTTGAAAGGGCTTGAGTTAAGATTCAAGCCATGTCTGACCCAGCAGCCCAGATCCTTTCTAGAACATTCCTCTGATTCAAAGAGCAGGCTGAAACACAGTGTCACAGTGCATCGTGACCACACACGAACAAAGCCTTGTTTTTAAGAAAATCTAGGTCACCCTCCTTTCTTCTGTTCTACAGAGAAGATAGGAGAAAACACTGAGAAAACGGTCCCCATGCTGGGGGTTTCTCTGGGCCCAGCTCTCAGAACTTAGGGAGAGACACCAGCCCACAGCCCCATTCCCCTAGCTGAGACTGGCCCAGTTTGTACCTGTCTTTGTCACCAAGGGGTGGGGCCCAGCTCTCAGAATGTAGGGTTAAGGAGGACCAGCTCACATGCCCATTTCTCTCCGTAGGTCTGTAGTTGACCCCTCCTTACCAAAGTTAGAGAGATATTGTGGCATCCCGGTTCTCTTTGATAATGGAGACACTCAGACTTGGGTAGACTGGGCTAACACACCCAGAGAGCAGGATAGGGCCTTTTCTCTCTATTTCCTTCCTTCCTTCCTTCCTTCCTTCCTTCCTTCCTTCCTTCCTTCCTCCCTCCCTCCCTCTCTCCCTCCCTCCCTTCCTTCCTTTCCTTCCCTTTTCCTGTTTTCCTTCTTTCTTTCCTTTTTTTAAAGACATATTTTTATTTACGTGGTTACATGTGTATCTGTACACAGGTGTCTGTACACAGGTGTCTGTGCACAGGTGTCTTACACAGGTGTCTGTGTCTGTGTGCACCTGCATGCTGGTGCCAGTGGAGGTCAGAAGAGGGTGTCAGAGCCCCTGGGGCTAGAGTTACAGGTGCCCATGAGCCCTCTGACATGGGTGCCGGGAACGAACCTCTGATCTTCTGGAAGAGTAGTGCGTGCTTGTTTGCTTAGGGCTTCTTTGTGTAACAGCCCTGACTGTCAGGGAATTCACTCTTTAGACCAGGCTGGCCTCGAACTCACAGAGATCAGCCTGCCTCCACCGTGCTGGGATTAAAGGTGTGCGCCACCACACCTGGGGTAATGTGTGCTCTTAACCACTGAGCAGTTTCTCCAGCCCTTTCCTTGAGGTCTTACTTTCTGGGCCATTATAGAGCAACTAATGACAAAGACAATCCTGTGGGAATGTACCCCAAGGCCATTCTAGCCTGTGATCTATCAGGGCGCCACGTGAGAACCAAATTTAAATTGTGACTCCATAGCCTGCTGGCTGGGTGGTCTTGCTTAACCTTGCTGAGTCTCTTCATCCACAAGCTAGACACTGTAATGCCTGCTTGTTGGAGCTTTGTGAAAGTTAATAGCGTATTGAAAACATACCACACAGGTGAGGTTTCTTTCTGTCCTCAGAGCCTCCAATAGGCTCTTTGTTCTCTGCCTGGAAGGTGTGTCTCTTCTCTATCTTCAGGTGGTTAAGTTGGCTGCACTGTTTAGTATCCTTCCGTAGACAGCCAGAAGGCGCTCTGCTACTAACTAGTCAAAAGACCTCGATAAGGTTGGCATTAGTTTTATCGTCTCTAAGATGGAGAGAGGGCTCAGCTAGTAAGGCACCTGCTGACCCAGCGTGAGGACCAGGGTTTGAATTACCAGAACCCACGTGAAATGCCAGGTGTGGTGGCATCTGTAACTTCAGATTGGGAGGGGGTGGGGGGAAGGAGTTGGAGACGATTCCCTAGAGCTCATAGCTCACTGAGCCTTGCTGAATCACTGAGCTCCAGCTTAGGTCAGAGATCCTGCCTCAAAAACTAAGGTGGATGGAATGGGTGTGGTGGCGTATGCTTTGTTTGCTTGTTTGTTTTGGCTTTTGTTTTGTTTTCCAAGACAGGGTTTCTCTGTGTAATAGTTCTAGCTGTCCTGGAACTCACACTGTAGACCAGGCTGGTCTTGAACTCACAGAGATCCTCCTGCCTCTGCCTCCTAAGTCCTGGGATTAAAGACAGGAACCTACAAGCAAGTTTTTTTCCTAATTATTCTATTTTTAATTGCTTGTAAGGGGGCAGTTAGTGCACATAACGTAGGTGCCTGCAGAGGCTGGAGGTTACTGGACTCCTGAGCTGGAGTAACAGGTCATTGTGACCCTGGTGTGAGTGCTGGGATCCACACTCCAGTCTCTGCAGCCTGCCCGTGGATTCTAGAACATCTGCTTGGATCTCCACAGCTGTTTTTTCCCATGGGTGAGGGGAGCAGGGCTGGCATTGTGCGTTTTTATTTATTTCAGAGAAGTCCTAAATATATGTTGAGCGTTTTCAAGACAACCCCAACACCTAGCAAATGTGCATCTCAGCATCTGCTCTCTGTCTTTTCTTATTCAAACTGAAATTGTTCTTGTTTTTGTTATGGGGGTGTTTTTTTTTTTTTAAGCTAGATCTTGGACATTTAAGTTTTATCCTGAGATCTGAATCCCACCTCAGTCTCTGTTGCAGCAGGTGATGATTGGCTGTCAGGGGAAGGAGAATATCACCACAATGTCACCAGGAGGGAAGAGTGGTTGGCTGCCCCATCAGGTCACCCTGGTGCGGTTTGCAAATCAGAACTAATTGTGACGAAGGAAGGGGAAACTCCCACTGACCAGGGCAGAGGAGTAGCAGGAAAAGGGTGTGGGCAACTTTTCCCGTGGTATTAGGCTGGAATTGGGGTATTATCACCAACCTTTCTGTCTTCTTAGGCTCCTTTCCCATCACTTTGGCTACAGAGAGCAGGGCCTGTCTCTCTTTCTGTCTCTCTCTGTGTGTCTCTCTCTCACACACACCCTGCTTGTTGGTTTCTTTAGCGCTCTGTCTGGAATTTGTAGGAAAGAATTTATCACTCTGAGTCCGCAAGTTCTCTGCTCTTTTGCCTTCTCTCTGTAGTGTTCAGTGTCTTCATGTGCTGTTTATATATTATCCTTAGGGGTTTTAGCTGTATCTAGAAGGAAAAGGGGGTCTCTCATTTTCTCTGGGACTAGACATCCTAGGGTTGTGATTGACCTTTTATCTGGTAACTCAAGTTTCCTAAAACCTTCCCGTTTGTGACGACTCTGCATCCTTGTTAGCTTTGCTCTGGTTTAGATTCCTGTTGTTGGCGGGTCTCTGGCTGCAGCACGTCTGTCGATGCCTGCACTGACAGTTTGCTTTTCTTTGTACCTTGCTTGCACCGTGGGATGCTTCTCCTTTCCTCCTTCCAGATCCCCGAGTTAGTCTTCAGTGGTGTCCACTCAGACTTTCACTTCTGCATTTGAAGTGGTGGTTTTTATTTTTATATTTTGATGGCTCAAGTTGAACTCCAGCTCACGATCCTACTACCTTGGTCTTCTGAGTATTTGAATTATAGTTGCATGTTGCCGAGATGTTTACATTTAGGAATTACCTGTTGGGGGCTGGAGAGATAACTTAGTAGTCAGAAGCACTTGCTTGTTTTGTTTGTTGTTTTAATGTATCCCTTTGCCGGGTGTAGTGGCGCAAGCCTATGATCCCAGCACTTGGGAGACAGAAGCAGGAAAACGACACAAATTGGGTGTCAGCCTTGGCTATAGAGCAGATTCCAGGCTAGCCTGGGCTGTGTGGGACCCTGTCTTAAGAACAAAATCAAACCAAACTGCTCTTTCTTTACGGGACAGGATATCTATCTCCACGTGGTCCTAGTTACCGCCTCTCCCCTAGACACCAGCTTGGTGTTATCCCTTCAAGGACTTAACTCCCCTCAGTGTTACTGCCCTACCTCGCCTGTTCCCATCAGTCCCTGTGTAGGCCAGCCTGTTGTGGCCTCTTGGTAGCAGCAGTTCAGAATCAAGAAAGGGAAGAAAGACACTACTTCTTCAGTGGTTTAGTGGGGAGCAAGGTGTTTTGTGGACCCACTAGGCTAAGACGCAGTTGGAGAGACTTCTAGGGTCTCCAGACAGTGCCCGGATGAGTGGGCAGAGGCTGGCCGCTGTGTGCCACCATACTGTCTGCTTCACAAGGGCACCTGGTCAAGTGTACGGGCAGGAGCTAAAGCCAACTTGCTAAACTGGGTACCCTGGTAAAGGCGTAAGTCGCAAAACAATCCCACACCAGTTTGGAATTATGATTATAAATAAAAGGGTTATTTATTTAAAGGAAAAACTTTCAGATCACCGTCCTAGACAACAGCCCTCTGCACGACCAGGAAAACGGGTCTAGTAGCCAGAAGCAGAGTCCTAAGAAAGCGAGAGCTGCAAGGTTACAGCTGCTTTAAAAAGCAGCAGAGAGGCCGGGCGGTGGTGGCGCACGCCTTTAATCCCAGCACTTGGGAGGCAGAGGCAGGCGGATCTTTGTGAGTTCGAGACCAGCCTGGTCTACAAGAGCTAGTTCCAGGACAGGCTCCAAAACCACAGAGAAACCCTGT
>NC_022031.1:40299533-40308491 GCF_000317375.1 Microtus ochrogaster
AAAGCAGAGACCACGCCCAAGTGGGCTGGTATCTTAAAGGCTATTGGCTGAAG
This sequence comes from Microtus ochrogaster, assembly GCF_000317375.1. Lineage (NCBI taxonomy): Eukaryota > Metazoa > Chordata > Mammalia > Rodentia > Cricetidae > Microtus > Microtus ochrogaster. The sequence goes on from NC_022031.1 coordinate 40,299,587, forward strand.
GAGTGGAGGAAGCTCCCGCAGCACCCTGGAGCTATATTGGCCTAAAGGAAGGGAGCTTTATCAGCTCATTTGCACAAAGGCACCTAAGAGTGAATGCCTTCTCTTTTTCATTTATGTGTGTTGTGTGTCTGCACGTGTGTATACGATGAGTGTCGGGGTGGTGGTGCACGTGGGGCCTATGGAGGCCAAAAGAAGTGGTTGGATCCCCTGGAGTTGGAAGTACAAGTGATTGTGAGCTACCCAATGTGGGTGCCAGAAACAAACTCAGCTCCACTGGAAGAGCAGCAAGAGCTCCTAACTGCGGAGCCAGCTCTCCAGCCCCTGGATACCCTTTTGTAATCCACATAAAGATGCTGTGCACGCTGGCAGTGGCTCTGGGAAAGGCAGTTTTGCCCCTGGTAACACTTCCCTCTTGGGAGGCAGGTTGCAGTAGAGTCATGCTATTTGCTCACAAGAGGACAGGGCCGTCTCTTCGTTCTTGTTAATAGTCCATCTCAGTTGGAATAGGTTGGGCCTCTGGACTGCTCTAAGATTGACAGCTTTCACTCCAAGCATACTAGCGAGGTAGGGCACTGTCTAGTTACTTTTCTAGTGCTGTAATAAAACACCATGACCAAGGCAACTTCTAAAAGAAAGCATTTAATTTGGGGCTTACTGTTATAAAGGGTTAAAGCCATGACCATCATGGCAGGGAGCATGGCATTAAGCAGGCAGGCATGGTGCTGGAGCAATAGCTGAGAGATTACATCTAGATCCACAAAGTTTGAACAGAGACAGCTAACTGGGAATGACATGGGCTTCTGAAACCTCAAAGCCTGCCTCTAGTGACACACACTTCCTCCAACAAGGCCACACCTCCTAATCCTTCCCAAATAGTTCCAACTAGGTTCCAAGCATTCAGATACATAAGCCTGTGGGGGCCAGTTTTATTTACACCACCACAGCCATCTCCTAGGGTGCTGGATCTTGATTCACCATGAAATTTCATACAGTGTGGTGTAGCAGCACATTCATCAGCCCTACAGTGACTTTCTTCTTGGGCACCCCCCCCCAGATGTCCTGTAGTCCCCACCCACAGGCTCCAGTGTTCTGTGTCCTCTAGCCACTTCGGCTAAGCTGTGGGGAGTAAGCTCCCATCTGAAGAGACTGTCCCTGGGTAGTCACCCTAAGATGACTTAAGGAATGTCTCCATAATGTGATTTGGTTGCAGCCATCTTTTTTCATGCACAAGATAGATCCCTGCTACTCAGACAAACTCAGACACTCATAATCTGGCTCAGCCCCAGGGAGAGTCTGGTGGGTCCAGCTCTGCCCTCCCCTCTTTCTGCAGAGAACCAGCAGACGAAAATTTGCCACTGTAGAAAGAGGACTATGGGTAGTGGGGAAAACCACATTAGGAACACTAGAGAGTAACCATAACCTCTAGGGCATGCATTCCTGGGAGCTGATCTCCCAAACACCAAAGTAAGAGTAAAGGGAATTTTACCAAGAAATAAAAAGGACAGCATAGGAAACACTGGATCCATTCCTCTGAGTTCAACACTGTCCCCCAAATCTATTACCCGAGAAATGAGATCAAAGTGTACCTGGTGAAGGTCATAAAGACCTAGAATATTTTTTTTAACTTGTGGGAATCATTCTCAACCCTATGCAAATGTCCAGATTTCTCCCTCGTTTCCGAGTCATTAAGTCCACTGCATTAGCAAATGATTAAAATTCCAGTGTTATCAAAGAGCATCAAGAAAAGAAATATATGCAGACAGGTTTATGTGAGAGCTAAGAAGGCAACCCTGAAAGGAGACGTGTACTCCAGACCCAAAAAGAAAGGGCGAGGAGAGCCGGGTGGTGGCGCACGTCTGTAATCCCAGCACTTGGGAGGCAGAGGCAGGTGGATCTCTGTGAATTCGAGGCCTTGAGAAACCAAAAAAGAAAATGCAAGGAGGTCCCCATTAGTGGACGAAGGTTTGGATAGTACAGAAGACGAGAGGTCTACTAAGAAAGACCTAATGGCCAGGAATGGTGGCGCACGCCTTTCATTCCAGCACTGGGAGTCAGAGGCAGGTGGATCTCTGAATTTGAAGCAAGATTGGTCTGTAGAGCTAGTTCCAGGATAGCCAACGCTATGCAGAGAAAAATCTATCTCAAAAACAAAAACACAAGAGATATTGGACTGATTAATTTCCTATCACTGTGACCAAAATGCCCAACAGAATCAACGTGAAGAAGGAAATGCTAATTTTAACTCATAGTTTCCAAAGGTTCAGACCACAGTTGCCTGGTCTCACATGCTTAGCAGAACAACATGGTTGCAGCAATGTGTGACAGGGGACAGCTGTTCATATCTCTGTGGAAGAGAAAGCAGAGAGCGTGCGGGAACCCGAGGCCAGCCTACAGCAGTTCCCCGCAAACATTACCATCAGCTGGGAAATCAGCACTCAAAACACGAGTCTGCAGGGGGCATTTCCCAGTCACACCATAACAGGGATTTCTAGCCCAACTCTGTTCCTAGGACGTTATGACTGGGTGATTCATTCTTAAGAACGGGACAGGGACGTCTGCATCTTCGTTCTTGAGTCTGGGGAGTTAAGAGCTGCTGCTTATGATGCCAACACTTGTCCCTGCAGAGCAATAATTCCTTCTCAGGCCTTCGCGCAGTCCTCTTGACGGTGCCTGGTTGGTTCTGCCTACAGAGCCCAGGAGCACCTCTTGTTGTGACTAGATAATATTAACTCTGAATTCCTTAATCTCAGAGAGCAATCGACAAAGAGCTCCCAGGGTCTTGACTGTCATCAGATACCATTCCTTTCTTCTTATTTATTTATTTTAGGGAGAAGCTGTAGCCAGAGCAGGGACTTGTCACATGGCAAGGGAGGGAGAACCAGAGTCAAGAACTCTGGCATAGATGTCATATAGGGTGTTTCTTTGGCTATTGTGACCTTGGGCTCCTTATCCTGCATCCTTGTGAGTTCAAGGCACAGCTGTGCTCAGCTACACCAGCATGGGACAAGCTTATTTCTCCTGCAACGTTCTTAACACTTTGTGGGTCTTAATTCACCAGAGTCTGTTATTGGACTTTTTATTTTTTATAACTCTTTTGACTCTTTGTGTCACACAGCTCCCAAATAAATTACATGGAGACTTATTATTACTTATAAATGCCCAGCCTTAGCTTGACTTGGTTCTGGCCAGCTTTTCTTAATCTGTCTACCTTTTGCCTCTGGGCTTTTACCTTTCTCTCTATATCTTTTCTTTCTTTCGTACTCTGTGTCTGGCTGTGTGGCTGGCCCCTTTTCTTGCTCCCCATACCCTCTTCCCAGAGTTCTCTTATTTATTCTCTTTGCCTACCAGCCCTGCCTACCCTTTTTCCTGCCTGCTATTGGCCATTCAGCTCTTTATTAGACCAATCAAGTGTTTTTGTCAGGCAAAGTAACACAGCTTCAGAGTTAAACAAACACAACATAAAAGAATGCAACACATCTTGGCATCATTAAACATATGTTCCACAGCATAAACAAATGTAACATTTTTAATATTCCACAACAAGAGTCCCGATGCTGCAACTACCTTTATTATAGTTCATTAAAAAGAATGTGAATATTAGCCAAAATATTGAATTCTTTTATCCAGTATGGATCTATATTAAAATCATCCCGCTTTAAAGGGCTTAGGCCCATGATGGGCACTCATCAAGGCTGAAGGAGTAACTTAGAGCAGAGAGACCTGAAGCTCACTGAACCTTACTTCTTCTTTCTAATGGGTACCCCAGCATGAGGGGATTTATGAAAGCAGAACTCTATGCCACCCCTCCTTCTGTTCTCCTTCAAACCACTGATGTCGTTTGCCCATCCTGCTTCTCAGTGTTTTGATATGCAGGTATTAAAATTGTCAGTATGCTTGCATTCCGGTACACAAATGAAACATTTTTAATGTCCATGGGAGTTGATCATTCTGAAGAATACTCTGTGTCCTAAATCACTGTAGACAGAGAAACTGAAGTTTGAAGCAGTAAACTATTCTATTTTGGGAACAATAGTTGTGCATGCAGTCAGGAGGAGCTGGGCATTCTAAGAAGGAAATTGTATAGAAGAGCTCACTATTAAGTCAGCTCTTAGGAGTAGTTGAATGCAAAGAAGGTTACTACAGATAAAGGGAAGGTATAGGCACTTAGCAGATGACAAATGGCACCCTCACTGCCACCGAGAGAACAAACTTTGAGCTAAAATGGTACTTATGGGAAATAAATTAAAACCTCAGATGTTTTAGTCAGGAAGTCTCATCAGGATGCGACATAGAGCCTCATTATGGGTTATTATATGGTGTCACTAAAACAGGGAGAGACATCCAAGAGGGACAAGGCACAACCAAATAGCAGTCTTGCTCTGTCTGGTTCTGTGTTAATATGGCAACATCTGATGCTGCCCTCTAATCAAAAATGACACTTCTGGATAACAGAGGAGAGGACTGAGTGATACATATTGAAATCACATCTGTTAGGGCAAACCTCTTCTGAGTACTTTACATATATTTTATTTGCTGATTTATTCATTCACTCAGAAGTATTTATGGCATGCCAGGAACACAAAACCCAATAAGGTATTATCTTTTTCAAGGAGGTCCCAAGAATAGACATGCTAGCAAACATGAGTGTGGGGGTGGGGGGCTTTATCTGACAGATGTGCAGGATGTACAGAGGGAGACTGGGAGGGCTTGAGGAAGCAGAAAATAGTTAAAGGGTGAGTTTTCCTATCAAGCAAGGCAGAGGTGGGGAACTGAGGAAGCCTTCCAGTGGGCAGTGAGCACTTAGGCCAAGTCTTTAGCTGGGAGAAATTCTGAATTCCATCTGAATCTCAGGGCAGCTGCTTTAATTATTGGTAGGATATTTACTCTTTGGAGGCTCAGCTTCTTTTTCTGTGGAGTGAGCAGAGCGAGCTACACTGTTACAGGCAGTTCAAGCTTATGACTAGAAGCATCACTCACAGCGCTGGCTCCCAAAGCTGGATTTAGATCACTGCCAGGGTGCAGCTGTTCCTACAATGCTCCCTTTCCAGAGGAAGGAACCCAGAACCGAGGTTCTAGAACTTTCCCTATAATTACACAAGGTAAAAATGTGTGATTGAGCCCAGGTGCCTTGCCTCTAGTCTATATTTTTTAGCACAAAGCTCATGTTTTTATTTCTTTTTTTTTTAAATGGAATGCTTCATGAATTTTTGTGTCATCCTTGTTCAGGGACCGTGCTAATCTTCTCTGTATCTCTCCAGCTTTTTAGTATATGTGAAGCCAAAGCAAATATAGCTCATGTCTTTTATTTCATGATGTTGCCTGGGTGTTTTGTGGGCAGGTAGGCAGCGAGTGGCGATAGGCCTGCAGCTGTAGTAGGGCATTAAGACTTAATTACCAGGCATGGAGGCACACACCTTTAATCTCAGTACTTGGGAGGCAGAGGCAGGCGGATCTCTGGGAGTTCCAGGTCATCCTGTCCTACATAGTGAGTTCCAGGCCAGCCAGGGCTATGTAGAGAGACCATGTCTAAAAAAGGGGGATGGGGGAGGAATAGCAAAGGAATCTTCAGGAGAGGGGACATGTCAGATTGCATTAGAGACCGTGGCAGCACAATAAGGATGAAGAAGAAACTGGTGAGATAGGTATTACCACAATTCTGGTCAGAAGCAGTGAGACTGAGCTGGGCAGACAGCTCAGTGAAGAGTGTACACTGCTCCTGCAGACAGCCTGAGTTCAGTTCCCAGGAGCCACGTCAGGTGACACAAAACAGCCTGTTATTTCACCTCCAGGGATCCAATGCTCCTGGCCTCCATGGGTATCTACATGTTCATATGTATGTTCATGCGTGTGCATGCATGTGCGTGGGAGCATGTATGTTCATGCGCATGCATGTATATGTACGTGCACGCACACATACACACTCACACACACACATATTGCAATTAATCTTTCTTTGTACCTCCAGGCCCCAAAGTATGAAAGCTTGGCCTTAGCTTAGGCTTGTCCCTCTAGCTCTTATAATTTAAATTAACCCACTTATATTAACTTAGATTTTTGTCTCGTGGCTTTTTACCTTTCTTTCATTTTGTATGTCCAACTTCCTCCTAGTCTCGTTAGCATCTCTCTGCACTTCAGTTTTCTCCTCTGACTTCCTGTCTCTGTGCCTGGAAGTTCTGTCTATACCTCCTGCCTAGCTATTGGCTATTCTGCTTTTTATTACACCGATGACAGCAAACATTTTCACACAGTGTGTAAACATTCCACATCTCCCCCTTTCTGTCTAAATAAAAAGGAAAAGTTTGAATTCTAACTTATAAGGAAAACTTATACAATAAGAACAATTATCAGGTAAGAATTTCATTTACAATGTCCAATCTACCTGAATTTGTCAAAGTCCAAGAAAATATACATTATGTAGCCTATCTTGGTGTGTTCAAAGTTTTGTACCTAATTTACCTTTTATCCTAATTTGTATTACCAGCCCAAAACTTCTTTTTAGATTTCAAAACATTTTCTTAGATAAACACCCTATATATTTTATATCTGTTATATAAGTTTCTTTTCTGAATTTGGTAGTAAGGAAACTGTAACTAAGCCAGGCTGTGGTGGCACACACCTTTAAACCCAGAATTTGGGAGGCAGAGGCAAACAGGTCTCTGTGAGTTCAAGGCCATCCTGGTCTACAAGAGCTAGTTCCAGGACAGGCCCCAAAGCTACAGAGAAATTTTGTCTCAAAACAACAATAACAACAACAAAAAACTGTAACTGTAACTATCTTGTCTTTAACTCCATCAAAGACCCAAGAAGGATATAATGTTGCCTGAGCAAACAGGAAATGCAGAACAAATAACTGCCAAAACTATAGAAACAACAGAGATACCTGGCTCTCTGGCCAGTCACCCAGTGTTCCTCTGCAACATTGGAGCATCCATCTTCAGCCTACAGGCCTAGAACATCTGACATATTTTTCTGTGAAGCAGGAATTTTGAAGGACTGTCCTACCTTGTCTTGACAAATTATGGCAGTCTCTTTCTTTTATGTTCTGCTTATCCAGTTGGGACATAGTCAAGGCAAAGGCAGTTTCTTTCCCAGTGGCTAGCTCTGCCACAATAAAAGTAAACTCCATACGCCCATCATCCTTTTTTGAAGTATATTGGTACTGCCAGAAGCAGATGTGTCTCACTGTCATTAAAAGCCTTAGGTTATTAAAACATCTTAAATGTCATATTCTGTAGGTCTTTGTAGTGTTTGAAGACCACCTATCCATCTAAAATATATCTGTTTAATCTTAAAAACATACCTAACATAATTACAAGTTGTATTATTACAGATGACCAACTACTAACCTATATTTCTTAGTTGTATATTACATTTTTAAATGAGCAGCATAGGTACAATATCTTAAACAATAATAGAAATATATAAACAATATAACAAAATAACCTTAAATTGATATCAATATATAAAAATCCATATTAATGTAAAATATTTGAGAGTAGTGATTATTCAAAAGTATACTAATATACAACATTTAACCCCATAATTCTATGCTATATGTACCCTTTTTCCCTTTAGAAAGAGATCCTTGAATCCAACATCCTTTGCTTAGTTTCCTTCTTTACTATGACCAGTAACAATTTGCAGCCAATCCCCCTTAATGATCACAAACATCCATACCCCACCAAATGACCAAAACTCACCCACCCACCTCTTAGGAATGTGGGCATCATATTTCTGTTGTTTGGGGAAAGCAATGGTGTCTTTACATGACCCTAAGAAAATTGGGATAATGGTCAAGACCTGGGAAAACTAGTTGTATTGTTTGTTGTCTAGTCTGTGTGTGAAAGTACAAAACTTATCTGAAGTCTTGGATGGATAGTCTATATCTGGACCACCTCAGATAGCTGCTCTGGATACAGAATTTTGAGGAAGCTGTAACAGAGGCTGTATCACCTGGGCTACTTGTCTTCACTGGCACTTGGCCCTTTTTTTCTTTCTGAAAACACACAAACTTTTAAAGGTAACATATATATCTGTACTAACACAAGAATGGGATGTTGGTGTGTACAAGTCAGCTAAAGATTTTATGTTTGAGCAAGTAAAGGGTGTCTGTCAACTTCATAAGTCTGAACTGCATAACAAAGCTGTAATATTTATCTCCAGCCATGCCATATGAGGGGATGGCATGCAATAATAAGTCATGAGGATGCTGTAGCCAACAATTTCTCATGTCTCATCCAGTCTCAGAGCTGTCCCATGTCAAGGGATCAGCATATATGTCACCTGTCCTGTAGTCTTTCTTGTTTTTGTTCTTTATGTCTGTAGTCAAGATTTTCAGGGGGTCTTCCCTGATCAAATCTGGTCTCTATTAATTTTGAAGGAATCCACAGGTTTTCATTTCCTGTGGAAACAAAAGCATAACCTCTCCCCCAACACATTTTTCATTCTGAACTTCCGTTCTGAAGATAAGACATCCCTAAAGTATATATGCTGGTTTAATTCAGCACCTCTTTCCCCAATCCAATGTCTCTGAACAGCTGTCATTTTTAGTTTACTAGCATTTAAAAAATTCAATCCTGACAAAACATCATACAGAATCCAGACAGCCTGTGTATTTCCCATATTTATGTGGCATTTAAAATATTACTTTACCTTCTTTTTTAAAGACTTCAGTTTATTATTTTTAATCTGTTTTTATGACTGTCTATACCCCTTTTTTTCTCAGCACCTAAGCCCATTTTGAAACATACTATATCTGTGTAGTAATCGCAGCGGCGGGGCCACGTCCCCAGCACCCCAGCCGCGCCTCCGGCTAGCTTATGCCCCGAAATAATTACACGGACTCTGTATTCTTTTAATCATTGCTTGACTCTTTAGCACTAGCCCTTTTCTCGGCTAACTCTCG